>NW_009647595.1:6613898-6667568 GCF_000708025.1 Charadrius vociferus
GCTGGCACTGGGGCAGTCCCAGGCTGGACTCAGTGACGGACGGGAACTGGATTCCGGATCTGCATTCAGGATCGGGATCTCAGGCAGACGAACAGAGTCCTCCTCAGACGTCGGCCATTGCAGGAAGAGAGCTGACCTTTCGATCCCTCAGCCTTTATACTGAGCATGAGGCAGATGGGGTGGAATACCCTCGTTGGTCAGTTTTGGGTCACCTGTCCTGCTCGCTCCTCCTTGCAGGTGGGACCCCACTATGCTTTTCCACTTCCGACCCTCCAACGGGGCAAATAACAAAGTTGGTTGGCCTTGGTTGTTATAGCAATAAGTATAAGCAAGAGTCTCTGCATACCATGGCTGGGCATCAGCTATAAACATAGGTCTTATCACCCTGAGAGAGTGAACATTGTCTGCACAATATGCTGTTAATTTCAGTTGTTAGAGAGGCCCAGCTAAGAAGCGAAGTTACTGACCAAAATTGGTTCTGTTTTACCTCAAACCAGGACATTATTCCATTAAACTGATGATACTACCACAGGAACGAGCTCACATAATACTGCTTTGGGCCATATAAACAGAGACAAGAAAGGCAGAATACTTTGTGTATGTGTGTGTGTGATTCAGGAGTGTATACCCAAAGAGTTTTAATCTTCACGCCAATAAGGCTGTGCAAACCCACAAGTACTCCTTGCCACAGTGACAGGTTTTGTATTCAGGGAGTCTCTTGCATGGGGATTCTGTTACCTTCTGGAAACAAAGCCTATGTAATTGCTGGAAACAAACTGCTTAGCTGGGAGGGAATGACTTGTGCTGTTTTAAAAGCCATTAAAGAATACTTAGCAATCCCATTATCATCTAATTATGACGTACTGACCAGTGGAAGAGATTGACTGTCTAAAATACTGTCTGCTTTTTCTAGCTATCTCAGCTGGTCTAAGAAAGGATTTTACTGCTCGCTATTAAATGTGCTGCTCATATCCCTCATACCCAATCCATGACAGTCAACTCCTCAGTTTCATAAGTGAGGCAAAACGGTTCCCTAGGGTTTTCTCTGAGGAGTGAACAAAAGTGCTTGATGCAACATCATCATGTTCCCATAAGGGGCTCTTTCACTGGTTTTGACCGTTGTATAGTGGCTATTTTTGTTTGTTTGTTTGTTTGTTTGTTTGTTTTCAGACCATTAAGGCAAAAGGAATAATATGAGTAGCTGATAGCACTGAACAAGGTTTTAGATGATCTGGGTTTAGTTCCTTCAAGGTCATACCTGGGTCTCTGGATCTCAGCTTTAATCCCTCAAATCTCCATTGATAAGTAGGGGGTAATAATTTCTTTGTCTGTCTAGCCTGCTTGGATTAACACCCTGCAGGATCTTGAATTCTTCCCTGGCAAAGTCGGCTTTTGCGTGGAGCCTGAAGGTACCATTATAATACACATAATTGTTAACACAAGCTCATATTTGTTTCCCTCAGAAAAAGGCCTTTAATTTAAAATCATCATTGTAGTTTCAACTTCTTCAAATATCTTTTATTGACAGCTAAAACAATTGAAAATTCAACTTCATAGCAACTAGTTGTGGCAGGGACGTTTAAATGCAACCATCGGTGAGCAGGAGAATGTGTGCAATGTGGTTTTCAACACCGCCTCTGCCACTGGTTGCTTTTTCAGTGTCCTTTGGCTTCACTACCTTTAAAACGAAGGTAGTGACATCTACTTTTCTCATTAATCACTTTGGATTAAGCTGCTGAGTTAGCTAGCAGCAACCAGCAGAAGGAAGAGGTTTACATTCTGTCTACTACCTCATTGAATTATCAACCTATTTAAAAGCTATTACAATTCTAAATCCTATTAAAATCTAAAGGGTTTTTTTTAAGTGTTGGGTTTTGTTTAGGGTAGGGATTTTTCTGCATTCATGTGCTTCAGCTTCTGTTAATATTCAAATTTTCCCCACAAACTCTGACACTGGCATATTTAATGTAAGTATAAATACAATTTCAGTTCGTCACAAAACACCTGAAACTTCTAAAAACACCATAACATTATGAGTTTTTTACAGAAGAAAAGTGATGACTCAAAAAATATTTTCCACTCCTCTTGGAATCCTCAAGCATGTCCTCTGCCTATGGCTTGCTTGTAGACTCAAGTCCACAAGACTTCAGCCAGCACAGTATTTTGGTTTCAACACAACCAACTGCACTCTTGCCACTTGAAGACCAAAATAGAAGAGAGCTATTTGCTGTCTCTCAGGCAGCAGCATTTAGCTTCAGCCCAGGGAAGGCAGCAGATTTTGTTTGCTCTTTCCAGAGCCCTGTGATATGAAATCGCTTCCTCTTATGACTGATACCACAAATGGAATGCCCCAGATAGGGGCAAACCTCAGAATTACAGGGAATGTCTCCAACCCTGCCCACTTGTTCTTTACATAGCCATTTCTGAGCCGGCAATATCAGAGCAACTGGTTCAGAATATCAAAATCAGGACAAATTGTACTTGGTTTACGGCTGCCCAGCTCAAACACAGAATTTTGTGGTCAGGAGAGCACTTGCTGGTGGTCCACAGAGACCTTAGCCATGTGTATGATGATGGCTCCTCCTCTGGGTGTCTGATGGGAGGAGAGAAAGAGCTGATGTCAATGGCACAATTACTGTCTCATGGGCATTAGGATGCTCCTGAATCCAAAAGGACTGAAAATATTCTGCAAGTCAGTGTCCTGAGTGTTAGCCATTACATTCCTTCCAAGAGTAGAGTCTTCTGATGAGAAGTAGCTTACACCAATGCCAGGGCATGGGTTAATAGCCATATGAATCCATCGCTATTAAAAGAAACCCCATGATGAGCAAAACTTTGGGAGTCACTGGAACCTAGTGGAAGCTGTGGAGAAGCATCAGCAAGTCAGTAAATAGCTTGGAATAAGTTCAACGTTAAAAAAAAAAGTGTTAAACGTCAGTTAGCTCCTGATGATATTGATTTGTCAGATTTGTGCCTCAGAAATGTTTAGAAACACAAATAAGTGAACTAATGACTGTTGAAGGATCCACCAAGGCAAACAGGGCATGAATCGCTGCATGGTGAGGTGCCCTAAGGCATTCAGAGTCTCGATAGGGGGCTATCAGGTATGACACAGGATCTTCAGCAGACCATGATCGGCAGTACACACAGTTATGTGTGAAATGGTGCTAACTCCCCATTTGAGATACAACTAAATGACAACAAACTTTCTTGTGAGAGGTGTTCCATGCAATGAGAGAGCATATCTTCCTAGACAGACTTATGACCAAAACAGCCACATGAGGGTTAAGGGGAAACATTCAAGTCAGGCTGGACAGGGCTCTGAGCAACCTGATCTAATTGAAGATGTCCCTGCTCATTTCAGGAGAGGTTGGACTAGATGACCTTTGAAGGTCCCTTCCAACCCAAACTATTCTATGATTCCTTGATTCTATGAAAGCAATTATCCTGCTTTTACATAAGTAGGCAGAAAGAAACAGTGGTTTGCTTAGATTCACTGAGGAAGTCTATGGTTCATAGACTGGTTTCATTCTGGTGCATCATTCAACAGACCACACTCCCATACCTCCTCTCTGTGTGCACAGACACCCCACAGTAGAGTGCACAATCTGGCAAAGGGTGCAGCCTCACCCAGCTAATTGCTATATTTCGACTACAGGGTTACAAGGGTGTGCACAAGACAGAGCCCCTTCTGGGTCATCCAAATTTTGCCAGAGAGAAGCTGTGTCAGGAAGGCAACCAAGATCAAGGAAACATAAATATCTCTCTAAGTCTGACTGGATTCCCTCCAGGATCTGTGTTAAGTACTGCTGGCTGAACATGAGAATATTATTCCTCTCCTCCCTATTCTTCTCCTCAAACAGTGATGCTCCCGTGCTGCTTTTAGGACACTGCACATAACTGTGTCATGCCAGAAGTCAGAACGTCCTGACTCTGGCCATAACACAGGCTCCCATCGGACAGCATCATTATGTATGGTTAACATGAACACAGAAATGCTCTGCTCCCAGAGCCAAAGAGACACAACCAGCTCATTAATTATTTCCATTCCTTCAGAAACTTCACAGAGAAATAAATAGTCATGGAAGCTCATGCCAGGGCTTGGACCTCACATAGCAGAAGACACTTGGTTTCCTGGGATCCCATCCCCTAAGGACTCTCAAGTTCCTTTCATGAACATGACAATTAATGCCCTGCAGACAGGATGGACGATGATGGATTGTGTGTCCTTAGTGAGTGATTGTGAGGTTTTTCTTTCCCCCATACTCTTATAATTTAAGATCTTCCCTCTTCGATTTTACACTTCCTCCCCTGCTAGATGTATTTTTTCAGCTTCGCTTACATGGATAAAGGTTTGTCCCAAAGCTGCCTCTCCTCCCCCATTTCCCTCTTCCCCCCACCTCACTCGCTGTGAACAAGACCTCTTTGTCTGAGGCAGCCGTCGCTGAAGACCCTCAAGAGTACCCATTTCTCCTCCTCCCCCTGTTTTGATGCACTGATTATCCTCTTGTCGGATCAATAGCCCATCTGCTTTTAGGAGTTTTGTAGCATTCTGATGCTAAATTAAAACAGAGAGAATCAATCCTCAGTTAATTTCCCCAACCAAACAATTTATATCTCTCTTCTGATCTGCTGCCATGTGAATTATATAATACTGACATACTGTGAGGCCTCCCCAGACAAAGTAAGCACTTTTATAATGCTGAATTACCCTCTTTATTAGTAACCCTCAAATGTGACAAACCAGGAGATTTATTTTATAATGTTGCATAGTCCTTGGGTGAACTTGTTAAAACTCCCAGCTATTGTAATGGAGTAAATCGCTAATTAACAGTGGGTTTTGCTTTGTTTTTAATGGACTTTGGGGATACATTTCAGACTTAGATTAAGATTAGTGCAAAACAGAGTTCTCCTTAATTATTTCAAATTGACTGTTATGCTAATAGTAAACAATTAGGTCTTTCCTGACTGAAAATTAATGTTCTATAAATAATTACAAAACCAAGCTGCTATGTGAGTCCCAAAAGGAGCTGCCAGACTTAGTGGTTAACCCACAAGAAAGAGGAATGGATCTTTTCCATGGTCTCACACTTTGTGAAAATTAAGCATGAGCTTTGGTGGTTTTCTAGGGTTTTTCTACCCTGGCTTAAAAATCCCCAAAAATATAGATAGATATATATAACTTGCAGAGGATGTTTTTGAAGGCAAAGGTGTATGGTCTTAAGGTTTGCCAATTCTCAGGTCAGTTCTCCAACCAAAGCTTAATCAAAATATTAGTATCCTTCCCAGTAGAGATTTCTGTTTTGCGAGGCTTTGTACTCACTTTTGCATAGGGAAAACTGGGAACACAGAAAATTGTTCTAGATCACCTAATTCTCTCATTGAACTCCTAGGAGTTAAGATTTTCCTCTTTATGGCTGCAAAGTCTTGGTCGCTCATTTTAATTTATATTCACTTTTTCTCAGGACCCAGAGCTCTTCAGTGTCTTTCCATGCCCTTACAAATGTCCTCTGCAGTCAGTGGAAAGAGACAGACACCTTTTGTGCGTAAATCAGTAAAAGGTGGGATTTCTAAACACACAGAGTAAAGGATTTCTCATGAGCAAAGACAAAGTTCATGTTGACAGAGGAAGCAGAGCAGCTCCTCTGGGCATCATCATTGCCTAAATAACTCAGGAGGACAAAAATCAGTGCCATGTTCTTTCAGCAGTCTATCATGGTCCTGCACTAGCTGTCTCCAACCCATTCCTCTGCCACAGCTGGTGGCGTGCACACCATGGCGCGGGGTGGAGGAGCAAGACACACAGCCAGGAGCCAGATCTCCCACACTTTGCCTTCTCAGCAGACGCAACCCTGCAACTTGCACAGACTTTTGTTCAGTGGTGAAAGAGGCAGAGCTGCCAGGAGGGTGGCAGCCTTGGGGGACAAGTTCATCAGCACTTGCTAGTGCTGCTGGGGGTTTCACTCCATCCCACCACGCTGGACATGCCTCTCACAGAGACACTAATGCTGCTCCAAGATGGGAGGGGTCTCTCTCATTGTGTCTCAAAACTGTAATTTTGCCATTTCCACTTTTCTGCTTTGAGCAACAACCTACTTGGGCTTTGTCTTAAGCCTGCTCAGCCTTGTGCATTGTCTTACACAGCCTTAGTTTCCTCAGCATTTCTGGGCATTTGCTTGAGGACTGTCAAAGCTCTGTGATAACCCACTCCTTCCTTTCTGCTGCCACCTTATTCTGGCGTGAGGGACAACATCAGGGATTCCTCAGAACAAATGTGACATGTAACATGTCACAACACTCAGCCTCCAAGCCTCATTCAGAGAAGGCAGTGTACTTCATCTCTTGGCTCTGTGTTAGCTAGCTAAAAAATCTCTACCACCTCCTAGAAACCAGCACTCCGAAGTGCCCAGAGACCTCTGCTAAAGTGCTGATGAGTCTTGATGTCCAAGAAGTGTCTAAGTCACAACAACCCACTTCTTATAGCCCCTCATCTCTGTTATGGGAGAGAAGACCCAACAGCATTGACTTAGAGCATGATGAGTGTGTGTTTCCTAGTGTTCCTCCCAGACTTCTGCTGGTCCGGAGTTCCTCCTCTAAGCCCGAGTTCTTAGGTGAGAGGGTTATGAATTCTGTCTGCTCTGTAAGTAAAATAAGAATTCAGTTTGCTGTCAGAACTTTAATTAAAACATTTACAGATCAACTTTACCATGGCAAATTGTCTGCACCACTATTACTATAGGAAGATGAATGTTAGCTGTGAAAACAGGCAAAGTACACTCCCCTAGACTAATGTGTAATTTCATAGCCATTGATTTTTGACTTTGAAAATTCTCCCACATGCTTCTGGGAATTGGAACTTGTTACAGGTGACCTGGCAGCAGTTTTAGCAATCTTTTAAACCTTTTGTGAACGTGGAAGAAGAATCATTTTGCCCATTCATGTTTTTCCATGGTAGGCATGACCTGCAAGCCCCTACCTCTCAAGTTGTGAAACCCAGACTAATTGTTGGATGACTACATTTAACAGATAATACATAATCTATAGCTTTAATTTCTATGACATGTTGATAAACAACTACCATCTCCTGTTGTAAGACTAAGGATCTAATTCTGCAGTTAGTGTGACCATCAGCTTTCTTTTGGTTAATAATGAAAAGTCAGATTGTGTACTAGGATAAACTTAATTACTGGAATGAATCTGCTTATGCCAGTGAGATACATTAAAAAAACGCAAAATGTGAGTAACTATTACTGAATTGAGAGCAGGTGTGTGATTTAGTATATAAAAAGCTATTTGAAATGGTCAGATAACTAAATGGGCAATTTTGCTATCAAAATTAACCATTTAATCCAGATAAATGTTGTGATGCTTTTGGTAAATGCCAAACGTTTAAAATCAGTCAGTGCAGCATCTGAGCTCCTTGGAGTCCCTAAGACATCTTGTTCAGATCATTTACTTGGAGCAACTACATTAACCATAGGTGTCAGTTCTCTGTTCTTTGCTCAGCCCAGCGCAGAAGGATGTCAACTCTCTCAACACTCCCTTAAACATGGAGGCATGAGTAGGAGTGAAGGCTAGGCTGCACACAAGGGATCTGAGCCACACACAGACAGACAGACGCTCAACTTTCTAGTGGTTTCTGGATGTCTAAGGGGACTGCTCAATGCCACATAAGAAATCAATGGCAGAGCACCAGATTTAACTGAGTCCATGATTTAACTGAGTTCATGTAGTTCACCCAGCAGTTGAACTCTGTGTTTCTGTAAGGACATGTCATATATGCTCCATCGCAGCAGCACCCTTGGGGTTGCTCAGGAAAAGGAAGATACAAGGAATGAAGAAAGCAAGAATGACCAGAGAGAAGGTGCAAAAAGTAACCTTTTCTAACCAGAAGAAAATGAACTTGTTATTGCTCCTTGCTTTAGATCTGCACCACACATCTGCATCACAATGATGGGATCACTGGAAAGTGCTGGCAATTAAGATGCACCTCCTGGCAGAGCCTGTGATGGTCCAGTTGTAGCATGTTAAGCAGAATAGAACTAGACTGTGGTAGTTTCAGTGTGTTCACATTGTTAGTGGTGGCAGAGGATGAGGGCCACCAATTAGACCAGATAGTACACAGACTAGGTTCAGGACAGAGGTCATGGTGAGGGCCAAGGCTGCTCAGCGGCAGTTGGACCTCGGTACAAAGCCTGCAAAGGCAGCTGCCCAATGCTCCAGCCACCTCATACCACAAGCCCTCATGCCACAATGAGATAATTATGCCCTGACCACATCTATCCTAAGGCCTGCCCTAGCACATCTGGACCTTGTTGTAACTGCATTTGTCTAAGCTCTGAGTTAAATCTATTAAGAGAAAAAAAACTATACCAGTATAGCTGTGATCAAGAGTCAGGCCTGGCTGGCTACAACAAGGTGGAAAGACAGCCTGGTGGGTACGCAGTTGTCCAGCAATATCCAGATGCGTGGCAACCATATCCAATTAAAGCAACTATATATACACACTAGACATGCAATTGCATCAATCTCATCCATTGGCTTTATTTACATACTTAACATCGGTGGCATTTTTTTCCATCTGCCATGGAGTTGTCAAAGACATCTTATCCATCGGTGCAAATGTGAGGACTTAATTCCAGCTACTGCATGCGTGGCCTCAGGGCACTGATGGGCAGAAAACCAGTGTAGTTTGATTAACCAAGCTCCTGTCTATGTTGTCAGCTGAGTCCCCTTCTTGAGCAAACACAGCCCAGATGTTTCTTCTGTTGTTATGCATTTAGATTTGCCTCTATTATATAATAAATGAGAAATCAAGGGTAAACAAGAAGGTGAGCGGTTTATTAAAATCCCTTACTCTGACTACTGCTTCTACTGGCATTTCCTTTGACTTTTGACCTTCCTTGATGCAAAGGCTCTGTTCTCTTTGCAGCTAACCTGCGGCTTTCTCTGAAGTACATGGGCTGCAATGTGATACCTGCGGATATGGTACCTAGGGTAATTAAGATGTTTGTTGACTTTAGTTCTGCCCCCACCAGTGTGTAGCTATGTCCATAGGAAACCAGTGTTCGCTTGCTGAGGAAGTTCCAAACATTGGTGCATAAAATCACCAAAGTTCCTAGTCTTTAATATCCCATGCTTCTTCATTACTAATTGAATAAAGTTAGTCAGTGTGTTTGGCGAAGAACACAAGAAGGTGCCATTTACAAAGCAGGAAACAAACATTTATAAATTAGTTATACAGTGAGGACAGTACTTGGCTTGCTCTCTAGTGATAAACGCCCAAGGCATCACAGAATTATTCAGTCTTGCAAGACTGAGGCCAGATGAAATACACTTGGCCAAATATCAATGTCTCCTAGAAAAGACCACACTGTACCCCAAACTCTGCTAATGCTACTAACCAGTTCTCCACTGCCTACAAGGGAGCTAGCCTAGCCTGATGTCTGACTTTTTTGGCTACAGTTCAGTGAGGTTATTCCTACTTTTATATTATGAGCAATTTTCAGTACCATGGTTTCTTTTCATTGTTAAGTGATTTCATACCTTCAGTGCTTCACACATCTACTGATCCTTCATGAAACAGATGACACCAGCAGTTTCCACATCTCCTGGTTCCCCCATCTTGTGGTCCAAACATCCTCAGCCTCTCCCTTTTTCAGTTCTGTGGATACAGCACATTATTGATATTCTTGATCTCTTCTGTTTTTTCCTTGCTCTTCTCCTCTCCAGCTCACTTTCTATGGCATGTTAGTTCTACGGCATGCTAGTTCTTTTTTCTTAGAGGGCCTTGAAAAATAAGAAATCATTGGGACGTTTTCATGAATGTAGGCTGTCAGGAATGGGACAAACTGGATGCCCCATGGACCAAGGCCCAGACTGAATGATCAAAATGATCCTTTCAGTCCAATGTCTAATGTTCAGTGGCACACAGGGATTCTTATCAACTTTCAACGGGATCCTATGGGGCTCAAAAATAAAGTCACCAGAGGTATTAGACATAATAGAAGCAATGAACTTTTATAACTCTGCCAGTGAGATCCAAGAAATTCAGGTCCTTCCTTTGAAGCACAGAACTAGAAGAAATTATTGTAGTTTTCTTTTGACTGTACCTGGAAGCAAGCATTACTGCAGGGAAGTTAAACAGATTGAAATCTTCCCCAGTATTGGATGTGGCAGCTCTGAAGGCACTTGGCACTGACGGTATGCTTTGGAAGAAGCATGAGGACTACTGGAAGCAGCTAAAACAAGATGGCTGAGAATGAACAACTTAGGAAATTGATTAGTTAGCAGATTGTTTGTAGTGTAATTGATAACAAGGTCAGAGCAAGGTTATTGCAGCAATGGGCTTGACTTTGCAAAAAAGAGTTGAAACTTGGAGGTCAAGTCAAAACTCTGCTTTTCAAATGAAAAATTCAGTAATACCAAAGGGAATCCAATTAAAAATGCACACTGAAGTGCAAATATGGGCTGCAAAGGTCAGCGAATGGCCTGGACAAAATTTGCTTGCAGAAAATGTGGCATTAATCACAACAAAACGTAAAGGGGTCCATTACCAGAAAAATGCGTCTGTGCACAGAATACACACAGCTTGAAACCATCAGATTCACTTTTTCTGTATATTCTGTCAGGCAGAACTTCAGTCCCTTGTAGTTGTTTACCTCTAAGCTAACCATCTAGATTTGCTTTGTCATCAGTGGCAAGAAATAGGTTCTTTTGGGGCATAATTCATCTCACAGTGAGGCAGACATCTAAAATACATCACAGGAATAATTTTCTGAAAATTACTATTTGTCTCCATCGACTATGAAAAAAGCCATGGGTGACTGGCTCATACGCATGTGTTTCTACACTGTGGACACCTAAACCAAAGCAAGATTAATCCATCTTTTGTGGAAATCCACGGACATGTCTAGTCCATCAAATGCACCAACTCTGGAATGAAAATGGAAACAACAGCTCAATGTCTGGATGGAGATCAGTGACAAGTGCTGTCTCTCAGGGGTCTGTATTGGGACCAGTACTGTTCAATATTTTCATCAATGACATAGTGGGATTGAGTGCACCCCCAGTAAGTCTGAAGATGACACCAAGCTGAGTGGTACAGATGATAACACACCTGAGGGATGGGATGGCATCCAGAAGGACCTTGACAAGCTTGAGAAGTGAGTGCATGTAAACCTCATGATGTTCAACAAGGCCAAGTGCAGGGTCCTGCACCTGGGTCAGGGCAACCCTTGGTATTTTTTATAATGAGGGTGGTGAAACACTGGCCCAGGTTGCCCAGAGAGATGGTAGATGCCCCGTCCCTGGTAACATTCAAGATCAGGTTGGACAGGGCTCTGAGCAACCTGATCTAGTTGAAGATGTCCCTGCTCATTCAGGGGAGGTTGTATTAGATAGCCTTTAAAGATCCCTTCCAACCCAAACTATACTGTGCTTCTACAATTCTATGAAATTAGTTTAATATATTACCAATCAAATCAGAGTAGGATAATAAGAAATAAATACAATTCTTAAAACACACCCCTCCCCCCCTGCTCTTCTTCCTGGGCTCAGCTTCACTCTTGATTTTCTCTACTTCCTCCCCCAAGCACTGCAGAGGGACAAGGAATGGGATTGCAGTCAGTTCAACACACGTTGTCTCTGCGCTCCTTCCTCCTCAGGGGCAGAACTCCTCACACTCTTCCCCTGTTCCAGCATGGTGTCCCTCCCATGGGAGACATTCCTCCATGAACTTCTTCAACGTAAGTCCTTCCCATGGGCTGCAGTTCTTCATGAACTGCTCCAGCATGGGTCCCTTCCATGGGGTGCAGTCCTTCAGGAACAGACTGCTCCAGCAGTCTCCCATGGGGTCACAAGTCCTGCCACCAAATGTGCTCCAGCATGCTCTCAGCTCTCTCCACAGGACCACAGGCCCTGCCAGGAGCCTGCTCCAACATGGGTTTCCCACAGAGTCACAGCCTTCTGCAGGTGCACCATTCTGCTCAAGACTGGGGTCCTCCATGGGCTGCAGGTGGATATCTGCTCCACCATTAACCTCTATGGACTGCAGGGGAACAGCCTGCCTCACCATGGTCTTCACCATGGTCTTCACATCATGTGCTGCAGGGGAATCTCTGTTCCAGCATCTGGAGCACCTCCTCCCCCTCCTTCTTCACGGGCCTTGATGTCTGCAGACTTGTTGCTCCCACATATTCTCACTTGCACAGCAACTTTTTTCCCCTTCTTAAATATGTTATCACAGAGGCACTACACTGTCGGTGATTGGCTCAGCCTTGGCCAGTGGTGGGTCCATCTAGATCATTGGCTCTATCAGACATAGGGGAAGCTTCTAGCAGCTTCTCACAGAAGCGACCTCTGTAGCCCCCATGCTAGCAAAACCTTGCCACACAAACCCAACACACTGCAAAACTCACGCTATCTTTAACAGTTAAGAGGTTATCCACACTGGTGAATAACACTACTGTAGAGCAATTCCCATAGCCTTGGTAATCTACTGCAGCCTGCTAGTGAAGCAACTGTTGACCAAAGAGTTCTGGGCTGAATTTTCACCCACCAGTGAAAATTACTTTGATGATCACGAGATTAACAAGTTTAGTGGTAAAGGGAGTAAAAAAGAAATTCTTGCTCCTCTAGCTAAAAAGGAAATCTGTTTTTTTCTAAATTTTGCATTCAGAGTTTTGAAGGTTTAGATTAGTGCTAGACTGTAGCCAAGGGCTTTAAATGTGCACCTGAGAAAATTAGAGTATTGGGGTGAGGAAAGAATGATATGATACACACAGATGTATGAATGTAAAATACACTAACTGTTATCTGATCTTGCTCACAGAAAACGCTGCTACTAAGTTCAACACAGTCAGTGAGTAGGGAGGGAGGGCTAAAACCACATCTGATAAAAGGAGAATCTAGTTCCTGCTGTTTCAACATCACTTAAAAATGACTGCTGCCCAGCCATTTTTGTTGGGGAAAACACCGACGCGTGCTCAAGAGTAGTGTGTGCTGGTTTGGGCCAAGCCTCCTTGAAAAGAGAAACAATTGCGACTTCCACCCCCATTGAGTGCATGAGCCCACTCCAGTCACGGGCATATGGAAAGCATATGTGGACCAGGAGATTTCCACTGAGAAATGTGTTCTGTGAGAAAAGCTGACAGAAAATGTAGCAAAAAAACCCCACCAATTCAGAGAAGACCATGAATTGAAACTTACAGACAAAGAAGGAGCAAGTGCTGGTGCAGAAAGAAGATAAATTGTCAGAGGAGATACTGTAGGTGACAGGCTTTATTCAAGCCATTGATTTTAGGCATCTATTTTAGGAAATCTGACTCCTCCAATGGAAACCTAACCATTACCAATACAGATATGTCTAGGCTCCATCCAGGTGTGCCTGCAGGCCGGCAGCTAGGCAACTGGGCAAAGGCTGTAAAGACCTAAAATGAAGTGTTGTGAGCATCTCTTACTGACCCCACCAAGGAGCGATGACCTCGTCCTCCATTGGTATAAGAAGACAATAACAATGAGAAACCTGACACAACCCTATTTTTTCCTGTGAACTGGAACAAGCCATAAGACTGAATTTTGGGTCATTCCTACAGTCAATGACAGTCTTCTGCACCACTAAAAACAATGACACCCTGGAAAAGGTGACATTGTCTTTCAAAAAGGATCTTACTATGAAAAGGAGGAGCAATGTAGGAGAAAGAAGGAAAACAGAAGAAAGGAATACTTTTTCTTGTTCTCAACTAGGTGGGGGATTGTGGTTTAAATTTTGACCATTCTAATTTTAAATAATGAAACTGAAACAAAGTCACCCCACAAGACTGATTAAAAATACACATTTCTCCCTTTCTCTTTTTCTGATTAGTCTTTGACACCTGGGTAATTCAACCCACCTAGAACTCAATCTGTCAACAGACACCTTTCCCAACCACTGTACGAAGTGCCCCAGAGATCAGTCAATCACTCCATGTTATGGCAAGGATATCTCCTCCAAAGCATGCTGCAGACGTGGAGGACAGACACAAACAATTTAGCTATCCAAAAGACTGTGAATACCAGGGTTTCTCCTTCAGTCTGATGGAGTCTTTAACCTTTTAATAAGGGACTATTATATAGTAACTCCCAAGCTGATTTGGGTTACTTAAACATAGGTGTCTGATGCCATTTGAGATGCCGTTGTATATCTGAAATAGACAGATCTGGTCACGCTGTTGGATGTGACACATAGGCTGCAGGAAACTTGTGCCCTTCTCCAGCAGCTGAAGGTCAGGTGGGACAAGGCAGGGCACCTGAAATGCCACCAGACCCTATGTTTAGCCTAATGATTGAAGTGGAATACAGGTAACTCAAAACCTGTCCTAAGCAAGATCCTTCTCAGCCAATGAAGTTGACTCCCCCTATGGTTCAAGGCAAGCTTAACTTTCACCTAGGATTTCATTTGGAAACATGCCAATGGATATTTCTTGAGATTTCCATTCTGCCCTTTCTTAGGCCATTTCTACCCATTTTGGCCCACGATGATTCTCTATCAGCTGAAGATTTGCCAGTGGAAAGATATAGGTACATCCCTTGGTTTGATTTTCAGTGAGATAAAGCACATCCTGGAGAAGGCCACCTCTCTCCCTTGACTATAACAGCTGCAGCGGTAAAATCTTTCCGTTTGGCTTCTGAATTAAGTAAATAAAACTCGGTGGATGAGCCCAAGTGTTCGAGCTTATTAGTTTAAGTTGAAAGTGCCATGTGCATGAGAAATTTTCTCGTTTTATAGTGCAGAATTAAGCCCTGAGTATTTGTAAGGTACATGTATCTAGAAAAATATAATCTGAGATTTAAGTTCTGCTTTACTTAACAGGGATTTCTACAAGTACATCCACCTATAAGGAATCGATAGCTGCCAGCTGGTTAATGTGACTGAGTGAAGGTCGCACAGGCTGTGTTGATGGGTGTGATTAATTGCAGAGGGTCAGCTCAAGTATATCTTGCAACTGGGTAAAGGTGGGAGTAATGCAAATTGGTCAACTGGGAATAAACATCATTAATTCCATACAACATGTCAGATAAACAGCTTATGGAGAGGTATGCATTTACAAAACATCAAATACTAACTTGTATAGAGTTTATCCTGAGATAGCAATAAAAGTAATCAATTTGGATTTAAGTATGTTCCCAGAGATATGATGAACCAATTGAGATGAATGGTTAAACCATGTACCTGCTAGCTTGCTTGAACCATCATAACACTATCAGTCAGCAGTAACTGACATTGTAAAGAGCAAGATTTGTACTGTACACTTGGCCATCGGTGAAATTTCTGTTCCACAGAAAGAAGCAGGGTTTCAGAAAAATATTAGGCCACATGGGACCAACAATAAAAACACCACCAAATCATTCACAGGGACGAATGCCCCCATCCACCCATTCCTAGAGCACAATGCATGTGGAGGTATTGGGGCATTACATTTTCTAGGAAAGCTGATTTGTCCGGGACTATCCTGTCCAACCCCTTCTTCTACCACTGAGTTTCCAGCTCAGATGTTAGTCAGGCTGCTTCCTTGGCAGGTGTCAGTGAAGAGCAACCGAACATGTCACTGGATTCCCAGATCAATAGGCACTCACCATATTTTCAAGTTCCCAAAAGAAAATTACACATTTTCATACAAAACTTATGTTTCCCTAATGCAGATTTTAGTTCTGCAAAAATGACATCTCCTAGTAGGAAAATCCCCAACCATCTCTATACACAAAGACAAATTCTGTGAAAAACAGTCTTAGCCCTTCTCCCTCTGACTTTTCTCTTTTTCTTCTGGACCCATACAATCCCTGGGATACAGGCACTGAGTCATGGCTGGAACTGTTAAGTACATATCAGTTAATAAAAAATAATACTTTCCCATGAGTAATAAGAGTTCTACTGCAGTGTGCGCATAATAATGTAATTAGTGCAATTCTGGTGGGGGTCTCTTTGCTTGGAACAAGTAATAAATTGAGATCTAACACTGACACCTTTCACATTTCTTTCATTAGTATTTCTTGCTTTACATACAGAGTTAGCCTGCCTGTCGGCGTCCTAACAAATATTTAAAATACAAATCCAGCCTTCTGTAACTATCCACATGATAACTAATCTTAATTTGCAACTAAAAAAATCACATACAGTTGATCAAGACCTTCATACAACCAAAGCCCAGATGCCATGAGCTGGTGTGACTTTACATATATTTTGCAAAGCAGCTGCTAACCCTACTTTTTGCATTTGCAGCACCTCAACAGGAGCACTCTAGTACATCATTGTGGCCTCCAGGCCATCACATTCATAGGTCCTTTGCTTTCCAACGCAGCTCTGTATTTAAATCTCCATAGACCTGAATGTGGTTATTTTGTAGGTGGAACATACTGAGAAGGTAGCACTTGCTAGCACACATAATTTAAATTTTGATATTTTTTTTTTATTCACTGACTGTTTTCCAACTAGATTACACGAAGCTTAAGAAATCAGGCTCTGTAATAAAAGATCATTGGCTCAGCTGCTTGAAAATGGAGACACTTGCACTAACCCCGCAAATGAGCACAGAAAATGAGCAATGAACACAGAAGTCACTGACTGTGTGCAGCTCTGAAATATCTGTTATCCTGAGAGCATGTTCCCATCTAGGAACATGTCTTGCACTTTCCTTTGGTACTGACCTATCAACATAAAGGAAACAAGCAAATACTTCAGTGGGGAGGCGAACAATTTGTCATGTTGACTCTATATAGACTGGAAATTACTTGTTCTTTCTCTATCCTGACAACTGATGATTGAGAAAAGACAGATGGTGTTTCACTTGCCCTAGGAAAATATTGCAGTGCTAGATAGGATAGTGCATGCAGATACTTGACTGGATCTCTTCATTGCTCTCATCATACCAAAAATGAAAGAAGAACTAGTTCCTTTCTGAAACTTCATATTCTTGCCTAGGTTTATAATCAAGAGTATATATAAGAAATGGTGTCTACCCAATTCTGATTTGGAAAATAATGCATTTACCTTCTTTCTCTATTTTCCAAAGGGCTGAGTTTTGTTATTTACCTCCACTGCAGTGGCTGAAAATTGATTTCTGAAAGCTTTCCAGGAGAAAGTAAGGAGGAAGTCCTACTAGCCATGTCAAAGACTCTTCTGTTTCCTGCACAAAAAAGGAAGTCTGAAATATTCTGAATTCCAAGAAATAGATAAAATAAAAATGTCACCTCAGCTGACCAGAGGCACAAGAATGAGATTCCTCTTCCCTAACTCTGCCTCTGATATGAGTTTCCATCTCAGCAGAGTCTCCAGGCTCTCTTTATGGCCAATTTAGAGTGTAAAACACTTCTAACCAATGTGGGTGACCACTTTCGGAAGTGCTCTAGATTCCTCGAACTCTGCTGACAGCTCTCCACTGATTGCAAAGGCAGCCCAGGTGACTAGCTCAGATATAGATGGCTCCACTGTAGACAACCACTTTAAGCAGATAAATCCCTCCCTGGAAGGCCACACATCCCCCTGAGGCCCTGTGCTTCTGGGAAAGGGAGGGATGGTTAGGACTGGGGCCACCAAATGTTCTTCATTTTGTAGGACTTAAAATATCTGCATCTTCTGGGCCCTAAGATATTGAAAGGCAACTGAGAGATGGTCGATTGTGACTTTGTCACAGTGCTCTGTGCAAGTGCTGACCATGTCTTGGATCTTAGTGTTTAGGGGAGATGGGAAGTGGGCAGAGAGGGGAGGTGAGGTATGGGAATGAGGGTGCATAGCTGGAGGGGTTAAAGAAGGCATCCCAGGGCTGGATTCAGGTTGAAAAAGAGGGAAGAAAACATCTGGCAGGTGACAGGAGCTGAAAAGTAGGAGTGGAATTAGAGCCAGGACGTTAGATAAACCCAGGGAATGGGCTGCCAAGGGAAGAACAGAACTCTCGCTGCCTGCAGACTAATTGGGAGCCCTGACTCCTTGCTTGAGGCTCCTCTCACCAGCAAAATAAACAAACAAACAAACAAACAAACAAAAAGTTCAGTTTTATTCTAACTTCAATCACAACTAAAGCACCTAAGCAGAACTATGTAGCACTCCTGGAGGAGTAACTCCTGGAGTTCCACAGCACCCGGCTGCGGGGGACAGCCAGCACTTCCCACATGCATACGGTAAATCAATGCCTGTTATTTCACATTTCATCTCACAAGAACTCTCCCTATGAAACTCGCATATGTCACCACTGATCCCCCCTTCACCTCCTCTTCCATTGTCACTGCTGGGATTTGTCTTTTTTGTGTCTGGCTGATTCAAAACTACAAACTGAACTTGCGCTGCAAATTAGCGACTGCAAAAGCCATCAGCAACCGCTGTGGCTGTTCTGTTCCAAAATTAAGGAGAGTTTGCCATCTAGAGGGCAAGCAAGACAGAAATTTTGATGTATGGTGTGGAGCAGCTTTGAATGTGAGTACAGACAGTTCAGTATTACAAATTAGGCAGCAGGACAACGACAGACTTACACCAAATAAGGAAGAGGGCTCAGAAAGTTTCTTTCTGAGTCTGGGAGGAATAGTCATTTTCTTATCTAAATTGTGCAAGCTGAAATATCCAGACAGTTTAATTAAGCTCAGCAGATCAATAGCATGCTCATTCAGCAGAGGAAAAACCTTGCCAGAGACTGTACTTTTTGGGCCAGTCTGCTCTGCTATGCATGTAGGCAGAGCTGGGATGATAACCAGCAGAGGGTAAAACTTTTTTTCCCATGCAGCTGGGTGTTGGCTGCAAATTTCTGCGGAATCCTTTCATCCTGTGAGAGTAGAAATCTTCCATTCTTACACCCAGATTACGCAGAAAATTAATTCCTTCTCTCCAGTGCTACGCCTTCCCCAATATATTTTCTCCATGATGGATGTCAAAATGTGCTCTCAGGGCTTAATTTTTTCCCAGGAAAACTATGGGGGTTTTCTCCCTTTCCTTTGCTTCCTTTTCCCTTCTGGTGTTTCTCAACTGCATTAAGATACTCCATTCTTTAAAGCCCTGAGCTATGTTCCCATCCATGTAGTAGCTCTGCATCTTGCTCCACTTGGAAATATTCCTGTTTCCTGGGGAAGGAAGGACTAGATGGCCTCCAAAGCTCCTTTCCACCCACCATTTCTGGAGCACAAACAGTCAGGAGCGGTCCCTTCTCCATACAACATGCCATTAAACAGCACGGGCCCCACATGGAACAGGGCTCGTGGGTCTGCAACTTGGGGGTGGTGGTTCAATTAGACTGCAAGGCAGCTGAGAGACACCAAGCTGTTGAACAAATATCCCTTTTGTAAACCACCTGGAAGTGTTTAGGAATGATGGCAAAGGCAAACACAAGGCAGAGACCTCCATGCGTTTCACAATTTTGAATGTTTGTTAGAGTCCATGTCAGGCACTTGGACACCAGCATATTGGAAAGGCAGGTTTGCACACCAGGAGAAAACCAGTTCTGCATACAGGTTTCAGCTGCTCTCCTACTCAGTCCTCTGAGGTTTTAATCTGCTGATTTTGCGAACTTGTCTTTGCTTTCCCTGTGTCTCCCAGCACTCAGTTCTCAATATGCTTACAGGCTACTGCAGGCGTTGCTGCCATGACCTGTGCAGGACTAATGAAACCATCTGCTGGGTCAACCTGTCACTTTACATGCCATTCCGGGCTCTGATCGCATGAGATCACGCCGGCAAAGCTGCCACAGGCCTCACTGCAGTGCCCTCGTGATTTTAGGAGGCAGCTAAGCTACAGGAGAAGTTCTTTGGCTGGATGAGATGCTAAGCTGCTGTTGTGAACACCAGTGACCTTTGAAGAAAAAAGCTTAAGTTAGAGGTTCCGTTTCTCATTGGAGAAATGTGAATTTTGCCTCCATTTGCCCTTCTCTTTCAAATAACACAGTAAACTGACGTCCGAAGTGCATCCAAGGCCTCCTTTAGCTTATAAAATGTGTCCAGGGACAACTAAATGAGATAACAATATAGCTATTTAGATCTTTTCTACCCGTTCCTTTTGGGTTTGGGTGCATGAGTGAACTCAGGCAGTTAATCAAGCTACTGATAGTCAGCTAAGCCACGGTAATGGTCGGTGCCTGACGGTGCATGTGTGCTTAGCATAATGCAGCTGCAAAGTAAATTGTGAAGCTTAGATCCTAATGAAAATGCAATCCACTGTAGAGACAGTTTAAACTAACACACTTCTCACTGGGTCAAGCTTCAGGCATGCGCGTGGTCAATTAGCAGGTTTCATATGATGGGCATCTTCAGTAACTCAGTTATTTCCTATCATGTGCCCTGTCCTGGGAGTTTATCCGTTTGGAATAGTGATGTAAGAGAGGATTAAACTGGCTGAAACTGGTCTGCATAAAGCCCTTGCACAGCTTGAGTTATACCTCTGCATAACCTTAACGAGAGACACAGCAAATTCATTGGCAGTCTTTTAAATCAAGATTTAATTAGTCTCTCTAAAAATACACAGACACTCAAACAGAAACTATGAGTCTGGTGTAGTAAGTTTGGGGTGAGCTTCTTTCACTCGTATGACACAGGGTCAGCCTAGATGGCCACAGTGAATTCTTCCTGATGTTAAAACCTATAAAGCTATGAATCCCTGTGGTTCAGTAAGGTATAATTCACTGCGTGTGCCAACACTCCCTTCCCATCCCCCTGGCATCTGGCCCACTGAGGCTACACTGAGCCTGTGAAAAAGCTGTGTGCCATAGGTCTAGGACAAACGAATGGGAAAACCTAACTGCTTAGCAGAACAAAGCTAAAACACATCAGCTTCCACTCCCTGATGCACTGGTATGTGGAGTATTAAAGGTATTTGAACCACAATCCCTGCTCCAATCAGCTTGTGCATCCCTTCTGGACAACAGAGCAACATTCCCGTTTCTTGCTGTGTTGGTGATTTGCTTGGCAGTAACATGTTGAAACTCCCTAAACCCAAACTCAAGTGATATTCTGTCCATCCCATCATCCCTGCTCTGAAGAATTCCCCATGTTCAGTCCAAAGTTTCTTCGTTGGAACAGCCTATGTAAGAGGCAGCTAATATTTGTCAGAGAAATACATCATACAAATCAGCGTTTTCAAAAATTTACATTAGAAGATTGGATAGAAAAGTATTCCTATGTTTTGGATTTAAAGTAATTTTGTTATTGCTATTAACATTAAACTTTGCTAGGACTATGAAGTGAACTTGGCTTCTGAGCCTCAGCTGGTATTTTGCAATTTTACCCTCCAGCCTACTTTTTTTTTAATTGAAACTTCTAGAATCTACACTTTCTGTTCAACTTTTGCAACTTCCTGCATGAATGAAATATCCCCTAACCCTGACCAGAAAACCCTTCCACATCTCTTTCAGAAGTTCGCTTCAGCAAATGTAACATCCTCACCAGAAGGAAACACAAGCTATAAAACATGCTGCAGCCTTCCTTTCGGTCTGGCTTGCTTCAGACTTCATTCATAAAAAAGAGAGAGAGAGAGAGAATGAGAAAAAGTGACAGTTGATTCAGAAAGTTGTAAAATGTAAACACTCGTCCACAGATGATGCATGGATGGTTAGTGTTGCATATCTTTGGGGACAACATATGCCTGTCTTTCACACTTGTCAAATCCTAACGGCTATTGTTATCAGCACACAAAAGCTTCCAAATTCCTACCTGTCACTGAAATTCTTAGAAAATGAGAAACCATAACAGACTGAGAACAAATAACTGTGATCCTTCCTACCCTGCCACTGCCTGGGTCCCCAGCACTTGCCTGCAAGTATAAGCTTTACTCAGCAGAGCCATCGTATTGATACTCTTGACTCGTACTTTCTTTAAGTGTTTGCAAGGTCAGATGGCCAAGCAAATTTCTCAGTCTTTTCAAAGGCTGCAGGCACCTTGGTGACTTTTTTAATTTCGAGGCAACATCTACCCACTCCTTATGTGACAGAATTATTAAAACTTCTAATTATTATTATTGTTTCCACTTTACAAGCAGGGAAATGAGATGGGCAGCCTCCCCTTTTCAGCCCTGCTCAGGACCAGTGAAGTTAAAGTTTGCCAAGCACCCAGAGTCAGGACAAGGGTGAAAGCTTTCCACCCTCCTGGGATAGCAAAAATGTCACTTTCTTCTGAATTTTAAGGCTTTATGAGACCTTGCCCACAGCACACCCGAGAGGCAGAAGCAGTACCCTTCCCACCTTGCTAAGTCTCATCAGTGGGGCTGAGGCACAGGAGGCCACCATAGCTTGTCCTTTTCCCTAGACCTCCCTTCCCAACTCCACCCCCGTGTCCCCCAGTGATTGGAGATCCAGTCTCCCAAAAAAGCCTTCCCGACCCCTGCCTCACTTTTGTTCTCCAGCAGAAGGTGGGATTTACATTGCACTGGCGCTCTGGGAGCACGTGGGCTTCCAGCCTGCGGGTGCTGGTGGTAGCTCTCCAGGTACTTTCCCCTGCTGCTCCCCAGCCATAGCTGTCCCCAGCACGGGTGGCCTGGTGGCTCTGAATAGAAAGGCATGCCTGGCACAAGGGACGTGAGCAGGAGCAGCGGCCATCCCCATTAGCTGGTGCAAAGGTTTCCCGCAGCCTGCCGGCCTCTGGAGCTGCCTTTGCTTGGGCTTCGTGATGTTAAACTGCAGGGCAGTCCACTTTGGAGGATTAAGGCACATGACTCGCAGACAAGAGCGATAGCCACTGTGAAGGCAAAACCCCACAAAGAGCAGTTTCTTCCCCCACAAGCGAGTCTGTGAGCGCCCGCTGTCCAGGCCAGCACGAGGAAGCAGGACTTGTCTGCGTGGCACTTGGGGCTTCCTACTTTTCATTGAGAAAAATGAGAGCATGGTCGGTATCTGACAGATTATCTCTCCCGGGGCAGAAGACTGGGTTAGGAGATGGGTAGGGACTGGGAAGGTATTTCTTCAATGAATTCAGTTTCCCACTGCGTGTAAAGGTTACTTCCCTCCGCCACCTCACTGGATCCTGTCACAAGCTTCCCGCTCTGAATGAAAAGCAGAAACTGCCGTTCTGAATGAAACCACTTCTTATTTTGCTGCGTTTGAGTGGCCAGGATTCCCACCCCTCCGTGTGCCCTGCTGTAGCTCAGTTAAGCACTGAAATTCCCACATCTCTGTCGGCGGCTGTTGCGACAGGAGACCTCGGAGCCCTCTGTGCATTTTGCTACTTAAAATGTTTGTCACACCCCGTGGGCTTTGCACTGCATGCTTTGTTGGAAACCAGGTTCGCTCAGCGATGCCGTGCTGTGTGTGTCCTCCAAACCACATGGTGGAAGGATACGGCCCTCTTTCTCTTTCTTGATAAATCCCTCAGGCCCTCAGTGTGCTGGGTGGAGCTGAGGCTAGATTTCTGAAGCACATCCTGAGAGGTCTTCTTGCCCCCAGGAGCTCAAGGGACCCCAGCCCCAAGCTCACCCTTCCTGACACACCACCTGGCATTATTACCAAGGGCTTCTCAGCAGGGAGGAAAGCCATTCTCACATGGTATAGCTCCAAAATCATTAAGGGTGATGGTGTTTGTAAGCACACAGGACACATTGTGGGCCAGCAGTAGGTAACGGCATGCGTTTGGAAGGATCTTACATGGTCTGGAGATGACGGTGAAGAAAGCAACACGATCAACCATGCTGACCTTCTCAACTGCAAAGCATTTGAGGGGTGGTGGGACGATAATTTCTTCCTCTTACTTAAGGAAATAGGTTTCACAGAGCATTTGCAACAAAAAACCACACTGATCCAAGTGTTCCTAATTGCCATTCGAGAGCTTCACCTGCACTGCCATTGAGACAGGTAGGGGACAGACAGGAGGAGCTCTCCCTGGCTCTGCTGTGCTTGAGTCAGGGAGAAGGGGCACCGAGGTACCCATGAAATACTAAAGGCCTGATCCTGCTCATTGTCACACTGCCCCACATCCACCAACCACAAAGAAATCCTTCTCTATTTATCCCCAGGCAAACAAAAGCAAATTCAGTCTCCAAATACTCCTTGCAGATTTTCAGTTGCAAACACCTGCTTGTGGGATAAATAATTGGTTGTAATTAAAGCTATATACCAAAGAGAGCAAGTTTCACATTCCTCCTATCTTCCCAAGCGCTCAGTATCCGCAGCAGAATACCAGCTGGAGTAAAGGCACCGGAAGCTTGACATAGTAGGCCTTATCTTTGCTGTGCAGCACTGGATAACTTCATGTTTGTAAGCTAACACCCAGATCTCATTCTTCCTTGAGAATATATGACCATACAGTTTGCCAGATAAGCTACTGCATTTGCAGGTGATAATTTGTGCACAAAGTGTGACAATGCACATTCATGTCTTAAGTTCCACTCACAGATTATTAAATATTGTTTATGAAGTGTAAGAATGGCTGTGCTGGATCAGACCAAAAGTCCAACGTCGCAGTTTGCCATCCTGAACCTTGGCCCCTGCCAGATTAAGGAGGGGATTGAGGAGGTACATTAAGATTTAAGGAACAGAGTAGAGCAGGTTATGCATAGAATAATCCTTTTCCACATAAATTAGCTAATAACAATCTTCATGAGATCATCATATTTAATAGCTGTCACTATAGACCTCCTCCATCAGTTATCTAAGCCTTTTTAAAAAAACACCTCCTTTATGCTTTTGGCATCTACAACATCCCATGACAGTGAGTTCCACTCCTCAGTTCTGCACCCTGGAAAATATTACTTTTTTTACCTTTGCTTGAAATGTAAGGCCATGACTTGACAGCCCCAGGCAGCAAAAGGAGAAGCAGCAAAGAAAACTCACTAGAGGAGATACTGGCACTGATTGAACCAAACATCCCAAGACAGCGTGGAGGTACAAAGCTGGCAGGGATTACAGCCAGGGGGGCTGACAGATCAGACCTCCATTTGCAGCCCTTTAACTTATCACTGTGGAGATGAGGCAGGCAGGAGCTTTTGGCTCTATGGGTAGCGGGAGCCACCATAAACCAGCACTGCAGCCAGAAGAAGTAGTCCTGGTCTTCCTCGCTGCTCCCCGTAATTTGTTTCTGCTCTATTGCCACTATGCTTTGGGGCTAGTATCTGTGGTTGTACAATAAATCATATCAGTTAAAATGCCTTTTTATTGCTCTTTCCTGGATAGTTTTAAACCAGGTCACATCCAAGACCCAGTTGCCAGCAGAGCCAAGAAAAACGTGCTCTTAGTGATGGCTACAGGAAGGGCAGAAAAAGGCAGCACTGCTCTTTTTAGTGACAAGGGTGGCTGCTGGTAGCTTACAGTGAGCCTGGATGCACAGCGCTTGACTCCTGGGCACCGTCTGCTTGGTGGTGTGCCCTTTGACCGCAGACCAGCTTAACTCACAGCACTTGGATCACCCCTCTGAGGCAAATACTCCAGATCTGCCAGCAGCGCGCCGGACGCCGTCCTGACGGACACACGCTCCGAGCAGAGGCACTGGCTGCTTCGCTCCCACTTGCTTTCTCTCTGATGGAGCTTTTTCTCTGATTTTCACAACCACGTTTGGAGCAGTTAATATACTTATTAGGAAATAACTGCTCTTTATTGGCACTGAATGAACCTCTTTGCCTGGCTGAGACTTGGGAATGTAACATGTCATTTACAAAGCTGTCCCGAGAGAGCACAGACAGATTACAAAAATATGCCTTGTATTCAGTCCATTTAAATGAGTAAAATGACAGCACAAGGATTATGCATTGAATTTACATGCTGAATGGTCACACTTAGAAACCTGACAAATTGCTTTGGAAAATGAAGTAGTATTACCTTAGAGCAGGGACTGTGCCAAGTGCTCTCCATAGGAAAAGCAGAAGAGTAGAAGTAAAAATGCACATACCGAGATAACCTTATCTGCTTCAAATGAGTTGCATAGTTTTAAGAACGATGGTTTACAGGTATACAGGGCACAGTCCCTCTGCTGCAAGTGAGCCAACTCCCAGATTCAAGATACTAAAAGTAAACACGCAAATTCATTCCTATTTAAATTTTACCCACTGATCTGAATTGGGTTAATAAGCATGGGGATCTGGTTACACAATTGTTCCTGTCTGTTAAAAAACAACCCTCATGTGATAGCTGACATTTTTAATTCAGCCCATGCACATTTAAAACAATACCCCGCGTATTGCTTCATGCGGCTGAAATACGCTCTTACACACTCGGTGCGCAACTCGTGCTGGCCCTGCAGTAATTCAATCTACACCCTCTTTTAGTATGAAATACGCCATGTGATGTTATCAGCCTAGAATAACACCAGTGACACTGTGTATCTAATCTCCACACATTTCTCGTCAGAAAACAAAACCTAACAACATGCACATCCCCAATTAGGAAAACAAGCGCAGAATGTGCAAAGATGGGGTAGCCCCAGCCACAATCCTGACATTTGTTTCCGAGAGAAATGGTTACAAGTTAAAAGCAAAGGTTAACTACTGAGTCAGCTGCTCGACTTTGCTAAGATTTTGGTCCTGAGCCTTTGTCCTTCTTCACAAAAAGTCCAACTCTGATCTCATTCACATGAGTTTGCGCCCACACTTCCCCGGCTTGGTTTGAATTATTCCAGTTGTGATGGAAATGAGAACAGGGTCAGGATGAGGGAAAAGACGGGTGGTTCAAACAAAGGGCTAGTGAAATGACAGAAGAAAATTATGCCAAAGCTGTCCCCTGCTTTTTTAATGTAGGTTAACAGAAGGGCTAAAAGGCTTCCCTGGCTCCCCCAGCCAGCAGTGGAAGATCACACTTCTGCCACAGTTTAGCTCAGACATCTTTCTTCTGCTGCATAAAGAAAGCCAAACAAATGAAAATTAAGATATTTATTTATGAAGCACCCTCAAGAGCTGACCTGGTTGACAGTGCGGTACAGAAAGATGCCAACTCATGAATCAGTTGAATCTCCTTGCTGCACAGCAGTTCGGAGCAGGTCTGGAGAAGAGCGCTAAGGGAGGTTGGGGGTTGCTGGGGCAACAGCTCCCTCTAATGATGGCTGGAAGTCAGTCTCAAGGAAGGAGAGATCCCTGCTTCAATTTAGGAAACGTGTCAGAAAGATTCAAAGGAAGCAGCTCTCCTCCCAGTAATCTGGCACCCAGATGGAGCTGGCATCTCCATTTACTGGTCACTCTTTACTGACAAGCAGCAATAAACAGTATTTTAACAGGAGGAACAGATTAGGGGTTGAATTGCTGTAGTCTCAGGTGCACTTTTTTTACTGTGGCCCTAGCAGCTCAGGCTGACTGACTTTCAGTTGTTGATGGAAGCAACCCCTTTACCTACACAGAGAAAACTAATCATTTAGAGGCACCAGCAGCAAGGCTGCCTGTGCAATGAAAGAAAAGCTAAGTGTTACTGAGGTTGCATTGAAGGGATGGCCACTACATAGGCTGGAGAGGGACATTTCTGACCAGGCTGTGCTGGTTTTGACCCAGATGTCTAACAGTATTCCACCTTTTTTTTTTTTTTTTCCCTGTTAACCTCTGCTTGTTTGGGTTAACACTTTCAGGTCTGATCTTGTATCTACAGAAATCAGCAAGAGTTTTTCTGGTGGTTTTAGGGAGAGTAGGGCTGACGACAGTTCTTGATTTGCATAGCCAGGGAGAAAGCTCCACATAACTTACCACATGCACAAAAAGTTCATTGTTTTCTAGTATTTGCTTCACTAATGCCTTTGGGTAGGTTACAAGGTTCCTTTTCTAGAACACTTTTGAACGCCTACCCTCTGGACCTGTTAAGGTTCCAAACTACACAGCACTAGTTACTTTTTTCTACGTTAGTAAATGTTGTATGGCAACCAGCAATTGGTTAGATGATCTGGGATGAGCCCACACACCTGTAGGAGCTCAGTTAAGATGGCTAAGTCCAAAAACTTTTCTCCTTAAATTTTGTTCTCAGTCATTCGGGAAAGGTAGTCATTTAAGAGCAGTACACAGCAACTGAACTCCTTACTCTGGTGCTGAAAGTAACCTGAGTTTAATTTGGACTACACCGTGTGGTCTGCAGTGCTGTAGGGTATGTAGGGTCCTTCACACCAGACCAAAGTGGAAGGCAAGTGCTGCAGCTCTGATCTGGCAGAACATCACATCCACTCTCACCCTGTGGGCAGTGACGAGTCGCACCCCATGTGCAGTGCAGTGGAGGCCATCCTCTACTCCCAGCTACGGTTCACTCTGCAAACTGCCCGAAACAACAAGCTCTCCCACTTGCTCTGTTTCCTGAGCAACTTCTTCCTGATTTGAAGACTTGCAAAATCAAAAGAAATTAAAAATAGTTTCATGAAGATCCCATGGCCTCTACCTTGGACCAAATCTAATAGGAGTTTTAACTCTATAGAAACTGTGAGAGTGGGCATTTAATTAGAATTAGTAAACTGCCTAGAAATAAGTTAATGGGTATGGGAGAAAAACTTGCTTCTAAGAAGCTTAGAAGCCTCTGATTATTATTTAAGTGCCCCTTTTTAGTTAATTTGCTGTATGTGAAAGAATTTTTTCCATCTTTGCAAAAATATGTTAAATGATAAAACGTACATATAAGCTTTCTAAAATGAATATAGGTCTGAAACTGAGGATCTGTAGGAATTCATTGGCCTGCTTTTCTGAAGGATTTAGTGCCAGGAAACTGCAGTGCAAAATGTCCAGTTTTTAAGGTGTCTAACCAGAATGTCCAGATATTCCAGCTAGTTACTGAAATCAGCATTTAAGTACTATAGCAACTAAATTTCAGCTTGATTCACCTGGTTTCCAAATTCATGTCCCCTCCTGGGGCTTGCCTCTGGAAACCGGGATGTGGGCATCAGCCTTATAGATAGTGCCTGGTCCTACAGACCACAAAGGAGGGAAAAGGTTTTTAATAAATTGTGCAACAAAACCTTGAAAATGCAAGGTCAGGCTACATGGTAACAGTCCTTTCTGCTTTTAAAATCAATGAATCCTAGCATATGTGAGCACATCACTTGTGCAGTACAGCTAATTGATTGCATGTTTACCTTGCACATCATTCAGGAAATCGGACGCAGCTGCAGTGAGCATCACTGCACGGAAGACTCCTGCAGGGAAAGCAGTAGAGTCAACATCTTCTGGCTGTCTCTAACAAATGGCATGACTCTCAGCAGGCACTTCAATGGAGGCAAGAGGAAAGTGAGAACAAACAATGAGCGGAGAATGTAAATACCAGGCAGTTGAAGTGTAAAAGGGAACTGGTTTCCACAAGCCATGTTTTGACTGGAGTCCTGGGAAGGAAGGCAGCATGTACCTTGAAGCAATCACATTATCACAAAGAGAAACCAAAAAATGAACCCACAACTATTGCAGTTATTTTGAATCATTCATCTCAGCAATTCAGCTCCCCTTTTTACAGGAGAATGTTTGTGTGGAGGTGACAGCCCTGCAAGGCTTACCTTTACCATTACTGCTAACATTTGCTGTGTCCCATCGTACATACTTAGTATTGAGTGTTTTTACCATCCTAAAAAAAGACATGTGGAGCTTCTGTGCACACTGCATTCGTCAATATTATCCTTACCTGGCTGAGACCACTGAGCTCTGCACAGTGCAAGAGAGCCTCCTTAACTATAGAACACCTATAGAACAGGCTTACCTTTACCGAACTATAGAACACCAAGTGAACCTCATAATGCACTTCTCTGGTCACTGACCCAAAATAGCAAAGTCCTGAACACTGCCTAGCACAAATACTCACTTTTCAGTTCAGAAGCAGGAGAAAGTATGTCATGATCTGCATATTTTAGAAAGAACTGTTTGGGTTTTCTGCCTTGTGGTGGGTGTCCGTGGGAACATCACCTTCCCAAACTGTCCTGTGGGCCAGCTCTGAGTTTAGTCCACCCAACAGACTGCCTGGAATCCATCCAGAAATAGTCCATGCAATATCATCATCAGCTTCATAGGGTTTTTCCCTATGTGCAGGCCCATACACTGTGGCACCTGCGGTGTAACCAGTGCAACGAGCCACCACCTAGAAGGGGAAGCCACATCATCAGAGGCATGGCATCAGAGCATCCCAGCCAAGGGGAGGAAAGCAGGTCAGCATAGCGTTGGGGATGGCCGATATTCCCAAATGGGTGAGGCACGGGGTTTGGAAATGCAAGGTGTCAGGTTAGACATGTCCAAAAGAAAGGGTATTAGGACCACGAGCAGGGTAGATGGACCTCTTTCTGGGGCGCAATAACCAGAGGGGTCAGCACTGTTGCCTGCTTGTCTTCACTGAAGTGAAAGTGCTGTCCTCGGCAGGCTGCGGATCTGGGTCCTCTGCAGTAACAAAACTTGTCATGTTTATGAATACTTTTAACAGCCTGGCCCAGCAATGCCAAGTCACTTGTCCAGCTTTACTGCAGACAAAATAAAATAGCTCTAGCAAGATAAGCATATCCTGGAAGGCAGGGATTTTCCAGCAGAGAAGGCCAAGTCTCCGTTGGTGGCAATTGGCACTGTTGCGCTTAACTCCACGGACAGGTGCCAAACGACCATAGCAGAGATTTTGGCAGTGGAACAGCAGTCATAATAAATGACTCTGTGAAGCCTTGTGTGCACTTCACCTACAGTATTGCAGCCTGCCTTGCCCCTCCAAAGCACTGCAGCAGTGTGGGATTCTGCTTATCAGCACAATGAGCCAGCAAAAGCTGGAAAGGAAAGTTCACCACCACCTTCAGTGGTGTGAAAACAGCAGCCACCTCACCCACAGAGAGGAGAAACCCCAACCAACTCTCCAGAAGGCCCCCATCTCTCCAGCTCCTGAGCCACCAGCCCCAGGGGAAGGAACCGCAGCGTCTGGACTAGGCTCCCCGCAGGGAAAGGTTGGCACAATAACTGCAGCCACAAATGAGTACAATAAAACTAGGAATGGCTTTTGTTCTTCTGGTTGCAAACTGCAAGAGGTCCCAGACTGTCATCCTCATTCTCTTCTACCCACCTGGGAAATCAGTGTTTGTAGAAAGACAATAATCACACTGATTCATCACCAGGCCAAGACTTACCAAGGGACCTTAGAGAAGCTGCAGTGGTATGCATTCGGTGCATACGGAGGTATGTGGCATATGTGTGGGCTGACATGTTGAAGGAATAGTCATGCTGCTTTGCCCACTCATTGCTACAGTGGCCTCTTCCTGGTCTGGCGTCATTCAGATGTCTCCCATGCCCACATGTTGACTAAGCCAAATTGCTTCTTACATTAAAACCCTCTGGAGCTGGACTTCATGAATCTTCAGATTCCCACAGATGTTTGGCTTGGGAGTCCTGGACTGGCCTGTCCCAAAGCTAAAAGAGGTGTGCAGGTCCAAACAGAATTTTGCCCCAGCCTGGTTGAAGTGGTCAGCTGCTGCTAAACTTTCCCAGCAGATTGAGAAGCAGGGAAGGAGCAGGAGTCAGGCTTGTCAGTACTTGACTCTTTATTGCTCTCCCTACTAGGTCAAACCTAACCTGGATCATGCTGAAGAGTACAAAAATAATGTGGAAGTGTGCCCTTGTGTGGCTGAAGTTTGGTGGCCCTTCACCAATTTGTCCCTGATGTTTCACACCTAAATAACTCACATTCAACATCTGAAGTACACTCAATAGCCAAGTATTCCTGAGAACCCCTGGGTGCTTGGTGACATCCTCAGCTGCCTACCTGCTCTCAGCCTGCACCCGGTGGAGGCTGAACCTCCACACAATAACTCCCAGAGTGCATATATTGTATTTTCTTTAACTGTTCTCTGCCGGGAGACAAAGGCCACTCCTGCCCCTGGAACGAGATCATTAGCTGGCAACCCAAACTTCCCAGAAAGAAGCAACATTACAGTGGTAATGAAAACAAGACAAAAACAGAAATCTGTGAACATTTTTATTGCCACTGGAGCCATCAGCATCCACAGAGTATACACAGAGCTGTCAGCAATGCCTCTCCTCATTTGGGACCCAGTCAAAACAAAGCTCCAAGTCAAATTTCTTGCCTGACCATTACATCAAGTTTTAGTTTCATTCTCAGTCATGGCCTGCCACTGATTACGTTATGAAATTCATTAGGGAAGAGAAAATCGCAGTTATTTCCTTGATAGAGCTGAGTGGTGCTATTGCAGAATAGCCAGGAGCAACCAGGGAAAACATGCCCATTAGAGGTTGGTGTAATCCCACCAGGATCACAGCCCAGCCGTCACAGGACAAAGCAGCAATGTGAGAGATGCACTGACAGATCACAGGGCAACCTTTTAAAAGGGAGAGTGTTTTGCGAGGCCTGATCTTTTGGATCATATGTACAAACATACACAAAAGCCTCGAGGAAATGGAAAGACTGAGAGACTAACTATATGACAAAGGTTTTCCTGTTACTTGTTGTAATAAAGAACCTGGTGGCATCTTTTATTGTTATTAGTGACTTAATTAGGAAACGTGTCATTTCACATCACCCAGTTCCCACCTCGCTGCTATTAAATGGCTCATTTCTTACCGTTCTCACAGCAAAGGGAATGTCAGAGCAATGATATCAATGAACAGAGGCGGCTCAGTTTTATCCAGACTGTTAGGTGGAAGAAGTCACCAAGATCTTCAGCACAGACTATCTCACACGTTAGCAGAAACATAAATGAGAAATAAATAAAAAAAATCACAAGGGAAGCCTTGGTTCATTCCCACAGAGTGGTTGTGATTGAGTGCAGATAGTTTTCACAAGGCAATGGTTTTCTTTGTGGGACTAATTTGAACAATTTCCCACAGAACAGAGCCACCATGCCAGAAAGTTCGAAGCTGTAGGCTGAGACCCCGAACCGGCAGCATGAAGGGGCTGCACAAAGCCTGCGCCAGTCCTGACTGCCTTGGATAAGAGCACAGTGTAATTCTCACAAACCACAACTGACAAGGTGCACTGGGAGATTGGAGGGAACTTGTTTCTTCTGTTAGTAACCACAGGAGTTTCTTGTGGTTGGTAGTTCTGAGAACGGGAAGCTGGACAAGCCGTAGGTGCGGGAGATTCTCGCCGCCACTGGGGTTACCCACCCAGCCAGAGCCCAACTGATTAGGAGGGTATCGGAGTTACATAATGACATTTCTGGGCTGTTTTACTGTAAAGATGTGGGGGGCCTCTTCGAAGCAAGGGATGGGGGTTGAGGATAGCAAAACCGCAAGAAATTGAATTTAAGTTGGAAAACAATTTAAAAAATTCATGTAATATATAACATTCAACAAACACACATATTTGTATAAATAAAGTATAGCAATTCAGTATTTAAAACCTATTGAATCTATTAGCATATTTGACTTGGAGTTCTGCTTTTAAAATGCCTATGAAATTGCTTTGGATCCCTAGGGATCCATCTCTCCTAACATCACACATCTGAAATATTGACATCTATCTCTGAGCTAATCTCTGAGAGCTCCAGAAAAAGAAATTAAAAGCCCATTAAAAGAAATAGGCACTTTCAGGCTGTTCTTAGGATGACAGTTTCAGATGTTTTCTTCAGGATGCATCAAACTGTTCTTTGGTTTCCAGTGGCTACTGAGAGTATGTGGTTGCATGTTCAGATGTAAAGGTCTGTGCTCTAGACTCCTGTATTTACCCACAGGAATCCCATCCCAAATGTCCCAATGTATGTTTAATAACACAACGTAATAATGATAAGTTTCAACAATATTTTAATGGAAACTAATTCAGCTTCCTATAGAAAGTCCTTTCCAGGTTTTTGTCATTATAGGAGGCATCAGCCACCTCCAAATTGCTTGTCAAATGGATGCCTTGCACAGGATGCATCCATCAAAGGCCACCAAATTCAGGATTTATGAGGCCAGCATGTGTCAGAAGGCATTGCCACCCCTGACAGTGGAGTTACTGCACATCATTTTCACAGCAAGGCTATGATGTAGCGCAGGTGGTTTTGCAGACACAGTGGCTTTCTGTGTGGAAGAGCTACAAACAACTTACTGCAAAAATGACTATGAGGTATCAGACTACCTGAAAACAGGTGAAGGAGAGTTAGCCTTCACACCCATCTTTGCCTCCGGAGACCAAGAGTGGCAATGGTTTCAGCAATTTTTTTTTAATAAAGAGTTATTTTGAAAATACCACATTTTCAAATGAACACCAACTCCATAAAGCAGAGCTACAAATTCTCCAGTGTGCATCTTTCCTGTTAGGTCTTCAGCCTAAGAGAAATTCAAGTCTCCCTCCATATACTTCCTACAGCGTTAAAATTGTATATGGATTTCAGATGGCAATATTTGTTAGACACTATCAACTCACATCAACAAGGGGAAAAACCTTTCTCCATCATCTCATTAGATGTGGGAAAAATAACAGAAAAGCTGCAATTGTTTGGATGTTTTGTGTGATAATCCTTTGAGATACAAAACATTTCTCCTCCCAGCTCTAAAGCTGTTGAAGAGATTTTCCTGACACACTCTAAAATGATTTATTGTAGGTCAGAGGGCAATCGCAAGAGAAAAAGATCGATCACACAGGAAGAGATAAGTTTTTCCCTTGATCTTTTTTTTTTTTTTCAGAGTGAACAGCTTCACTTGCAGGATTAAAAAAATTATTCCAGGATTCTAATTTCTTCAGTGATCGTATAGTTTGCTGCTTGCTTATGGTTAAGTCATTTTATATAAGAAGGGTTCACGGTTCTGACCTTGCAAATGCAAAAACCCAACCGTTGCATTGTAGCAAACTGTCAGCTGAGATGTTGTTGCGAATAAGATATTTTTAGTGACTGGAAAAAGTGCTCTGTGGGGGAAGAGAAAAATATAAACCAGTCTGCAGCACTCTGAAACACAACTCAATGGTATTCTCATAGAGCTGCATATTATGGTCCCATGGATGCCACACTGATTCATCATGATTAATGTTATCACAGCCAGTCCCGAGGGTTTCAGTAATGATTGGCCACTTTTCATGAGGAGCTTTGAAATGGCTTTTTTGCTCTGCGTGCTAGACACAGAAATCATTTAAACGCAATAGACTGAGCAAAGCTGATTACATTCACGTACAAATTCACTGCATTCACCATGCAAATGTTTTCTTTCTTTCTACTATTAACGAAGAACATTGTCCTTTCATTTCTCAGGGAATTAGTCATGCAGATCCTATTGCCTGTCAGGAGAATAGCATGGCTGATTCCTCAATAACCACACTGAAAACATATCCTTACCTGGTAATTCATATTTATCATACTAGCATAATACAAGTATGAAGAAATAGGGAATACAACGGTTTTGCATTCATTGCAATAACCACAACATTTAGGATTGCTTTTATTAGCCAGATATTATCTGCGTAGCTGTAGCTTCTACATGTCCCAGCATGAGCAGAACTGTAGATTCACTCTGCAAGAGACAGAACCTCCTCCAAATTGTTTTGAAGCTGAGTCCGCAGACAATATCTGTGGCATGAGAGATGTTACAGGAGCCAGGACCGGATAATCGATTCAGTTATGGCAATGACCCACCCAGCCTGTGACAAACAGAACCAGCCACATCAGGTTATGTTGCTGGGTCTAGCAGTCAGCCAGCCCTGAGCCAGTGCTGTTGTTTCTGGCTGTGCTTCTGATTCCCACTCTCTCTCCACGTTAGACAGCTGGTGCTACGCTCCTCCTGGCAAAGCTCAGGTCTCAGGAATCAAAGTTGAGGGTGTGCAAAGCAAAGTCTGGATATTCCAATGTGTAAGCACTTATTTAGAGATGGGTGCATCATGAGCTTAATCACACATGTAAATCAAAAGGAATGAGCTTCAGCACAAGCCTGGAGCCAATCTCAAACTCACCTCCCAGACCCAGAGAAGAGTATCTTCGCTTTTGGCCCATACAACACTCAGGCTAAGCAAGCCAGAAATAAATTCATCACTTTCATTCAGATCAGCCGATAGCAGATGCATAAAATCGTGTTGCTAAGAGTATTTTATGCACCATAATCCCAGTTATAGGTACAGTGCCATCCTTAGATGCATTTGAAAGCCATCTAGATATGGTGCTCAGGGACATGGTTTATAAGCAGGCCCGGTAGACTTAGATAACGGATGGACTTGATGATCTTAAAGGTCTTTTCCAACCATAATGATTCTATGATTAAATCTATGATTGAAGTCTCCGCTATTTTTGCCCTAGGTAATGTCTGACACATAGTTGCCAACTTGAGCAACATATGACATGGAATAAAATCACACCCTCACCAAAAGTAAGAGCAAATCATAAAGAATTGTCATGCAAGCCAGAATTTTATCCAAAGGTTTCACTGACTTTCATCCGTGAAGGGTACCCAGGTCTGCTCTGGCAGATTGGGCAGCCTCCAAAGAACCCAGGGTCCCAAAGTGGCACTTGGAATGTAAGTGCTAGGAGTTGTGGTGTTAAACATAGTTGCTTATCAAGCATGTAGGCATACACACCTGAGCACATCTCTACAAAGCCAGTGGAGAACAGACCAATAGTGTGTATGCCCTTTAGGGCGCAATATACCTCAGCCTAGATAGACCCCCTGACTTGGGTGAGTCAAATCTCACCCTGAACTCCACTGACTGCATTGAGTTGTATCCACAGACTGTCACAGAGATCTACTGCCAGCCAGCTGGGATCCAGACACCTACACTGTGAACACCTACAGTTAGACCACATGAAACTCATCCTTAAAAACTTCCCTCATTTGAACCTTGGTGAACAATGACAATATAGAGAATGGCAGAGTGAGAAAGCAAGACCACCTGAATGCTGGTTTCCAAAAATTTATTTCCTTCCTCTTCCCCCCCCCCAAAAAAAAAAAAAATCAAGAATTTTTTATTACTAAAGGCTAGGAAAAATTGAGGCAGCAATCATTACTGGTCTTCATATTTTTGTAAAAAGATGGAAAAGACTTCTCATTAATTGCCATTATATAGCATATCCACAACTCAGTTTACAGCCACTGCTCTCAGTGTCTTATTTTCTTCATGATAAATCATAATAGCCTTCCAGGAATGTTTCTTATTACCAGATTTGTTTTTTGTCTGCTGGAAAATAGCTGAGTAAATAATTTATCCTTTCAAATTTTCAGTAATGAAATAAATTATTCAACATAAACTAGTAAAAGACTTACCTTTTCCATCTTCTTCAGTTCTTTTCTGAAAGCTGTCTCTCTCCTAAACCCCACCTGAGTTATGTGAAGTACATGATTTACCAACTGTCCAGGTTCATTCGCATTGGTCTTGCACTTGTACCTTTGCACCATATTTTCCTCAGGCTATCTGTATATCTGTAACATACGTTTGTGACCAATAAGTCTATCTTGTTGGTAGAATGGAGCTATTTCTTTCTGTTCCTGTTTTTTGTAGCATGTGAAAGAAAGCACCTGAGTCATTTGGTCACCCTGAGCATGCAGGTCACCCTATCACATGAGCCACCTTGGCCACCACAGTCAGCTACAGCCCCCCTGTCATCTGGATCAAACTCTTTGGCTCCCAGTAGAGTGTGAAGACCAAGCACTGAGTCCAAATATCTTTGAACTCAGTGGAAGCTGAACTGAACATATTGCAGACAAACAAGAGCATTAGATTCAAGATATGCTTAAATTCATCTCCACAGTCGTGAAGATGTAATACTTCATCAGAGAAGATATCTGTGTGGTGTAGGTGTTTGGGGTTTTTTCCTATTATCCAGGTATGAAATTCGTCATGTATTAATTACAGGTGTAGCAAAACTATATCAAAGTCTGTCCCCATCTATCAGTGATCATACGGTCCTTAACATGGTGGTGGTGCTGCTCTTTCATTGCCTGGCTTGTGGAATACAGAAAGTGTCCTTTGACAACACATCTATCATGACCCATCTATTCCCCTTTTCGGATGATTTGTGAGGTGAAAAACTAAAGAGACTTTGTGAACACAATATTGCCCTAATGTGTTTCCCCAGTATTATAACATCCACATGAGGTAGCCGGTGTGGAAACACCGCGGGCTGGTCAATGGGAAGGGAGGAAAGCAGAGAGTCAAGTTACTCACAGTTCAAGAGGAGCCCCTGCTGATCACTGAGGGGATTGCAGTGAGTACTGAGGCAAAATTCGAGTAGTTTTCACCCAGCCAGGCAGAGAAACTGCGTTAACACGAATTGAAAAGGAACAGAAAAAAGAAGACTCCAAAGCAGTTGGAGAATGAAAAACTGAAATAGATTCAGTCAAATATGCTTTCAATTTTCCTTGGTTTTGCAATGGATATTTTTACAATTGGGAATATCTGAGCACTGTTTTGTCCAAGTACATTATTTTATAAGACACAACCAAGAAAACACATGTGCTTTTGTGGTTTATCTCTATTCACCTCCATTAATCACCCAAAATAAATATCACTCATCAGCGAGACACAATAGATTGAAAGATTGGCATGAACCTTTGCTGATTTCATAGTGAATTGCTAAAACTAAAGAAAATACCACTGGTATATAATGATTGCATTTCCTTGTTGTTTTATATCTTGGTGGTTGAATTTTCTATATTTGCCTTTGCCCACTCCCCCTCCAAAGGGAGGTCCCACTGTGTTTGCATTTCTAGCACCCAAGATCAAAAGTTGCCCAAGATCAAAAATGAAATCTGTGTCACAGGAGAGAATAAAGCCTGATTTCCGTATCACCAAGATCAGCTCCCCCATGAGGCCACAGACGGTGTCTGACTCTTGTACCTGAGGAAGACACCTGTTCTACCCACAGATCCTGCAGTGCCTGAATGGTCTTCAAAGCAGTTGGACGGACTGGAACAAACGGTGTTCTTCAGTCTCCTCCCCTTCTTATATGGGCTTCATTCATACATAGGTTTACAATCCAGATGCAAAGGATATCATTTCCTTGCATATGTTCTTGCTTACTTATAACCTGTTCTATCCAAACTTGGTTGTTCGAACAAATCACATATATATAATGATGCAAATCATACCACTATCTGCTGGTTAAAAGACTATGTGATGCCGTTAAGAAGTGCAGCATAGAGTTTAGGAAAAAATACATGAGACTATACAGTCAGTGAACACCAGAATCCTACCCACACATTTCTCAAACACATGCAATATCACCATCTCTTTGATTCAATGCAATTTATCTTAACTTAGGAAAGAATGAAGATGGACAGCAAAAGGCATCAGATCCCATACACAGTATGTAACAGGTTAAAATTCAACCAAATATTAGATTTAGGGCCCAAGAGGTGTTAAGACTCCTCCAACAATCTGGGCAGGACGGCCACTAGCATCTACGATGCATTTTGCACCCTACCTAGAGCCTGGAGATCAAAGGCAGAGAAGATAATCTGATCTCCCTAATGCTTTTGCTAATGTAAATCTATAGCATTCAACTTGTCCTGACACACACAGTCATGGCACCTACGTTCTAGGACGTGTGCCGTGCACTCACAGCACCATCATCAAAATGGAGGATCTTTGCAGCTCACACTGCTCTTGCTGTACATACTCTTCCTGAGATAAAGTAAAAGATAAAGTTGCAGATGGGAAGCAGAGCACCCTTCTCCTCTTGAGAGAAGAGGAGTGTCTATGGGAGAATACAAGTTGCAATTTAGCCAGGATGCAGAGTTTTGAAGTGTCAGGGTTTTTTGCAAAATGCCAGATCTTCTATAAACACAAATAGTCAGGGCTCTTTTTTATCTCTGGTATGTTAGCTGGGAACTTCATCAGCTTTATACTTTCAGTGCCAGTCAGTGCAGAAAGAATGCTCCTGCTAAATCACCTATCCCCTTCCAGAAACTCCTACTCTATCCCCTAGAGACCAGAGTCTTACCTCACTTAACTTAGATTTATATGTCCTGGTGGTAGTGTGAGTGCAAACACATAAAGCTGATAGGGTTTAATAGCACACAACATTTTTTTCCAAAATATCTATGGTTGAAGTCCTACCATCTCATTGACTGCACAGTGCTCCAAACAACAGCATTAAAAAATTTCTCTGACTGCGAGGACAGGGTCACTCAGTTTCAGTAGTGGTATTGTCTGCACCAAATCTTCTCAAAATTTTGCAGATGTCACTGTGTCATTTTTCTAAGATTGGAATACACTGGAAAAGTTTCATCCAAACAGTCTGTGTTTGGGAGCTTGAGTGCAGGGAAGGAAAAATATCAAAATTTGCTTGTAAAATTTGTAAAACTGAATTCATTTTCCTGCAGGAAAAAAATAATAAGTTTATTAAAAGTTAAAGTTTAAAAAGTTTCATTGTGGAAAAGCATTGACATTTCACTAGAGAGTTTTCAACACTGTACTATCACTGCCCACATATCACAATACAATAGAAAAGCTGAAAGCTATTGTCACTTTTTGGTCTGGCTTTTTAAGCCATTAAGAGTAATCAGTTTATCTTCTCTAGCTCAGCGTCATATATTTATACAGCAATTATTTTTCTACTTTGGCATCACATTTGAAATAAAAATAAAGTTCAACCATTCCTGGGGAATGGGAGTTCTAAGTTTCGCCCCACACAGATGCCAGTCATATGTGTCTGCCCGAACTTGTCTTCCAGCCTCCTGGACCATCACTGTAGAGGAAGAGCAGCCTGATTCCCACTCAGTACCAGCCAGCCACGACAACCTTAGAATCATTTAGGATGTAAAAGACCTTTAAGATTGTCAAGTCCAACTGTAAACCTAACACTGACAAGTCTACCACTAAACCTTAAGTGCCACATCTACACATCTTTTAAATGCCTCCAGGGGCGGTGACTCAACCACTTCCCTGGGAAGCCTATTCCCGTGATTGACAACCCTTTTCCTAAAATCCAATCTAAACCTTCCCTGGTGCAACTTGAGGCTATTTCTTCTCTTCGTATTGCCTGTTACTTGGGAGAAGAGACCATCCCCCAACTCTCTACAACCTCCTTTCAGGTAGTTGTAGAGAGCGATAAGGTCTCCCCTCAGCCTCCTTTTCTCCAGACTAAACAGCCACACTTCCCTCAGCTGCTCTTCATGAGACTTGTTCTCCAGACCTCTCACCAGCTTTGTTGCCCTTCTCTGGACACACCCTAGCACCTCAACGTCTTTCTTGTCATGAGGGGCCCAAAACTGAACACAATACTCGAGGTGCAGCCTCACCACTGCCAAGTACAGAGGGACGATCGCTTCCCTAGTCCTGCTGGCCACGCTATTTCTAATGTGCTATTGCTCTTCTTGGCCACCTGGGCACACGAATGGCTCATGGTCAGCCAGCTGTGGACCAACATACCCAGGTCCTTTTTTGCCAGACAGCTTTCCAGCCACTCTTCCCCAAGCCTGTAGCGCTGCATGGGGTTGTTGTGACCCAAGTGCAGGACCTGGCACTTGGCCTTGTTGAACTTCATACCATTGGCCTCGGCCCATCGATCCAGCCTGTCCAGATCCTTCTGTAGAGCCTTCCTACACTGAAGCAGATCAACGCCCCCGCCTAACTTGGTGTCATCTGTAAACTTGCTGAGGATGCACTTGATCCCCTCATCCATTTGGGAGGTATTACCCAAGGTGATAACTTGTGTCCTTCAGTCTCCTGGATGGACCATCACTGGAGAAGAAGAGCAGCCCAGTTCCCACTCACTACCAACTAACCATGACCTTATCTGTGATAACCAAGTTAGATAACCACTCCCTTGTGTCAAAGTTACAGTTACAGAAATTGCTAGAGAGGTTTGTCATGGCAAGCAGAGGTTAAGGTTAAGACCAGCAGGTAAAAGGAGAGAAACAGAGGAGAGTAATAAATTTAATTTAAGATAGATTTCAGAGGGCATCTGCTCGAGGCAAGAGCATGTTTCATTGAGCCACTGTCACAGTGCAGAGCAAAGTGCTGAGGACAAGGAGATGAGTTGCACAACCTTATGGTTCACTTCATGTGGCCAGAGTCTAGTGGGAAGTAAAAGTGCCATTTTCATCTAGAAACTACTTTTCTTTACACTGCCTCTTGCTGATACTGACTTACAAAAACTCTGCATGGACAGGAGCAGGAATGGTCTGGCCACTCTGGTGTGTCAGGAAAGCCTTATGCTGCTGCTGGTCCTGCAAAGATAGACAGATAGATAGATACAAAAATATATATAAAGCAAATTGGAAAAGTTTGGACAGGTAAAACAGAACAAAGTGTCTCAGAAAGTCAGACCTGAGATGTGCACATAGGCCTGGGAGGCAGTAGTCTCTAGAGACATGTGCATACTCACATTACAACTGACAACAACAGTGCAGCTGTTCTTTGCTCTTATTGAAGGATGAAGACAGTGTGTTTATGGATAGATGTAATTTGTATACAACTCCAGCTGTTCAAAAGGAAACTTGGAGTTACTCTGCATATCCTCAACATGTTATTCCTTAAAAAACAGCTGAACCTGGATGTCCTTACCCACAGGAGAACCAGCGGAGTGCTCAGAATTAGTCAAACAAATGTGAATTATGGTCACCTAAACTCTGAATAGGAGCTCCTGTCCTAGTTTTTAGTTACACTTGACTAATTCATTTCCATTTCATACCTTTCGTAGGCTTAGATTCATCTCCTCATCTCCTGATATCCTGTGGTCATTGAGGGTATAAGAAGAGCTCATTACCTCAGTGAGTGAAATGCCATTGAATCACAGCCTTCTTCATCCTATTAGTACAAATTTAGAAACGCCCAGTGATCCACAGTGAACCAGCTCTGGATTTATCCTAATACATGCAAATTGTGACCCTTGCTCGCTTTACTTGTATATGATCAACAGCTTTGGTTTCCAGCCAGCTCTAAACATGTGAGTTTTTCTCATGACCTGCTACCTATTTATGGTATTAGAAATGCATTATGCATGCATTAGATCTCAAAATGCGTCTGAACTCTCATAACCTTTCACACTGAGGATGTGTCCTCCCTTAACCCTGCTGCACAGCTATTTGCTTGAGAATATTTCCATCTCTGCCCCTTCTGCCTGTACAGAGCAAAATAAAGAAGCAAAACAGGTCTACAAACACTTAAATGCTGTAAGTGAACAATAAATTTGTACTGGCCTCCAGATGATTTTGCCCTTCAGTATCCAGGGACTGCAACCAGACCAGCCAGAGGGGTGGGATTAGGTCAGCATCCCTTTATTTCCCCTACTCAACTCAGCACAAGGCAGGGGAATAGCTCAGGCCCAAAGGTATGCCATGACAAGGGTGTAACACCCTGATGCCTATTCCTGCACTCCACTGCTAAGCACATAAAGCCCAGCACAGCTTTGACTACAGACTTGCAGTACAGATACTGTGATACAGAAAATCACAGTGTGTATACTGTCAAAGGCAGGGATGTAGGATCAAGAGTTCACTGGTAAAAAGCTGGGAAGGTAATAAAGTACTGCAGGTCAACATGATCATTATTAACACTTCAGCAAGTACAGCACACCTCGCCCCAAGGCCCTTTTTCTGTGGGAGAGGTGCCCTTTATGGTGGGCTGCAGCTACATATTAGTTGCTTTATATTGCCCATTCTAAAAACTATTTCAGGTGTTCATAACCTTTGCGAAACTTATACTATTTAGGCTTTTTTTTTTTTTATATGCAGAGACAGACCAGTGAAAATCTGGAAAAGCTGACCAATACCTTGCACATATTGAGTAAAAACACACACACACACACACATAAAAAAAAAAAAAAACCAACACAAGAAACCCCTTCTTTTGGTACTAGCAGATTTTTGTAATTTTATTTAGAAAATTCTGGGCCCCAACTGGTAATATGCTGAATTTGCAATACTACGTGGCAACAGAGGTGGAGGTAATTACAAATGAGTGTACCTAGAAACAGAAGGGAAAAAAGAGCAAAGACCCTCGAATTAAGAAAGTCAAAACAACTCTGAACCCATCAATCCACAGCAAGCAATCAGACCAAGCCAGAAGATTGTCCCTTCATGAAGGTAAGCAAAGATACTGAAACAGGTGACTAAAAGCAGCCTTTTTGTCAGAGAATCACAAACTTTGTTTCATAACATGCATGTAAATGGAGATCAAATTGGCGATGAGATTATGATCAAGACATTGAAAAAAAAAATCATTCTAGACAGAATGAAACTTTTGAGAGAGATCTTATGACATCTGACAAGATATCATGTGAGAACTCAAAAAGAGGGAGAAAGATGTGTTTGAGGTTTTGAGAACAGAGATGTCACTGTTGAATCAACTGTGTTGTTTGAAGTGTCTATAGAATCCTTAATTTGACACAAAAGTTGTAATGAAGAGCCAAAACCAAGAAAAAGATTGCAGAAAAGATTCTGACTTCAGTTTGGAAAAGGCAATTAGACCATAAGTGGAGAACATCATTTACAGATTGAAAGCTCTGAAGGAAATCAGGTCTCATTCACGGGATTGGGTTAGTCAAAGGAGCAACTGGAAGAAAGTCGAAAGCTCAGAAAGGAATGGGAAAACTGCACACAAAATTTGAAAGAAGAAGCATGAAGAACTGCACAAAAAGTAGAAGAAAACATAAACCAAATTTGTGTCTAGCCTTTGTAAAGGGCTGCTATGTTTTGTAACAACCAAAATAATTTTGCAAAAGCCTACTGGAGAGACAGAATTTACCAACGTGCATTATCTCTACACAAGCAAGCCTAATTCATTGCACGAAAGATTTAAGCAATACCTAAATGGAGCAGATATTTACCTTACACACTAGAACATTCCTTATTAAATTTTGATTGGGTGCACAGATTAGTGTGATATCCAATTTACAATACAGAATGTGAAGACAGAACCAATACCACCAACGCTCAGCTCATACAGGGGACAAATCACTCCTGAAGAGGTGGCATGTAAGAGTAATGGGACAGTCGCCTGGCTGGAAGGGTGGAACTGCCAAGACCTTTCCCAGGAAGTGTACCACAAAAAGATATCTTTGCTTTGAGTAAAAACTTCGCTTTTTAGATTAAGAAAACCCAGCTTGGTAAGCCAGGATGGAAGGAGCAATGTTTACGCACAACTATCTCCTGGCCATGGCCCCGGCTCTTCCAGGGGGTCCTTGCTTCCAGCCAGCATGATCACCTGCTGCATGGCAGCAAACACTGCCCTGTGCCCTCTGCTCTCTAGGGAGGTTTTTCCATTCATTCCTGAGGCCTAATGAAGCTCACCACAGTCTCAGCACATGCTGTAAACTACCAGGGTCCAGCTGCATCCTTGATAAGGCCACAGCCTCTGTATCCATTGATGCCCTGGGTCACTCCCAATGGAAAGGAGAAGGAAAGGGTCCAGGGATGGGAAAAACATTCAGCCAATCTCTGTAGTGGATAATAAGCATATCTGTGAAAACCAAAAGAAAACAAACACTCCTGTCACAAGGACATGTAAGTTGAGATAAAACAAAATCTTTAAAAGATGAGGTTTACAATTGCTTTGGGAGAAGGTGCACCTGAAACATAGCAGACTGCCAGTGGCAGAGTGTGGATCAGAAGACAACTGCAGGGAAACAGGAAAGAAGAAAGCAAAAACTAAAGAGAGAGAAGGAGAAAGGAGAAGTAGCTTAAAATACGGAAATTATAAAAGAAAACTCAAAATATCCAGGAAATAGAGAAACACCATAAATAAAACTATACAGACTAATATGCTCTGAGTACTGTTGTAATAGAAAAGGCCATTTCAAAAGACCAAAATAGTCAAATAGAAGCAGCATAGAATGATAACTCTAAAAACTTTAAATCTCTCATCCAAGACTGATATCAATTCATTTGTATGTGCTGGGAAAAGAACTACCTAGATTATTATCCTTTTTATCCATAAACATCATTATTAGAGAATACAACCACTAACCATGCAATCTCACATGCTAAATCCTTCTTTCTGAGCCGCAGCATACCATCTGCAGTAGTAATGGGTCACAGACCACAATTGCCATGACTCTGTTTTGCAAAAAAGTTTGATTTAAAAATAGCTCTAGGATAGCTACATTTTATTGCTGCTATTAAAAAAAAAAAATATTGTTAAACGGATGCTTAAAAGAGATGAAGAGTCAGATCTGGAGCTTTATTTGATGCTGCTAAATTTCAGAGCAGTACCCTCTAAACAGGGCTGCCACCTGCAGAGAACAGTTCAGCCCAGACTGGCAGGTTATTTCAGGTGCTGATGCTAAACACTGGGGCATTTTCACAAAAAAGTGAACCAGAAAATTTGCCATGATCATGGATAACATGAATTTAATGGGGCTGCGGGACACCAGACTAGTATATTACATCAGAGGACAATAGTCTCTTGTGAAGTAGCCTCCCTCCCACGAGCTGATTACTAATGGAAGACAGACCTGCAGCTTCCGTAACAAAAGGAAGAGGGGAAAAAAGAATGAGTCTGAACCCTTGACATCAAAACCAGAATCAACAGAAGTGAGGGATAAAGCAAGGGAAGGCACAAGGCTGAGCAAAACAAAGCTAAAACTCATGAGATGCTTCAGACATCCACAGGACAGAGGTGGTCAGCTCGGAGACTGAGACCTGGTGATGCCTCATTAGAAATCTCTATTTCGCCTCTGAGTGGGGATGAGTTGTTAGAGTAATTGCCCCTGTAGGAAGCTTGAGATAAAATATGACATACTCCCCCCCAGCATGTTTGAGTTGAAAGCGGCTGTCAAGGGAGTCAGCTCTGATGTCAGTGGCTTGAACGGCACACAAAGACCCCCTGTCCTTCCTTCCAAGCTCTTTCCTAAAATGTTGGTTTGCTGATCTCTTGTTGCATTAAAGAATCATCATAGTTCTCCACTCCACACTCCAGCCCCAAATTCTCCTTCGTTCTGTCATAAAATCACTTCCTCTCCATGGTCCAAACCTCTCCTTTTTTAAATCTCCTCATTCCTCTGCTCTCCACAAACATCTGGGATGCTGACGGGCCACATGTTCCATTTCCTTCGAGGCAGTAGGGAAGATGGGGACCCGCTGCTGCTGTGGATTACCCTGTTAACACACTTGGCAGGGCTTTACACAGCGAATTTAAAGTGTTTGGTCCAGCTGATACCAAGTTCAGATTCCTACATGATGTTACATGTTGTGCTTCTGAATTTTTGAATGTGTTGAAAATACAATCTAAAAATGGACCATGTAGCCGCTTAAAGATAGGAAGGAATATTTAGGTTAAAAAGTTAGGAAATCCATGCTGAAATAAAGGTCACATACCCAGTCTCTTTTTGTGCATTTTATAGATCCATTTTTAAATGCGTAGTGCCCTACTCAGCCTGATTTTCCCACGTGCATTCAGTGCACAGGACAATACTGGTTTGCAGCTGCTGCTGCCTCAGCTTTAACTGGAGGTGCAGGGAGCCGTACCCTGAGCACACACAACACACCAAGGGCTCTGAAAAGCCATGGCCTGTCATTAGTGACTATTGAATCTCTCTCTGCCACCAAAAAATGAGAATAATAGCTTAACTTCATCTTTTGGCATTAGTGAGAAAATGTTTTCTTTAGAGCTGGCGTAGAATTTGACTGCTGCCACGATAGAAAAACTCTAGGAAAATGAGTGGTGCTGTGCTTGGAGGATAGTTTAAGTAAGATATATACTGACCATACCGAGCTGCCCAGCGTTAAATGATCACCATCCATGGGAGCCTCAAGAGGTGCAAGGGTCTACAATTAAAGATGACTTGTTCATATGAAGAGATCAAGTTGGGGCTGTCTAGACAACTTTATCTTCTTTATCCCATAGTTTGGGAGTACTTAAATTTGCCGCCACAGTAGGCTTCTTTCACTACTTGTGAAAGGGACTGTTTCAAGGGTTTTAAGAACTATTGCAAGGAACATTTCTGAACTACTGGGCCTGAGGTCACAGGTCTCATTTGTCACAGCTGATGGCCAGAAGTTGCTTGTTTGTCCTAGAAGTGTCCCAGGGGTGAGATGTGGCTAGCAGCAGAGGAGCAGGCAAGACCTCTGTGTGGTGCTAAGAAACTGCTCCCGAATTCTGAGCTTTACACAGAAATGGCTGCAGGAGAGCTGTGTGGGGGACATCAGGTTTCTTGAAAGAAAGGCTATTTCCCCCGCAAATGCAAGGGGAAAGAGAGGAACAGGTATAATGGGCTCAGCCTCTCCAGCTCCTGCCAGGAAGGAAAATCAAGGGTTAAGTATAACTTCCATTTCAACTTATCACAGAAGGGAAAAGGTGGGCACTTTTAAGTGGTTATCTAGGGTTAAAGTCATTTTAAGGGGTGTTTTAAAATTACTTACAAATTATTGACACTGGATTAAGAAACTTTATTCACCTGTAACACTGACTATACTCCATCTGACTGCATCAAGTAAGTGATTTCAGCTCTGGCCAAGCTTTGAATGGCCTAAAATCCCAAGAGCACCGAGGACAAGCCACACGGTCACAAGGGACCACTAAACATCAGTTTAGTGAGCACAGAAACACTGAATGGAGATTAATCTGAGAAAAAAGCTTTATGGACACACAACAAGGGAGAAACAGAGCTCTGATACAGAGGATCAAATATCAGCTGAGAGAAGGTAAAAAGTATCAAACACGAGGTTACGATGGAGTGAAGATAAATAAAGGTATATGATAAACTAAAGCTGCAGCCTTTCTCTTCATGTATATACCACAGATCTGAATCCTCATTGCTTTGTAATTTATTTTCACCTGTGATAAGGTGGGTGTAACATACTGAACTGGCAATAATTTACAGCCCCCTTGAAAGGGCATAAGAGATGAGTGTAAATGATTGCCAGGAACCAGGATGTGGTGAGAGATGCATTGACCAGCTTCCAACACTAGAAATAGCTCTTTTTCTTTTGTATTTAATAGCTTCCCAGAGGGACACACCACACTTATTTCTAGTCCTGGGAACACACGTTTTAAAGTTACAATATTATTATGTATCAAAAAGCTATTTTGCATCATTTATTATTTATTCACTGAGGCCTTGAGAGCACTTGAGTTTCATCCATGCAGGCAGAAAAGATATAACCCAGTCCCAAGAAATTTATTATCTAAGACATTTGCTATAACTAAACTTGCGTCAGATTTACTTAACAGATTTCTAAATTGATTTAAATGGTGCAAACCTTTGAGCAGACAATGTAAATTTAGCTTAGATGTTACTTACAGAAATTTAGTATCCATAATTACTGACTGGAATCAAGTAAACTGAAGTGAGACTCTCAAGTTTAAGATGTCTGTTATGTAGGTTGTGTATCTGGGATATATAAGTGAATTGTAAACAAAACTTTTCAAGGCATCATTTCTCTAAAAAATCCGTTTTTAAAGAAGTAATCTCTTACGTCTAGAAAACTTCTTGTAAAACATTAACCAGCTTTTATCCCATCGTTTTGCCGCCTGACTTTATACTTAGCTGCATCTGCCTAGATTTTTATAAGGTGTCAATAAATCTACCCATATTATTTTAAAATAATTTGTCAAAGAAATGCTTTCTCATTCATGCCATGTAGACTGAATCTGTCTGGGAAGTGCTTGGCTGCTATACAGCTGGGCACTGCAGAAAACCCCTCGATAAAGATAGCTGATTGTGTTGTAACCAAAAATAGTTTCTGCCTGTGTTAAGGACACACGCCGAATGGAAAATCTGACAGTGAAGAGGTTCTTAGCACCTGTGCTTGGTGCTAATCAGAGCCAAGCCAAAAGAAGCTTGCAGCCTGACAGCTTCTCTGCCCCTTCCTCCTCTTCCTCATATACAAATTTAGGTATGGCTGAATTTCTGCGGGCAAGGGGGATGCGCTAGACACCTCCCATAAAATCCCTTCAGGCCCAGATTTGTATTGCTTTACACTGAGAAGCTGAACTTTTCCTAAGAGAAAAGAAATGAGAGCAGAGAGGGGGAGAGAAAGGATGGGGGTGTAGCCAAAAAAGCAGAGTACCAAGGATGGCTGATTGCACAAGCAAGATGGGAGCATAACTTTAGTAAGATGACAACCTCTGCTGCAGTGGGGACAAGCTCTGGCCAAGATGGCTGGAAATTACGTCTGTCTTCTTGAGAAGAGTAAATAGGAGCTACGGACCTTCTCCAAAATTCACTGCTGCTCACTGTAGTGGCCCAGAGAAGCCCATCATGGGCGGCTGAGTTTTCCCTTGCGGTCTGAACACCTTAATAGCTCTTCTGGAACAGGCTGCCCAGGGAAACGGTGGAATCACCATCCCTGGAGGTATTTAAAAGACGTGTAGGTGTGGCTTTTAGGGACACAGTTTAGTGGTGGACTTGGAAGTGCTAGGTTGTCACAGTTTCAGTCGGGATAAAGTTGACTTTCTTTCTAGCAGCAGGTATAGTGTTGTGTTTCAGATTTCGGATGAAAGTAATGTTAATAGCACACTGATGATTTTCGTTGTTGCTAATCAGTCAAGGCATTTTCTGCTCCTCACACTGCCCCACCAGCGAGCAGGCTGGGGATGCACAAGAAGTTTGGAGGAGACACAGCCGGGACAGCTGACCCCAACTGACCAAAGGGATATTCCATGCTGTATGATGTCATGATCAGTATATAAAGTAGGTGAAGAAGAAGGAAGGTGGGGATGTTTGGAGTGATGGCATTTGTCTTCCCAAGTAACCATTACACCTCATGGAGCCCTGCTTTCCTGGAGATGGCTGAACACCTGCCTGTTGATAAGAAGTGGTGAATGAATTCCTTGGTTTGCTTTGTTCATGCACTTTTGCTTATTAAACTGTCTTTATCTCAATCAATAATTTTTTTCTCATTTTACTCTTCCAATTCTCTCTCGTTCCAACTAGGGGAGTGACCGAGCACCTGTGTGGTTGTAGTTGCCAGCTGGGGTTAAACCACGACATAGTTTAATGGTTGGTCTTGATGATCTTAAAGGTCCTTTCCAACCTAAATGTTTCTGTGATTCTTCTACATGCATTTTTTGTTAAGAAATTGGAGCCAAAGGCCTTTACAACACAGCAAGTTCAACCTGGCAGGCTATGGCAATGGGTGGGTGAGAAACACCTTAGTACACGGACCTGACAACCAGCATACCTGCGTTTAGTCTAGTCTCAGTCTGCCTCATGAGAAAGAGGTTTTTAGTTGTAGGTCAGAGACTATAAGAGCAGTTTAATACACTCCCCTTTCCATTAGATCACTGACTAAGTGCTTAGGTGAAAATTATACCATTAGAAAACAACCATTACTAAATGGAGTATTTGCAAGTTAGAATTTAAAATGCACAAAGGGATGACAAGTGTATAATTTGGAGAGGGAGGCTTCAGAAAGTCCTTTCAGAGATGTGTTCTTGGCCTGATTTCTCTCAGTCTCTCTGTCAATGCTCCCTTCTGTTTGCAACAACAGGCAGCCACTGCATTAAACCCAAACACTGCTGATGGACCAGGGGCTCCACACCACACAGCCCAGGGCGCCCCGCTCAGAGCCAAAGCCACTGGGCTGCACAGTCTCGCTCGTGCCGCCTGCTCTCCTCAGGGACCTGTGAACCCTCCACTCCTAGTGATGGATTCAAAGTGCAACTTGTGCTCAGTTTTGCTACAAATGCCTTCTAGGAGTGCTGGGCAGGATGCTCTTCTGAGATGTGAGGACAGCAGGTTCAAATACCCCAGGGCGCATGACTGGCTGTGCGCCACAACCATTTGGTCCTGTGTGAGTTTACATGGGAGAAAGGCACCAACTGATGACACAGCCCAACAGCCAGCCACAGTCAGGACCGTGCGAACCATGAAATGACACAATTCTGCATGTGTTCATAGCGTATTTTATCTACTTACCTCAAAACGATTTCTACATCCTGCTTACAGCGATGGAAACTCTCACTCCCAGGTTTACGGAGAAACCGGTGAAGGCTCCAGTGCATTTATGGACTAAACCCCAATTTATGCGGGTGTGAGAAATGACACCCTTGGCATCGACAGCTTCCTACTGAACAAGGAATATAGCAGCTAAAGTCATTATCCAACTGACACGCAGCAATGGCCAAATAAATGAGCAACTCCCTCGGGCTCACACTATCTGCCTCTTTGCATTTCCATACTCGGGGCCTGATCTTGCTTCCATTAAGAAAGATGGAAACACTCCAGATGCTTTTGGTGGGAGCAAATGTCTGCCTCTATACACTCCAGCCTCCTGGGGTGTATATATTGTAGACTGTATTCAAGCTACGTGCCTGTATGTATTTCCTATGCAGTTTCAGTTTTTATAAACCTCTGGAGTTTGCAGCTTTGTCAGCAATGACAATGACGAGTTTTGTTCCAACTAGTGTGCTCCCAGGGAAAGTTTTTATTTTAAAGAAATGTCACTTCCCAATGAAAGAAAACTGTTCTGCTGAAAAATTATTCACTGGTTCTGTGTTTTGAGCTAGTTCAAAGGCTCATCTTGCTTTCAGGTGGCCTGCATACCCAGGCAATACTGAATCAAAACACCTGAAGATACTATAATGATCATACTTTTCCTCAGTCTGTCTCCTTCAAAGGTTAAAATCTACCATTGTGGGTCCCAGTTCCAGCTGGAGAGGGATGACAAACTGTCCCTAGTCATTTGTTCTTGCTCATCCTGCACAGACAGTAGTAGTAGAGGCTTCCAGTTCCTTTTCTGGCTACTTTTTGGGACAAAAGTCAGTAATCTTTGGAAGGTCTTTGACACAGTGCTTCAGCTCTGTCAATGTCCTCAGTATAAAAAGCAAACACCTATAAGGAGCCTTTGAATTTTAATGGAAAATGCAAATGGCTTACTTTAGATTTGTATATATTATTGATTTTGGCTTCTCCTACTAACACTGTGCACTCCTCCATGCATTTCCCAGTCTTTGGATAATAACATATAGCATATGTTCCCCATTTAGCTTAGTTTGCAAAACAAACTTTTCTTTATATTTGTATATGAAAACAGTCAAAGCCTTTATATTCTTTTTTGCAATAGACATCTGCAGCAAGAATATCTTTCATGACCATTTAAGTTATGAAGCAACGGTCATGTTTTAATGGAGCTTATCTAACAAAAATTAAGCAGAAGAGCATGTGTTAAGGTGTGTTTATAGTCTTAAACTACCTGTGTGTTTCATGTGTATAGAACCATCAACTTCTGAAATGATGTGGAATCTTAAAAATGCAAGAAGAACATTCTTCGAATAAATTGCCTTGGTAATGTTATTTAGCTCACATTTCAAATTCTTTCACCAGTTTGCAAAATACTAGTCTGCATCTGTAAGTCCCACAGTGAATACACCTGCCTAGACACCTTCAGAGAGGGGGGACCAGAGACCTAGGGAGAGAGCAGTGCGCACTAAGTAATCACTCGTAAATCTCACCAAGTAGAAAGAGGTTTTGGGGACACATGTATGCAAAGACTGAGTAGAGTAGATGTTAGAAGACCACAAATCTGGGGCAGAGTGGGGAAGACCCACCACCAGCATCACCTAGGATAAAATCAGACAGGAAGAATTCAGAGTAACTCTTTTTCTCAACGGCCACAAGCGTATACCATTGAAGTCAACACTGATGATTACAAGATTTTGCCGCATCCTATAATGGAAGCTGATACAGCCATATCTGGGATATTTTTAGCAAGGAGTAACGTTCCAGGAGTCGCAGGTGCTCTATTACTTCCCAGAATTTCGCCAAAAATTACAATATCAGTTGCATCGGTTCCAGAGGAGGGCTGTGCTGACAGAAATATAAAGGAAGCATCAAACACACAGATGTATGAGGTGCCTTCTTTCCCAGGACTGGGAAACACTCTGGAAATGTCATGGCTTTAGCTCCTGCAGAAACCCAATGGGACTGATATTAGAACTCTTTGTAGAAGACACAGGCAGGGAGGAGGCCTACATGTTAGTATCACTTCAACCCCCCATTCCCTCTAGTCTTTACCGATATTTCTTGATGTCAAGCCAA
>NW_009647595.1:6667601-6683758 GCF_000708025.1 Charadrius vociferus
GCAAGCTCATAATTCAGTTAACGATTGCAGGAAGTGGTTTGTCAGTTTAGAGGTAGTCCCTGCTCAAAGCCAGTGCCCTTCTCAGAAATGAACTTGCAGTTCTCTAAAGATAGATTGCGCAAAACACCAGGGGGCCCTCGGGAACCTGCAGCCACAATTCCCCAGGCAAGGAGCTCCAGAAAAGCGGTGAAATGCCCCGCTTTGTGCAGCTGCTCTGTGGACTAAACCAACGCTCAGCGGAGCGGGTCTCTTATGCAAGTTCTCAGGTTTCATATCCGCAGTGACCAAATTTTGTTAAAAATATGACAGCTGCTCCTGTCATTTTCTTTCCATGTAATTTTAACCGTAACTTCAAACTGCACATGCATTGTCTGCCTTTCAGGGATGGCAAAGGGAGGTTTGCATAAAGCGAAGGACTTACCAGAAGTTGCCATCTTTGGCACTAAAGGGTCAGGTCCCCTTGGCACATCTCATACATTGCATAAAAGAGTTGGCAAATTACAGCAAGTAATTGATATGCCGGGTGATATTCAGAGCAATCTATTCACACAGCATGGCAAAGTAGGATTTGGTTGGGTATAATTGCAACAAAACAGGAAATTGCTTGATGGCACTTCAAGGAACAACTCCCAGGTTGCCTCGAGCAATAGCAAGGATCTGATCAATGTAATTATAGAGTATCAGGATGTCTCATCCACATTCCCAGGAACCATACAATAAATCCTTTCATCAGAGCCTCTAACATGCCCTGTGAGAGCATTTTAGTCACCCTTAAGGAATCACTTCAGCTAATCCATCTGAATGACAATATTTCACACTGGTGTAAATCTAGATTATCTGCACTAATGTCAACAGATTGACTCAGTTTAGCATCCTTGCAACTGGAGAACAGAATCTTTGCATTATTTTTAACCCAATGGTTGCCCAGTTATTTATACTTCTTTTGTTAACCAAAACCACAGAAACTGTCACAAAGGTATGACTGCTCCGTATAACCCAGTCTCCCACCCTTGGCAGAAGTAACTACTTCATGAGAAGACATCTTAGAGTAGGTCCATCTTGCTCCTAACTGTAGGCCAGATGTGGCCACACATCATGCAGCACAACAGTGTTATTGGGAGCATTATCGTCTTGTTTCCATCCCTATTCCCACCTCAACAAGTATACATCTGTCCTAAGGACCCACAGCAAGAGGTTGGCTGTCCCTTCCTCAGTGGTGGTTATATCTCAAGAGAGGAACATGTCAGTCCATCACAATCCTGTCACCGTGTCTCTCCAGTGACTTCAGCAGTGACAACTTGTTTTTTGTTTTCTCCCACAGAGTTTTTACCCTATTGTAGGCTGAACACTTCAGGCAAAAACAAAACAGCTTTGTGCTTTTTTTTCTCTTTTGGAATCCTTTTTTGGTTCGTTTTTTAGGCCTTTGGAGTTTTTTTTACCAATAAGGCATTAAATGCTATATGGCAGAGAGAGATGGTCTTATTTTAGGGTGTTTTAGACAGAAAAGTCAGAAAGCATGGCAGTAGAGCTTCCTCACACAGGTCAAGCCAGAGGTTGCTTGTGAGCAATGGCTTAGTCTAATGTCCTGTGGCAGAAGCTCCATGAGCTCTCCCCTTGTCCTCACACCTGCTAAGACTGGTAGAGCCACAGAGGCAGGAACCTACTTGGTCCATACCACAAAGAAATTGAGAATGTGCAAAAAAAGGTGTCAAAAAATATACAACAGGAATCAATTCACTTTGAAGTGGAAATTCCAGAGCAAATGATAATCATTAAGTCAGGGTTCAACTGGTTTATTAAAATACCTTTTTTTCACAGGAAGCAGATATCACCATGGCCTCTCCTGGCCTGTGGCACCTCTACAGCTCATCTGTAAACTTTTCTCATTTCATGTCTTTCCTGAAACATTTATCCTTAGCTTAAAGCACCCTCCTCATTTGAAGGTCCTTTTCTCTGCCTCTTTGCTTGTTTCCTTGTCAACTGGTTACACAGGCAAAGGAACCTTTAAGGGGCCTACAAAAGACACCTGCTCTAGTGAAAAAAGCTTGAAAAGATGCTGTAACATCTCAGTAGCTTCTCCACACCAGGTGCCTCCTATGTCATGGGCTGACATAGCTGCATCTCCCAGCACAGGAGCTTGTTCCAGCCTTAGGAAAGAAAGTGGCTTGAAATAGTGCCGGCATATGCAGGACCACAAGCACCCAGGTAGTTTCTTTGTGGTAGCAGCACATCACACTGTCACTGTGATCCCTTCCCCGAGTGATGCTCCAAAGCTGTACGCATGTGAGTAAGTGCTCCACAGACTCATCCGACACAGCGCACAATGCAGCTGGCAGATGTGGCCTTGAATCATTGGCTTGTTTGCTACCTAACCCTCCCCATGTACCTCCTGCATCCTTTTGATGGAAAACATCAGCTTTCAGGAGAAGTCATAAGATGGTCATGTATCAACCCACAGGGGATGGGGGTTGCTCCCCGGCTCTGCTCCCCGGCAAATGAATCAGATACATGAATGAGTGGGCTCTTTCTTTCCAGCTTCCACTTTCCCACTCACGGCCTGTTCTTGTGTTCCTCGCTTACGTTAAATTCCCACACTGGGCCCTTCTTGTGTAATTTAGACCAAGATTTTCTCCCGTTTCTTTTCCCTCCCTCCCCTCCGCCCCCCGCATCCTCTGGCCACACAGCAACAGAGGAAATGAACAACATCTGGTGAGATTGATTCCTCGTTCTTGTAAGCAGTGTGAGCTAACAGCTGTGTCAGGCATTTCATCCAGCTCTGGAATAGAAAAGAAATCAATCATGCATTCCCCTTTACCACACCTCCTCGTTCTGGCATCTGCACCAGTCCTGCAAGATAATTGCCTGGTTCACTTTCCTGAAAATATACTGGAATCCCACCCTTCGTACGGAGGACAATCCTTGATGCAAATATAACGATTCTTTTAAAATACAGGAGAGTTTAAAATTAAAAAAAAAAAGAGCAGAGCACTTAAGTGCATGTCCATCTTAGAGAAAAGGAGCTCATTGGCTTTAATAAAACTATGCATGAGCTTACGTGTGTGTTGAAAAAACAGGGTTGTTTTGTTTTGGTTTTTTTTCTATGCATTTAGATGCCTAATTATATTCTGTTGATCTTGGTAGTACCTAGGCACTTAAAACAGACACTTTTATGCACTGGCATGAATTGTACCATTATGCCCAATGATGCCATAACGGTGGCAACATATCTTGTTGGATTGAAACCTTCGTGCTGACCACTCTGGAAATCAGAGCATAGGGACAGATGAGATCCAAGGCAATAGCAGCCACAGGATGAGCAGTAGACGTAGCAAAAGAAGGACAATTTTCTTATAACTTATGGTTCCCTGAGCCAGCTTTGGAGTTAAGGATTAATCTCTTCCTTTGAGTGTTTCTGCTGACACTGCCAAGGTGCTGCCAACTATTTTCAATTGCCTGGGCAGTTTCTGCGATGGAGACAGCTGACTACCAAGAATTTGGCAACGATCCACCAAGTCTTCAGTAATAATTACTGTCCCACAACCTCAGTTGTGACCACAGAACGCACAGAGCAGCTCATGAAGGAGGATTCAAAGGTAGGTTTTTAACAGAGTCTGGGACAGCCGAGCACTGGGCGACTTGCCCTGTCTGTCTCACAGCTGTTCATGTTGATGGTCTTAAAGGTAAGCCAGCTGCAAAGAGCCACGAGCAGGGAGCATCTTCATCTGTGCCTTGGGGTACCGTTCACAGACAGGATGGTTTTGACTCAATTTCAATAGGATTCTGGCAAAAAGCATGGCCACAGCAGTCTAGAAAAAGAAGGTTGTTTATCATCAATCTGGACGGGTATTTGGTCTATAATCATAGCCAAAACTTGGACCCCTCTGGTAGATTGACTGTGCAGGCTGCATGCTGGACTTTTCTGCAGAGATGTAAGCAGCCTGTGTTCTTGCTATCCAACTGCTTTCCTAGGAGCACTTCAGATTAGTGATACCCACCTCCAAGTCTCTAGAGATGTTTCTGGAGGGCCCAATAATATTAGTCATGATGATGAACAGCTGAAAAGCAAAGCATGATGCTGAGAAGGGCAGTAACGTACAACATTGCATGTGGCACACCATCCCACACAGTTTTGCGAACACTGAAAACAGCTAACTTAAGAAAACAAGAAAGTGAAAACACTTACTTTTTTTTTACCCTCATGTACTGTCACAGGTTTCTCATGCCCACAGTGAACTTTCCAATGCCTCTGCACTGACCTTCATGCTGAAAATCTGAGCAGGACTGAGCACAAAAGCCCTGCAAAGTGAAATACAGGACATATTGTATCTTCCTTTTTGCCAGCTTTATGCACGTGAAAACAAGTCCTGTTCTCAAACCAGTGAGATTCACTACTGCAAAGTGGAATGGAGAATTTGGAAGCAGAGGGAGAAAGCAACCTAAGAGAAAGTGGGAAGCAGCCAATAAAAGACATATGTAATCAAGGGAAGCAAGCTATAGTGCTAGGGGTTTGCTTGGGGTTGAAGATTTTCCAATAAGCAATGTAACAGAACAGATTTATGATTTCACCATAAAGTTGCATGATACCATTTAATGAATTAAACATTCGCATACGGGTTCAGAGAAAATATTACTGACTGGGAAAGCATAAAGGCGTTGGGACATTCTTCACATTTATTACTCATGAAAAGCTAAAGAAAGAAAGCAATCACAATAGCAATGAAACATACTTTTCCACCCACATAGCATCTGATCAAATATTCACAGATGGAATTTATATGGGGGTTTATGGTAGTTTTTTTAAGCCGCAGTTGTAAGTTAGGTTCTGCTAAAATCCAAATATACACATATATCATAGGTATTTATAGGAATCCTATTACCATAATAATTGAGCACTTCACCTCTTTTAATGTATTTATCCTCACACCATCCTTGGAAGGGAGGATGGGCTACCGTTCCAGTGCTGAGATGGGAACTAAGGCACAAGAGAGGCTATGGACAATAAAGTGCCTTAGATGCCTTGAGTCTGGATATTGCGATGCTTAGAAATTAGGCATTTGGCCACATCGGAGTTCTTAAAAGAGCCAGAGCTAGACAGCTTCCTAACCAGTCAACAGGAAAGGCTTTGAGACAGAGCAAGAAAAACTATCTAAAATAAAAGTAAATTACCCAGGACATTTACATTTTGGAACATTCTGTTAAAATACGAGAGTTCTGCCATCCAGCAGAATTCGAGCAAAACACAGCTGATGAATATATGGATCTAGAAACCAGCTGATTATTTTTTTTTTGACTGCCTGAGCACAGTCTTTGCAGATCACAAAGAACCTTCAGGTCCTAAATTCTGCCTCTGTGCATTCTGCCTTAAGACACTCACTGCAGGTGAGTGGGTAAGGCTGTGACAAACTCATTGCCTCCCAGGAACATCAACAGCCCCACCAAATAGAAGGAAAACTACTCTGAGATTATGATTATGCTCCATTGCCTTTGGTCCCGCATCATCACACTGGTACCTTCATTCCACCAGCGCTCAGCTGTGCAGGGAACGGCTCACCTGAGTGAGCGAACTCTGCTCAGTCACATACCTAAGTGTTTTCCACTCTGATGCCCTACTTGAACAGGTCCCTGATGAAATACATTTATAGAAGTTGCGAGATTAATATTTCTGAGGTTACTGAGCAGGAACAAATAACTCTTCTTTTGCAGCTTCCCAACCCTTGCACTTTGCTTGGACTCATGTTACTGACATGAGTCAGTCACAATTAAGCATGTGTGATAGCAAGGCAGGGAAGACTTGCATAATGTGGGCTGGTTTAGAACTACAATTCACCAAATAAATGAGGTTGAGTACATGTCTGAGACCCAGGATTCACACAAAGATGGGTTTCAATTCAGATGCAATGCAGTGGCCAAATTTTGCTCAGAACAACAGAAACTCGTAATCTCACAGGGAAATACAGACCAAAGCACCCAAAAGCAGTAACTGGCTCATATCAACGTGGAAATAGGCCAGAACTACGTTTGCTTCAGACATGGTGCAAAATCATTCAAACCTTAGTGCCGGTGTTGTGCTCAGTTTGGAAATTGAAAACATTCAAAAGGTTTTTCCCACTCTTTTCTCATCCCCACCTCTAAAGATGGGCTCAGAACTGCTAAGCCTCCAACATTTAAGAAGGATATATACGTTACCTAAATCCACTTTGACAGCCAGAGATTGAAGTATATCTCTATAAACAAATAAGCTCCATCTAATTCCCAGTTACCAAACAGAAAGGAAGTTACATAGCAAAATCCTGAAAACACATGGGCACCTGGCTGAAGTACTGTATTCATTCCTCCCAAAACACACAAAGGCATCTTGTTTGATCACTGGTGGGCATGGAATACAGAAGAATATACACTCACACACCAGGAGGAAGCAGAACATCAGTACCGTAAGGTGCTACATGCCATCAGCTGTCACTGAACTCGGCAGTAGGTGACATTGGCCACCTGGTACTCATCCCCACAGATTGTGACTTCTGCAGGACACTGCTTCAGACACTGCCTGACATTTTTCAGCATTATCGGCCCAGCAAAAACCTGGACCTCGGGCTGTTGATTCATGGCAACCAGCAGGTTAAACATGGACAGTTAGAGGAGGTACCTCCCTCAACTGCCCGTTCTGCCCATTTTCTAGTGACTGCTGCACTGCAGTAGATACAGCCAAACTGTATGAGATGCAGTTCCCAAACCATCATCTACAACCTGGGTGATTTTAACACAGCAAAGTGCAAGTGGCTGTAGTCCAAAAGTTACTTCATGTGCAATTCAGCTTCCCTGCACAGGAAAGGAGCAACCTCTGGGAGAAGGGTGGAAGAAAATTTTGGGGAAAGCAATTATCTTTGCCATCTAGGTTTTATCTTACCATCCTTGTGAGTCAACATCCTTATGAAAAAGTCCATTTGGAACTTTGAACTATCCTACTAAAAACATCCCATGTGTTATTTTTTCAGTAGCGTGTCTCAGTGCATTATTGGTGTCATCTTATTTGTTATTTTAATTTTAAAAAACATTTCATTTGAAATGAGTAAAGAAGAAAAACCTCAGGCTCTTTTTTTTGGTTCATTGTTTCTAGACTGAAGTTGCAATATATAAAAATCAGTTCAGCTGGTTTTTGTCATTACTAGAAATAAAATAATGACTTAATGACTTACTATCACATGGCATTCAGATTACAAAAGCAGCACTACATGAAAACCAATGCAGCACATATTAAACGGATTAAAATTGAACTAGATTTCTAATAGTGACTGTATGATGTGGTTACTTGAAATAGCTGGGGATTAGACTCAGTGACCCAGGAGGTCTCTTCCAGAGTTATACTCCTAAAAAGCAATTGTTAATGGGAAATCATCATCAAAGGGAGGGTATTTTCTGTGGGTCCAACAGAGATCTCCTTTTGTCCAATGTTATTCAACATCTTTAGCCAGGATGGTGAAGTTTTCAGAGGACACAAACATTTGGAGAACAGTAAACAATAATGGGAATGGGTCGATTGTGCTCACAGCTTGGTAAACTGCGTTATTTTCAACGTCACACAGGATTCCTACATCTAAGACAAAGTCACTCTTAGAGCATGTTCAGAAGTAGGCACTCCCAAAATCCCCTGTACACTATCCTATAAAACAGAAGATACAATGCTTGGTTATACAAAGAGCATGTTGTGCCAAAGTGAATTATTATTACCTCTGCACACAGTGCTGGTGAGTCCATTACTCAAATAACATGTACAGCCCAAGGAGGTAGCTGGAACACTGGAAAGGGATCAGAAAAAGGCTACAGCAATGATTTTATGTCTGGAAAATCTGCCTTAAACCAGAAGCTCAACCTCTTTGACTTCTCTAAGAAAAAGTTGAGAAAATCACAGTCTGTATTTGGGGAATGGAAAATATTTCTGACAATAAAAAGTTGCTCAGTTTAGCAGACAAAAGGCATGCAATGTCTGACCAGCTAGAATTTGAAATTTGATTCAGGTAAGATAAAATATACATTTTAAATAATGCGTTCAGATAATCACTGCAACAACTTACCAAGGAAAGTGGTAGGTTTGTAAATCTCATGAAGCCTGAAAGGCCAGGTATCTTCCATAACAACATGACCTGGCTGAAGATAGTATTCATCTTGGTATGGGAATGACCAGGGCCCTTGCTGAGAAGAAGCAGTACAGGACATCAAAGCCCCTTTACTGATTTTAAAGCATGTGAAGAAAGCCAATCTGCCCACTTTTACAGACCATCACATACAGCCTCTTGGTCACAATGTAGAATCTCTCAGGAATCTCTCCATCCAAAATGTACATTTATTTTGACTTCAGTGAGACATCTATTAGGCCTTTATTCCTTCTAAACCCTTCCATTCTTTGAGTTCTGTTTCCACATCTTCTTTTAATCCAACGATTCCTCCTTGCCTTTCCATAAAGTTGTCATTTCCTTCAGATGCTCAGACTGATGAAAGAGCCATACTGAAATAAAAGCTAAATGAGGTGAAAATATATCCCATAAAAACCCCCATTAAGGGGTTTACGGAGAGATTTCCTACTCCTCTGGCTCAGATAGCCATATTTTATTCCTTCTAGGAAACAGAAAACCCTTAATCCCATAAGAATGCAGCCAGAATCAAAGAGCAAGAGGAGGCATTAGGTTGCAAGAAGAGGCGGGGGAGAGAGAGAAGAATTTTATAGTCAGCCCTTCAACACAGTGTGAATGAAAGGGCCATCACCACAGCTACTGTGTGGAGCACAGGCACCGAGCGGAGAAGATACGGGAGAAAAATATGATAAACTGGAAATCTACACAAAGTCCACGGTTAGATAGCACTGGGTTAACATCGTGTAATAGGCTGTTGAGTGCTTAATGAGCCAGATGCCGTTAGGAAGAATGTCTATTAGAGGAAAAGAACGGAGAGAGAAGAAAGGCATGAAATGCTTGTATTTGGTCATGATTAATTAAGAAATTGAGAGAAATAGTAAATTTGGTAGTTTCTCATCCCTTACATGAGAAACTGATTCTCCTTCAGAGCTCAATATATTCTGTCCCCAACCAGCTCTCAGGTTCTTGCTTCCCCTGCCTTTTCTGTTTGTTTCTTTCTTTGCTCTGTGTGTGTGTGTTTATCCTTCAGTATTACACGCTGGTCAGTGATCAAACAAGACCAACAATCACTCACTATAGCATCCTAGATGATGGAAAACCAGTATTTTGTGAAAGGTGTCTGGTATAAATGCCACATCCTTTTCTCAGTCTGCTTAAGCCATTACATTGGTTTGTGAGTTATTTAACTTCCATTTTTGATCAGGGTATCTTATGTGTTTTGGTTTTTTATTGTTATACACTAATACATGTGAGATAAATAAAATTCTTTCACTTACACCTTTCTGGTCTTCTCAAGTTAGTAAGAGAGAGAGAGGTTAAGCCTGTATTTGTATTTTAGTGAATAAACACTGTACTAGATAATAGATGCAGCTTTGACTGGACATTTTCATGTTCCTGGAATAAACCCTGCCTGAACCTCTGGCACCTTCTGTTCAAGCCAAGTCAGGCACCATATAACTCAGCACCAGTCAGGATTTGGGCCTGTATCATTTCAATTACTTTTCCCTAAAATGGAGTCCTCATTATTTTTGCAATTTTTCTTGTCTTCATTGTTGTCAAATTGCTTCTAAGAGACGAACACATGGAATTCATTGAGCATACAACAAAACCCACATTCAATTAGATATTGACTGGCTTGAGGGATAACAGCAGTAAAATGCGGCCAAGGGGAAAAACAGTTCACGGGTTATGGTACAGTGACCCAAGCGCTGTGGGCAGAAGGGAATGTTGCATAATGAAAACAACAATGAGGCGAGCGTGGGGAACAGCATTGTCTTCTCCACGCCCTGCCATCACAGCACTGTTCCTGGAACCAGCCCTGCTGCTGGTGAGAAAGCCTCTTTGAAAATCAAACCCCCAAATTTTCAAATTGCCTTCAGCTGTGTGGACCACAGATTCACCTGAACTGAGTCTGGCTAGTTCTCTGCCATGAGGATGGCATGCTTTCCCACTCCATCCTCCGCATCCACCACACTAGTGAGGCCAGCAAAGCAAACTGTCATCTGTTAAGTTTGGTTCCTTAAGAAACCATGTATTTTTCCCATAATATGGACTAACCCTGAGCAGATCACTATGTCCTGACTTCTCATACAGTCTCTAAGACATCTGTCTTTGGCTGTTTATCCAGTCTAAGCTATTTGTCTGGACTCTATCTAGTCAATGGAAAAGGATTCATCTTAGAGTAACTCATCCGACCCATCTCAGGGAGATGACTGACTTGCCCCTTTGATGACATATGGGGACTGAATGTGCAGATGGCTGTGTTAGATGGACTGAATGACATCCTTACTTTCTGACTTCAGAGGAGAGTTTTCAATGGCTGTGACAGTAAGACTATTGAAACCCACTTTATTGACTTAACTTGGCTTCAAACCAGAGCCAATGAGCTAAGAGCATGAAGAAACCTATGGCAGGGGGGTTGGAACTCCATGGTCTTCAAGGTCCCTTCCAACCTAAACCATTCCATGATTCTAAGAAGGATGCTTATCCTCTGTGAGACCACCAAGATCTGTATCCTTCCCTGTCTCCATTGGTTATTGGAGGGGTGTAAAGTCACCGGGCTCCTAAATGAGGTAGCTCACTTGAATGACTGAAATGAGGTGTACTAAATCTCTGCTTTCCTGACATTCTCTGCAGTTATTTCTTTGCAGCACCCGGATCTGTCAGCTGTACAAATTCTGCAATACAAATCCTGATCAAAATCCCAGCCCTCTGCCTGCTTCTGCAGAGATACATTCTCCCACCAGAAGCTGAAATAATGCAGGTGAGCATCAGGAGCATCAAGCATACAAGTTCCAAGTGTATTTTCTTCTTTATTTTCTTCCTCCAACTCATATTTATTCCTTTCCTCTCCTCTGACGCTTTCTAAGTCTGCACATTATGAAGTTCCTATGGCACACTCCCTCCTGCTCCCTCCTTTTCTATGCCTATAGGAGTTTATACTAAAGATTGCAGCCCTGTTGTTCTGTGGCCTGAACCACAAGAGATTCCTGAGTAATGTTCTATATAAGATACTCCCATTTCCTAGAATTCACTCCCACTTCCAGTATTTCTTTGCAGAGAATCTTCTTTGGGAAGATATAAATAATATTCCTTTTTTTCCTTCTTGGCTTAATGGCATGGTTGATAAAACCTGCTAATTTCTTTTCTTCCCTTTCATAATATGTCAGATCTGGGACCAAAGCAAGCAGCACCAACAGGAAAGCTCTCTTCTGAAAAAAACTGAGAATAACCCATACAGTATATCTGCCATCATTCATAGTTTGCTTTAACAACTCAGGAACAGGACTACTCCATCCCAAGGATGTTTTGGGGTACAGTTTTTCTCTCTTTTGGGGATGAAAGCATGGTCTCATTGATGAGTTCACCCAAACATGTCTCTGCTCACAAGTTTGTGTGACCAGAACCAGCCTCTGGAATTTTTACATATATATACCAATGCTTCAATACTCATCTCCAAAATAAAGGACTCAGCTGGGACTGTTATCTACTAGACAAGAATTCAACATTCCCATATACTTTGGCACAAGTTTTACAGGATGGGGATCTACTTTTCACTGACACTCTGATCCCACCCACGTCTCCACTGTGCAGCCTCCATGGATCGAAGTCATAAAGCTGAAACACTTTGAGGATATTACCTGAAGGAGGCAGGTGAAATCCCTTTCCCTGCTGCAGATTCACCATTGTAGTCAGCAGTGCCTTCCCATGTTGTTTCCCAGAGGGAAGCTATGGTCTCTCCATCGTCCCACTCCACAAACCTGGGACATTGCCAAGAATATCTGCAGCCAAAGGAGGGGAACGCAGTTTCCTACCACAAGAAACAGAGCTGCCGGTGCAGATGTTTAATGTGTACTCTTCTCTGCAGATCTGTGCTAACTAGGGATGCACAACCCGGTTTACATCAAAGAACCGATGTGAACTTTCATCCACAAGTCAAATTACACACTAGTCTGAAAACCATGGGGAAACATGGACCAGAAGCAAATACCTCAGCATTGGACACAGCTTTGTGTTACTCCAGTGCTAACATTACTAACTACTTACATCATACTGTGCAAGCCATTTCAAGGAGTACCTTAAAATTAATGCTAAAACATTACGGACATAGTCCAACCATGCACTAGAGCAGCCTCATGCCACAGCCAGAGATACACCACCAGTGGTTAGTTCATATGTGGAAGTTACCAGCAACACCTTCTTCAGCAAGGCTAAGGCACAAATTCCTGCAATGTGCTCCATAATTCAGCCTCTTCCTCTTTAAAAGCAATCAAATAGATAAGCATTGCTCACACCAGTTGCAGCACATATTTCTGTATTTCAATTTAAATTCACCCATTGAGATACATGACTGCTTCTTTTGCTATGCACTATGTCTATGAGTTCATGTGACACATAGCTTTTAAAGTAACGCTTTCTTAGCTGCTGTGACATTCATCGGTTTGATGAGTTCAAACAACCTTGGTTCATTTATTCATAAAATTCTCAGTTTTGGGCTCCAAAGATCTGGTCACAGAAATACAATTACTCACAAAAAGCACACCAAGAAGTCAGGAAGAGCCCAGACAGATTTCTAGGTTAGCAAATCAGTTGGCAATCACACTTTTTATTTCTTTTCAGCCATCCAAATCAGGTGCTTTCACCTTTTCTACGTATCCAGAATCACATGCCATGAGATAAACCAAGCTTTTCAGAGAATATTAGGTAACGCACTGGATTATGTATAGGTATAGCTAAGACCAACACGCTAATTGCCTTCCGCTAAGAGTTTGGACCTTAGCAACATAGAACAAATGTCCTAAACATCACAGCTAGATCCATTGAAGGCTCATTTCTCAGTACCTTTACACCCCCTGAAGTGAATTTTCTGAAGCCTATGGAAACCTACATATTAATAACAGTTGCCTTCAAACAAGTTTTTATGAAATCATTGCATTTTTGGCTTGTGTAATCACTCTTTCTTGCTGAGCACAAAGGATACTTAATTCAAATTCCAGTGCCTGCTGATGCTGGGGAACCAGCACTTCTTCAGGTATCTTTTCGTCCTTTTGTCAATTTTGCATCATGCATCAAGTTTCAGAGACTGATCCTTCACTATCACACCCTGCCCTCCACCACCTATACACACTGAGAGTAGGTGTAAAATTGTTCTAAAGCATAGAAAGTGTCCTTCTCCCATCATACCCCATCCTCTTCCCACCAGCACTGGATGCAAACCACTGCACAAATAATTAACACGCTTGCCTCCCTTTGGGTTGACTGATAAAATGGAATCAGACAAAGGAATTTTTGGTCCCCACTGATCTTTGAGTGCACTGTGTTATGACAGGGTGTGAGGTGACATGTCAGATAATGTATCTTGTCACACTCCCCGACTATTTGATGCCATTTAATGTAATGCATCCTGGCATGCCGTGATGGGATGACACAAAATGAGAAAGAAGCCAAACTGGAAATACCAATTACCCACTCTTAACCCTGAGGCAGTAGGGGAAAAATATGCCTGCGTCTGCGTGACCCTTGCTCTGCTTGTTGCCTAAGCTTCATAATTCAGAGTTTGTTTCGGGTACTCCTCAGTCCAAGGTCATTACTAACCATTCAGATGGCCAAAGTGCCAGTAACACTCCACTTCATCGGAAATCCAGGAGAAGCAGCAGAGAAATCAACTGAAAAAAATTGTAAATCACTGTTCCCAGAGTGTCAAGTTAAGCTGATATTTTGTGTCTAATGAGCTGTAAAGAAAGCCACAGGGTATAAGGAATAAAGAAAAGGCAGGAGAGAGCAGGGAGAAGGGAGACTGCACTGGGAGGCTGAGCTGAAGAGCAGGTTTGCATCCAAAGGCTGCCCGGACAGACAGGGTCGAGGATTGTGAGCTGTGGAGCAGAGCAGAAACAGGCAGGACATGGGAATATCACACCTTGTTCTGCTGCAGGTCAGCCCGGGGCAAAGGTTACTCTCCCAGCCTACCCCAAGCACCTCACTGTCACCTTTCTCTCCATCGGAAGTCACTACTGCTCTGATCTACCAACCAACCTGCTCAGGTAATTGCTGCCTAAATCGGTCCGCTCAAATGATCCAAGTCAAAGCACAACCTCCTGTTTGACCCCTCGAGCACTGAATGAGGGTACAGCTTCACACACGGGTATGTTGGCAGACTTGAAGGAGTGTTAACCATCCAGCAGAGAGGCAGGGGCCATCCCGCGGGATCCCCATGTCTCTCAGCTCCACCACAACAACACATGTGGCCACCATGAACAAAAGTGCCCAAAATACTTCTGGCCAGTGGCACAAATAGGGTGACGGAAAGTCACAGTTTCATGACAGCTGAGCTTAATACCACAGACAAGGCAGAAACCAGCAAGGTTTCAGCAGTTTTCCTTCTCAAAATCATCTTCCAACTTCACACTTTCTTGCATCCCCACCACATATTTCTAAAAGCCAGTTTCCACCCACGTGTCTAGATCCCAAATTCCAAATACATCATACCAGGAATGACTTCAGATCAAGGCTACTATTTCTGTTTGTTCCAAATCTAATTTACTCTGTTTCCTCTCATAAGTCTGTATAAGGCTGCGCTCTCCAAATACTCCTCTGCCAATCTCCACAGCCAGTCCTTCCTCATCACTGCATTCCTTTTTCCCCCATAACTAGTTCCTGGGAAACAATATCTGTGCAGTCCCACTGTCTGTGTCTTCAAGCATATGTCAGTGTGAATATCTATGTATGGTTGCATGTGCCATGCCATTATTTGCCCATCACTTTCCCAAAACGCATTATGATGGGTTGGCTGAAGACACTTGCTTCTTCAGATTTTTTAATGGGAATAAAGGAGGTCAAACATTTTTATGTGATGCAAAATACTTGTTACACAAATCCTGCTCTCAACACATACTTTGTTGAAACCTCTAAAGGAAAATTTGTATTTCTAAGCTTATTCATAATACTTTTTTTGAAAAACAAACAAACAAAAAAACCAAAAAAAACCCAAACCCAAAACCCCACCCATGATTCAAACCAAAATTATACCATCATGAGTAACATGATAAAGATATGAGATGTGCATTCACAATATCTGTCAGAGGCTGCCTTGGTGTGTTCCCACACAGGGTTGCACCACTCTGGAAACAAACGATGTTTAATGGTATCCTTTCAATAATTATTTTCATGGTTGGAGAAACATTACCCTAGCTATAAAAAAATGTTTTACTAATATTCTGAGAAATATGGAGAAATGCTCCAGAGTGCTTTCTGTTAGAAGTGACAATAAGCGTATCTTCTTATATCATTTAACAGCTGGCAAATACAAATATGATATGGCAGATCACAACTGCACTGGACTTACATATGGACTAAAAAATTCCATGTCGTTCACAGCCAAGCAAAATTGGGAGATTCCTTATTGCAAAGCTGAGGGAAACACAGATTTACCAAAAGATGATTTTATTTTGTTGGGCTGTATATTGTAGTTATGATCTACTTTATGTGAACCTCTTTTTAAAATTTTTCCTGTTTGTAAAAGAGAAAAAGCCTAGCCAGTCTCCAACAGAGTGGCAAAACTGAACAAATTGCAAAATCGTACCATGTAATTGCCAGAAGAAAAGTGCTAAAACGATGCAATCAAATTCCAACCGGATGGAATACTAAAAAAAAATAAATAAATAAAATCAGACGTCTGAAACTGTTGCACAAAATCAATGTGGCAACTGTAGGATTTAAAATAAAATCTGTCTCAGGTCTTGAACAAGTGATTGTGAGCAGGAATCCGGACATGAAACACTCTTAGTTGAGAGACACAGGTTCAGCTCTGTGAGTGACACAGCTCAAAGCTGCAGGATTTTTCAGACCTAGTGATGACAGGGTGGTTTTTTGAAACACAGTGTATACAACACTTTTTCAGTCCTTGAGACAGTCCTACACAGAAGGAAAGTACATTTAGGACTGCAATGGAGGCTAATAGATCCATGAGCTTCCTAGAGGCAACAGAGAGGGCAGCCTTGGGGTAATCAGCAAGATCCACCTTCACCCAAACCA
>NW_009647595.1:6683824-6719633 GCF_000708025.1 Charadrius vociferus
CATTCAACACTGCCCCATTTCTGACTCCTCATCCTGTGGCCCATCTCTGAAAAATGCCAGCATAGCCCTAGCAATCGTCAGTGCAGCATGCTTTTCTGTTGAAGTATGTGAGCATATGTTAGAAATGCAGATATATTGACATATACACACACAAACAATTCTCTATAAATAGAATAAATAGGTGAAACAAGCCTCATCTCCGTCCACCTACCACCCAATGCATGTTTAATATATTTATGAGTATTTCTAGTTCATTTTTCCTTTTGACTTGAGACCCGCCTGTGTTGTGATTCTTCTACAGTTTAAGTAGAACACCCCTTGTGTTCAATACTTAAATTTCACACTTTATAGACTACACAAAATATTGCTAAGCCCTAAGGGACAGCCACTATATGAAGACAACCACTCATAAAGATTCCACAGGAGCCTCTCAATTGCCTTAATTTCTTATTGTATTGCAGTAAAACTTTGCATGTTTGAGTCATTGCATTCTCAACAAATTCATAACTGCAGGTAAACAAAATCACAGAATTACAGAATCTTCAGAGTTGGAAGGGATCTCTAGAGATCATCTAGTCCCACTCCCCTGCTAAAGCAGGTTTTCCTAGAGCACATTACTCAGGACTGCATCCAGGCAGGTCTTGAAAATCTCCAGAGAAGGGGACTCCACAACCTCCCTGGGCAAAAATGCTTAAACAGTTTGGATAGTGATCAAAATCTCAGTCCTACCAATGACTATATTTGTGTTGTTAGAAGTTTTGGTGTGATATGAAACTAAAATGCTGCCAAAGATTGAGCATAAAAGCAAAGACAAGACATTTGTTCGTTTGTTAAGGAACCTTGAACATTATAATAACCTCACAACTACTTCTTATGAGTATATTTTCCATTGAAAACTCTTTCCTCTATCGCTCAGCACTTGATTGGTTGACAGAAAAAACTCATCAACATCCAGCTTGAAAAACTACACTCAACTCTGTAGTAACACCCCTCACAGAAGTTAGGCTGAACTTTGCTCACAGGGTAATTGCATGGATTTAGTGGGAAGGAGGTACCAGACGTGGTCTCAATGTCTGTGGCCAGCATGACTCTTACCAGAGCAGGACACCTGCATTCATGCTAGCACTGTTGCTGGAGCTTCGGCAGAAGGGACCGTACAAGTTAAAGTGGAAGAGCCGTAGTCTTATCAAGGGCTTTTTCCAGTCTGTAGTTCAGTGTCACGAATCCAATACCTGCTTCCAAGTTTTCTGTCGGTAGAACATTTTAGAAAGGCTTGGATTTCTTTTAAACCAATTAATACTCCTCTTGGTTTAAATCAGGAGCACTATGTAGAAAATGTTATGTCGCCCATACACCAGACATTATAGCTGAAAGAGTATAAGCCTCTTGGTTTGCAAAATCTAATCCCAAAGTTTATATTTCTTTCTAACTTGTCTCCTTAAATAAGTAAGGTTTAGGATAACAATGATTTCTGTCAGACAGCCCTTCACCGATAGCTTGAACATGTCAATCCGCATCCATCAAATGTGGCAAAGGAATAGCAACTTCAGAGATGCTGCATTCCTACAGATTTTCTGGATGTACGTATCTGAGTAGGGGAGAAAAATTTATTAATGACAGCAAAGTCAATAGGCAGTAATTTATTTTAGATACTAAGAATCCACAGAAATGGTACCTCTCATGCCCTCCAATAGACAAACACGTAAGAAAATAGATTTCTTAAGTTCTACTGTTCATAAGGCTTCCCTCCCTCCATCAGGCTGTAGACAACACTGAAAATGATCAAGAAGCAAACTCCCTTTTATGTTAACCCAAAGCAGAACATCTCCCTTTTCAATTGAATATTTATAAATAGAGGAAAAACAAGACCAAGATTATAAGGATCTTAGGCACAATGACAAGCAGCTGTTAAGACATGACTTTACATGACATTGCAGCTATCATTCACGCCTGACTGAAGGAAATAGTGCATTCCCTGGAATAAGGTATTACTCAATATTCAATCAAGCACCATAAACTATCCCATCACCATCATAAGCTTTATATGGGCATAAATTTAAAGTAGTTTTAAATGAAGTCTTGAGCAATGTAGCCATAAGACTTGATAATTCCTATATGGAGTCCTATCACTTACAGATGAACCACAGCTTACCATTAGAAGTATTTTTATTTCAGAACTGTAAATAATCAGTCTTTATCTAACTAATTATCAGTGCAAGAACAAATAATGCAATCATCTAAGTTAAGAAGCAGTAGACACAAAATATCATTATTCAAGGCAAGATTTCTACAGGTGACCCCATATGAATTATTAGCAGTACCATCTCTGGTCATGGATTTCAACAGACAGGCATATACAGAGGTACATGTGTAACCCTCAGACCCTGTTTTGCAAAATTAATGACTTGCTCAGGCAATACACTGATGGAAATCCAGGGAACTCTGGGAAAAATTATGACGAAGAACATTCAATACTTAGATAATATTCCCCACCTATCATCTCCTAAGAGGGTGATCTTCCTTACATTCGCAAGGGGTTTGGGGAGGGTAGCTTACTTCAATACTCCTCCTACAGACTTATTTGATAGCAAGTTTTGTTGCTGGATTGTTGTTTTTACTTTTACTGCAACATTGGGAGCCAATCTGGGGAATGATGCTCTAATATTGCAGGAAGAAATGCAAGAAGTGAGGAGTCCTTCTACTTTCATCCCCCACAAAACAGCTCACAAATCATATCACAGAAGATAAAGCCCTTGAATGCTGGGCACCCACGGTCAGCCTTGGTGGGCACTGTCCCAGCTAAATGCCATCTCTGCCAGCTCACCTGTGACCTTCTCCTACACAGAGGTTTTAGCAACATTTTGAGAAGTCAGCAAAAATGTTCTGCTTCTTGGTTCTGACATAAAATGCAATCAGAGTATGCCAGGAAAAGCCCAGGAAAAATAGCTGAGAGGAACTATGACCCACTGGAGCATGTCTATAAATCCGAACGGATCAGCCATGCAGTTTCCCTCACTTTCACTAGCGCATCTGCAGAGGAAAGATTTGTGAGAGAAAAGTGACTGGAAGTTTTCCTATACAATGGCCCTCCTGATACACAGGGGGGAAAAACAGATAAGAGTAGAGGGAGCCTCTGGAGCACACAAAGTTCAGGTGCGAAAGGAAGAAAAAATCCAAAATAAAAAAATCTTTGTTTTAAAACAATCCTTTCAGCATGAGCTACGCTCTAGTGTGGCACTTTGTTCTAGTTATTATTTGTACAACAGTAGGACATAGAGGTCTTCAAGAACAAGGTCCTTTGTGTTAGGTTCCTCATCCAAGCATTGTAAGAGATACTACCTGTCAAAAAGCCTTTCTAAATAGACGTGACAAATATGAAGAGAAAGCAAGCAGCATAATTTTCTGCATGAGGAACTGAAGAGAAATTAAAAAACATGCCCAACGACATTACAGAAATCACTAGCAAGTCACTGATGTGATCCCAGCTCCTTCATCGCAGTCACTAGTAGATGACTACTGATACGGTAATCACCTGACCTAGCGCATTAACCACGTTAACCCTCCCTGGCTACAACTCACTTTCTTACTCAGACCTGTAATGCCTGTAAAAATGGAAGGTAAACAAACAAAAGTACATTCCAGAACACTGAAGAAAATCTGCTTTTTTAAAAAAAAATTGTGAACATCATTGTAAAAAAAAAAAAAAGAAAACCTGCCACTTCATTCTAACAAAACCAACTTAAGCATGTTCTCAGATACCTTCTTAATTCCTGCTCCTGAGATCCCTGATTTCCTTCAACTATGGGCTCTTTAGGTGCTCACCAAATATTCCTTCTTACTTCTGTTACTCTAAACACTTTTGTCCCTTTCGTGAAATCTGAGGGATCTGTCCACCTTTCTCAGGTGACTAGTGCCAGTGCAGTGACTGGACTGGCTGCTATGAGGAAAGCAAGCAGAATCACGCCCTTGAAATACATTTTTCAAAAGTCAATAAGTGATCACGATGAGGACAGCCAAATGTTGGAACAGGCTGCTCAGAGAGGCTGTGGTTTCTCCATCCTTGGAGGATTTGAGAACCCAACGGGATAAAGCTCTGAGCAACATGGTCCAATCTCATAGTTGACCCTTCTTTGAGTAGGCGGTTTGGCAAGAAACTTCCTGAAGTCCCCTCCAGCCTGGATTTATCCCATGATCTCATGATCTTACTGTGTGAGACAGATTCTCAGCTCTATGGAAAGTGGACACTTATTTTAAAGATGCATCAATTTCTGCCATTTTAAACTATATCTCACTAAAGGAAACAGAAATAAAAGTAACTCTTCTGTCTATATGAACTTGATATTAAACACATAAAAGTTATTTGTGGTATTGATACCACCAGTGGTGTTTCGAACAGCAATCATGTAAGCTAATCACTTTCTAACATTGTTCTCAAGTGTTTAATTCTCAGTAGGAAATTTGATAGCATTGTGATAAATTAGTTGTTGAAATATGATCTCCTGGCCCATCCTGGATCTTCTGCTACCTTTTCTGTCTACCTACTGTATCAACTCATACTATCTGGAGCCCCCAACATAGGAAAGACATGGACCTGTTGGAGCGGATCCAGAGGAGGGCCACAAATATGATCCGAGGGCTGGAGCACGTCTTCTATGAGGAGAGGCTGAGAGAGTTGGGGCTGTTCAGCCTGGAGAAGAGAAGGCTCCAGGGAGACCTTATTCCGGCGTTCCAGCACCTAAAAGGGGCCTACAGGAGAGCTGGGGAAGGACTTTTTACAAGGGCATGTAGTGATAGGATGAAGGGTAATGGCTTCAAACTGGAAGAGGGGAGATTTAGATTAGATACCAAGAAGAAATTTTTCACTCTGAGGGTGGTGAGGCACTGGAACAGGTTGCCCAGAGAAGTTGTGGAAGCTCCATCCCTGGAGGTGTTCAAGGCCAGGCTGGATGGGGCTTTGAGAAACCTGGTCTAGTGGGAGGTATCCCTGCCCATGGCAGGGGGGTTGGAACTCGATGATCTTCAAGATCCCTTCCAACCTAAACCATTCTGTGATCCTGGAGAGCCACTTGAACGTCACAAAGTTGTGTGCATGTAAGCGTGCATGCAGGCCTCAGATGAGGTATGTTGGATTTGCTGCACAAACTTGAATTGCAAAACACTTGGGCAGTAGAGGCCCAGAGGCAACTTTTTGGTTAGCAGCCAGGGCCAGGCAAGGCAATAGGCCAGAAGCCCATTCCAGAAGATAACGTTGGTCTCTTACCTTACATTCACTCTTTAAGTCATTTAGGGCAGACAGTATTTGTCCTCTCTGTATGGTGTATAAAACACCTAATATAAAGGGTCTTGCTTTTTGACTAAGCTCATTCATTAATATTCAACGTGTCCCAAGAGCACTTAACAGTTCCTAATTAGCAACTCATTTTTCTTGCCTGTTACTGGAAATTTACATGTTATATTTGTTCAGATGCAGCAGATTATTTACCTCTGAGAACTTAAAATTGGTTGTGACCATCTTCCCAAAAAGATATGCACCGGCCACACGGCATGTTTGATTGATGACACGTTTGCTGCATGATGTGCTATGAGCTGTGCCACAAGTTTATTGCATAGATTCTGGTCGGGTTCATTACTTATGCTGTAGGTTGACAGCTTCAAATTTGACTCAAATCTATCCATGCAACTCTGATTTCAGTTTGCTGAAATGTGAAACTATCATACTTTCCACTGGCACAGGTTAGTCTGATGCTGCTGTATAATCATTCTGCAGTACATTAAAAGAGAGAATATGGGCTGCCACTATGACAACCTTAACGTTATACCACTTCACAGAAGCCAGTAGCCCTATCGGGTGCTAATATCACCAAGGGCTTGGTGCACACAGCTAAGAAACAGTAGCTTCATTAGTTATCAGTGATCAGCTGAATTGTGGAGACTGTCCATATGATCACTTATCTCCAGATATGTGGAAATATAATGTAACTTTCATGTTGTTTATCAAAGTTTAAGATAAGAGACTTGACCTCATCATCAAGTCAAGAACATGTGCTCTGAGGGTTGTGGAGAGCTACAGCAGCTCAGATCCTATGCTTCAGTGGGTTCAATTGTCACATCTCCTTTGCATGTTTGAGCCCTTTATAAGCTTGATTTGAGCTGCTTGACCCCATTACCTCAGATTTCTGTGCAATGTGGGGAACTAGCTCTCCACAACTTCCAGCATACCTATGCAAAAATACAAATACCAGCTTTGATTTTATAGGGAGAGTAAAAGAACCTGTAAACATAAAGCTGTTTCAAGAAAAACCTGGGACATCCCAGGAAAATCATGTTGTGCAACTGTTAAAAGCCAATGACGATCTACAGTCAAGGGTCTGCAAAAAGTGTAACAGCAATTAGAGTCACTGATCTTTCTGTTCCCCTGAGCATCAGAAAACACATCAGAAACGCAGCAACAGTTATGTAATAGGAAGCAATAATTTCCGGCAATTTCCACATCAGCATATTATATAATGAACACATTGATGTGGAACTGACCAACGACCAAGCCACAGAAGGATGTAACTTTGGCAAGTAGATTTATAACTCTTTAAAAAAAAAAAAAAAAAAGAAAGCAGAAGAAAGAAAAAAGGTGTTAGTTCCAATACCATGCTTTTTCAACTAGAAATCTTCCAGATACTCTGCAAACATTGTGCAACCTAGCTCTACAAAGTTCCAAAAGGACACTGACTGGGTACAAGTGTCCCTATTTCATATCTGGTGTCAAGTAAGGGGAGGATGGGAAGCTGTAAGGTATTGGAATGAGACTGCAGGAATTTGGATTCCTGTGCCAGTCCCACCAGACATACCCAACATGACATTAGCAAAGTGCCTTTAGGCCAAAATTCAAAGGCATTCAAAAAAGACTTGGTTACACAGCCAAATCTTCAAGTGCTCCATAGCTGAAGTTTATTGATTTTAAGGAAAGCTAGTGCAAAAACTTTCCAGGAATCTTTGGGAAAAAGAATGTCTTTGGCACCTCCTAAATCTGGCACTGGTGATTAGCCCCAGAGACTATATGTATGCTTCATGTTATACATATGTCAACCTGAGGTCTCGCTAAGTTTGTGTCTAGATCTCTCTTTGTAAACTAGAGTTGCTAACATTGTCTGCTTATTCACTTGTCTGTCTAGGAGCTAAGCTTTTTGGAGGGTCAATAACCTACATGTTTATTCCATGCCTAAAACAAACTCAAAAAGGTATAACAATGCTATAAATAATTACTAATAATGTAATAACAAGAGGCAACATTAAAAATACAAGTCCTTTTCAATATTTAAAGGGGCAAACTCAACTTAACTTATGCTTATTCTTCAGCCCAGATCACCACAGATTTCCCAAGGCGAGAGAAGGCCTGATTCAAAGAAAGGTTAAGGTTCATATATGTCCCCTTATCTCTCTGGGATAGGAAGGTTTCCCAGGACAGAGCATAGGAAGCCACAGTCTTTGTAACCTCAGTCTTGCATAAAATACAGTTTACTGTGATTAATAAACACATGCAAGAGTCCTGATTCTTCTTCTAGGAAAATCAATGGAAGCTTAGCCATTAATTTCAGTAGAAACCACCTGTGGCTGAAGCAAAATATCGTTAGCCTTGTATTTTTCTTTTTTTTTCAGCAGTGATGTCTACAGCCAGGGCACGATGAACAGAAATATCAGCATATTAGTATTTATTGTGAAATGACAGCATTGGGTTTGACAAGTGACAGACTGAACGCAACAAGTCTTTGATTCTGGCAGACAGTTTCTTTCCAGAGTCCCGAAGGTTATGCAGACTAGGAGGCAACTATTTTTATATTCAGTCTGCAGAGTCAGGACTCTGGGGAAATTGTTTTGTTTTCCTTTGAAGTCTTTGGAACATTAAATTTTACAGACATAGATTCACATCTGCTTCCACACTTCTAAGACATTTACAGGTGATCGGACCTCTTTTCAGCCTCATTAGACTTACCAAATAATTGCAAGCAAACAATCAGACCCCTCTGAAGGAGAAAAGCATCCAGACTGTGCAAGTAGGATGCATTCTTAATTGGCACATCCATGCATCACTGAGTATTGCTCAGGCTCATTGCCGCTATGTGATTTAACGCAGCAGTCTGTACTTCCCCCTGTGTCTGATAGTAACGTGACAAGGGATTTTAAAATGTATGCGTCTGGAAACATAATAAAGTAAAAATACCGGGGAGAAAGCAAGGGAGCAGCTGTATATTTATAGCAGGCTTTGTATACACGGAGCCAAATCACAGTTCTACCAAAGTCTGAAACTGGGGATAACATGTTGCAAAGGGGAATTTGGATAAAAGTATATAGCTAAGCAGTAACAGAACCTGTGGATGCTTAGACCCACTGAAAATCACAGAATCATAGAATGGTTTGGGTTGGAAGGGACATTTAAGGGTCATCTAGTCCAACACCTCTGCTTTGGGCAGGGACATCTTTCACTAGATCAGATTGCTCGAAGTCCCATCCAACCTGACCTTGAACGCTTACAGTGAAATCAAGCCTAAGTGTCTCAAATAGAGAACTTGGAGGAATACAAAACCTGAAACTCCTTAAAGACAAACACAGGTAGTTTGTAGCTTGGGACTTGACATTTACACATTTACACAAAGAGGTGAAATCCAGGGCTCTGTAAGTGTTCCCAGTTTAAACCAGTAATGTTTCTACACTCGTGTTTCACTCCCATGCTATGCACTTCACAGGAGGTGATAGTAAAGGCAGCACTGTGCCAGTCCTTGTTTTCTTCTGATCTCCAAGGCATCCATCACATTCCTGGAAGGAACAAGAAGGAGCCTGCAGGAGAGGAGACACCTGAGCGATCAGAAAGCACTGGGCGAAAGGAAGTCTTGACAGTGCCCTTCCTCTCACTGTGAGTCATGGCCATATTGACCAAGGGAACAATGTACTTAGGTTATTTCAATTCTCCAAACTTTTTCCTTCTCCTGGGGAGAATTTTCCATCAGCTCATTAAGCAGGCTCTGGTGGCAGTGCCTGAACAAAAAGGTTAGTGTGCCATAGTACTAAATTATTTTCCTGTGGGCATAGGAGTTGATTTATAAAGGGTCTTTACAGTGGGGTCAGACTTCAGCAGAGGTCCAAAGGGAAAAGACCAGAATGTTCTTTGTGGGAACCAAAGGTGCAAGGAATACCCTGGGAAAGTATTGTTAAGCTTATGTGCCACATTAATGCCAACTATTTTGAGGTCTCTAGAAAATGAAGAACGCTTAGCTATTTAAGGACCAACTATGCCTCTAAATTTCCCCTCCCTGGAGCTCATGAAGAGTGTTGGTTACCACAAAATTGTGCAACGAAACTGCATCAGTGGTCATTTAATTCCTGCCCCTAGACACACTGCAGTAATTGAAGGAGGAGTTCAGGTTCCACAATCAAGTGACATTAAGGTGTCTCCGCTGAGAACACAAGCAATGCTGCTAATGTAGCTCCACAGGACTGGGGTACCCTAGGATGAAAACATCTGTGATCACTGAGAAGTGAGCAAACATCACCATGTCATTCCACTTTCCATGGGAAAATTTGACCGCTGCCTGGAAGGCATTGATGCAGGCTGGAAATGAGAGATATCCGTACAATTCTAACTCTCTGTGTCAGCTTGCTCAGGAGTCACCTATGAGATGGCAGCAGCATGAACCAGGAACAGGGCTCTAGGAGGATCAGCAGTCCAAGGCTGCAAGAGAGAACAGAAATCCGACCAATTTGGGATCATTGTAACAAAGCCTTGGAATGCCCTGGAGTGTATGTCCCCACATATCTCAAAATTTCCTTCAGCTCTGATCAGCACAGAGTAGGTTAACAGTAAAACTCTGGGCAGCCCACACCCAGCACTTGGAGTTTCAACAACGTCTAGCCTGGAGCAGTAAGAGGAAAGAAAGGGCTTTCTCTGTTTCACATGGATGGGGAGATGTGAAACATTTAATCCAGTGCAAGATCTTGTGTCCCATCTTGGAGAGCAGCCAGAAGCTGGAGTCTGAGAAGAAGTCAGGAGAGCCAAACTGGTCCATGGATGTGGACTAACATGCCACCTGCAGACTATGTGGTCCTCTGCTTTCTAACAGCAACTGCATTGCAAATCAAAACCTGTCCTGTCTGCCTAGAACAGCATGAGTTGTTCTTGAGTCAACTCCTCCTTTTTTACTGGCATTATTTCTAATTCTTCAGGGGATTTGGGGCAGAGTTAATAGTGCATTTTATTTTCTGTTTTCAAAGCAAAAGATCCAGATATCACTGAAATGAAAAGGAGTTTTCAGCCCTTCATGAGATCTGGAGAGCAAGCGACAGGAAAAGGCTTTATTTTGGGGGATACCCAGCAGACACACACTGACAGTGATCAATGTGTCCTGAAGCAGAGAAAAGGGAAGATGGGGAACACTGATCTCATTTGGCATGCAGACAGCATCTCTGGTTCTCTGCATGTCCAGCTCAGTGGCAAAGCAATGAGTAAAGGTCGCCCTGGTGACCCCAGTCTGGGTAATGTCCCCATATGGTGCACTGACACACAGACCTGTGCAATGAGCTGTCAGAGGAGAAAAAACTGGACACTTCTTCACACTCAAATTGCACTGTCAAAAACTTCAGACAGAAACATGTATTTTCAGTCTTAAATCACACTGCTCAGCACAGACTGCAAAAGTTGGTGTTTGGAAGGCTTTTCGGGGTCTTCTTTTAGTAAAACAACAAGGAACTCTGCACCAATTTCTCCATGAAAAAAAAAAATAGTCATAGCTGATACAGTAAGATTAATTGGATGAGATTATGCAGAAGCATAGCATCATTTATAAAGATTACTCTTAATAACTACAGAATGACTTCAAGAATGAGATCCTTAATAGGGGTTGCTGAAATCATCCTGGAGAAGTCAATAACAATACAAATATCAATTTTTCAGTCACGTAGCACAGTCAACAAAACACTGCAGACACTGAAAGCTCTCTCCTTGGCCACTGGAGAAGGCGCCAATAAACCCCTCAGTGGAAGCCATTCATGATCTTTTGATCTGGTAGGCCAGGCCTGAGAGACACTGCAGAGATTTTGCAGTCAGTGTGCAGCCAGATTGAGCACCAGAGAGTGAGGCTTCGTGCTCCAGACTTCACAGTCCCCATCCAGTCCCTTATACCATAGACAGGACCAATCCCATGGACCTCAGCCATGGCAAACTGGAGGCCCCATCACTACACTCTCCCTCCAGCCCCCGTGTCATTTTCACCATCAGCTACCCTATTACCTGAATATCTTTGATACCTGTGAAACAATTCTGCAAAAGGAGAGTTGGGCACATCATAGAATGATAGAATCATAGAATGGTTAGAGTTGGAAGGGACCTTGAACATCATCTTGTTCCAACCCCCCTGCCATGGGCAGGAACACCTTCTGCTAGACCAGGTTGCTCAACTGCATTAAGTGCCCTCTGCCCTGACAACTTTCAAAACATTTTTACTGTTACTGGTCACTGTCACTGAGAGTGGAGGCTGAGCTCAGGTGCTGCAGGAAGAGTTGCACTGAGAGTCACGCAGATGCTTGACACATCTCTTCTGCACATCTCCTCGGCTAGACGCAGGAAGGAGTACATAGTCCTCTGGTGGCATTGTCCCTTTTTCTGATACTTCAGGCATGGAGACAGTCCTTGCTGCATCACCTCAAAATACACTCTGTGGTGGGTCACACTACTATTCATAGGATCTCTTGTCCTAGAAGGTATATGCGTGGTGGATGGGGCTTTGGGATTACACATTGAGATCGTACTGACAGGGAGAGGAGCAATAGGAGATTCAGGGTACTTGGAACACCCAGACTCCTCCCTCTGGATCTACCAAAAGGACCATAAAAAATCTTCTGGGTGAGCAGGATCTGAAGATATACTTAGTGCCTATTTCTTCAGGGGAACCTAGGCCCATCTTGAAGACCTGTCTGGCAGACGCCTGCATGGCAGAAGCTGTGTCACCAGCTCCCAAAGCCTGGAGCAAAACTGCACTTCTGGTGGCACCGGCCAGAACATTTCTGCTGGGGGAGAGGAACTCATAGCACATTGCACCTGGGAAGAGCTAAGGATGAGCAGCAGCTACCAGTCACCCATACACAGGTACCTAAAATATCCTCTAAAATGTGACTAACCTGCATGAAACCCAACTGCTGGCACACAAAGGAGAATAGGGGCCTTTCTGTGCCTTTCTAAACCACTGGAAAAGGTTCTCTGCAAACTGGCCCCCAGTATCCTCCTTGGAAAAGCAGGCTGGAGCCGCTTGCCCTACATGTTCACTCTTCATTATGATTAACTCCTCCATCACAGAGAGGGACACAAGCATCCATCTCTGCTCGGCCAACTGGAATCACTGGCCAGCACACCCCGTGCCATTTATCACCGGCACTTACGTGGGAGAGGCCGACAGCAGGTGCCATTTGTGTCAGCGCCGCTGCGTGAGCCGACTGATTAATTAAAGTCACATGGCCCCCAGGCTGCCGGGAGGGCAAGGAGGAGCAGGAGGGATCGTTTGTTAGCTCTCCCTTAGCACTCGCTGTCTCCTTCAAAGGCCCTTCGATTAGAAGCACACAAATCCCACGGCGCCTTTGGGCCATGGAGATGGGAAGGGTGATGTCCCCGGGGAATGGCTCTTGGGGGTCACTGTTGGTGGAGGTCCATACCCCAGGAGGGGGCATGAGGGTTCCGTGGACTCACTTCATCTCCTGCAACCTTGTTTTTAAACATGCTTTAAAATAAGTGACAAAAATGATTCTGTAATTCTATGAAAAAGGAAAAATAATCCCAGCAAGGGCTGAGATAATGAAACAATTGCCCCACATCCTGCAAACAAGGAATTTCTATTATTCATGGACCAAAGCTGGTGGGTGCAATAACATTTCTTTTTGTTCTCACATTACAATTGCATCCATCCAGTTTCACCAGCCCTCACATTACCCTCAGTTCAACCAGTTCCAGTAAGTCCGGGCAGATACTGATGTAAGTGAGACCACCAGATCCCGTCATGCAAGTCCTCAAGATGATTTAGAAGAGTTGTAATGACATACCCCAAAGTGCTTCTTGCCCATTTTCAGCTAGGCTGGGTTTTGTAGCTGCATGAACCTCAGTGACATGATATGCCACATAGGGGTTGCCCAAGGGAAAGAAGTCATTCGGGTATGAGGCAGGTCTGACTCACAAGGGATGAGGCTACACGTTGCACTGGAGCAGCCATCTGGGATTGCCATCCATTCCGGGCACAGAGAAGCCAATCTACTTCCCAAAGCACTGTCGCTGCACATTCACACGCAGCCAGGCAGCTTTCCTCACTGCTCTGGGATGAAAAACTCTTTCTGATCCTGATCACTGGCCAAAACCCTTTCCCATACTTTGAGACTGGGAAGTGGAAGGCACATTTCACTGTGAATAGACATCAGCCAGGACCCTGTTACTTTTCAACACTTGCTTACGTCTTGCTGGAGCAGAGGGCACTGGTTTCTCTATTATGTGTGTGCAATCACAATAAAGAGAATTCCTGAACTTTTAGCACCCTAGAGGTATTGCCTGTTTCCCAGACTCAAAATAGCCAGTTGGCACAGTTTAAAGGTGGCTTGTGCTCAGATTTTCAGCCTGCCAAGTAACATTATTTCAGCAAAGAGCACTGCAGTGCTCACCCCTTAGCGGCTGTGCACACCCCCTGCCCTAGTCTTACATCACGCAAAGCTAGAAGGAGCCTAAATGAAAAGATTTAAGGCGATTTTGCCAAAGACTGAAAGTGGATCTTTCCTTGAATGGTCCAAGAGGAAAATACGGTTTTTCATGTTATCAAATACACTTGGTGGCCCCTGATCAGTTTTTTAGGGCATTGCAACTGAAAGCTCGGGGACAAGTTAGGAAAGGAGCAGCTGTGTGGGTAAATTCCCTCCGCTCTCCAACAGCAGTGCCAGGGACACCGTGGTCAGGGTCAGGATGAAAGGCCAACATCTGAGCTCACCAAAGAACATTTACCTGGGTGTATTCCCCTGTACCTGCATCTCTCAGCCCTGTGAGTTTAAAGGATAAGATGGGTCCCAGCTTGGTTACCCTGCAGGGAGAAGGGTAATATGACATTAATGCACCAAAGCTGACCCATCGGTCAGGAGGGCCAGCAGAGCTCACCCCTAAACCAGAATGCACATTAGCCATGCTCCCTGAAGTCTTGTGCAGCCTCATGTGCCAAATATGACACACTGATCATTAACCCCAGCTCAATTAGGATCCCCATCACTTCTAGGAGCAAATATCAGGGAGTTCATCCCAGAGCACCATGTCCCACCCATTAACTCTTTGTCTGATGGAGGAGACAAGGGTCAAACAGCCACAGAGCCACTGCAGATGCAGGTCAGGGAGATGCCATAACTTGCAGCTAAAACCAAAAGCTTAACATTTTCATATCCCATTGGGCACTATAATCGAAGCTGGAGGGAAAAAATTGTTTAGCAACCATCAAAACAGAGTAGCAGGAGAGATGAGTTGTTGCACCCTCTCCACTGTCCCCTCCTGTCCCTGAGGAGCGAACAGGTCCCTGTGCACCTGGGGAGGAGGCAGAGATCTCCGGGCTGCTCAACGCAGCACCAGCCGTGTACATGGGCCAACAGAGGGGCCGACAGCAGCAAAAGCACAGATGGGATTTGTATAATCTGGACAGGGCAGTGGGCTTTCCAGTCAACCATAGGGTTAAACACACACCAATGCAAAGTGTTCTCCTCTCCCCTCCTGTCACCTCCCTCCTCTCTAGAGGACAGACCCTCTCCAATGTCTTCTTCTCTGCCCCAACAGTGGGGTGAAGACCTTCCTCTTCGCACCACTTTGCAAAGCTCGGGCCATCATCCCTGCACCCACCATGTTCCCCGGGAGTGGGAGCTGATGAAACCAGCCCTGACTGCACCTTCCCATCCCGCAGCCTTTGCTGCCATCTACAGCCCCACGACTCCCCAGGGGGGGACGGGATGGCAATGGGGACCAGCGTGGGGTGCACGGGAACCCACCCAAGGGCCATGGCGATTGCCGGCCTCCGCCTGTCCCCCCCTGCAGAGCCCCCCACCGCCAGCTGAATAATGCATGGGCAGTAATTTAGTTCAGACAATTCGCCCTTTTTTGTCTGCAAGTTTAATCATTGGGAGATAAATCGCCCACATCCCTAGCTTCCCGGACGAGGAATCGTTAGGGGCCAGACCTGCAATTTATTATATTTTGGCAGAGAGAAGGTTTAACTGCTCTGGGGTGGGGCGAAGAAGGAAGGAGCTCTCACAAAGACCATGAATTAATGCTGCTGAATATCTCTAATGCCATGCATCTGTAGGCAGAATGGTTGCTGTGATTTGAGGAACAAGGAGAAACTAAGGCAGTGGGAACTTGCATGAGACGCTGCACAGTCAATACCAGGCACCCCCCACGATAGTCCAAATTACTTAATGCTGCAAATGGGTGCATTCCCACATCCTCCTCCCTTCCCTCAGTACCCAGCAGCATCTTGTCACAGCACCACCCCAACATAAAAATAACAACAAATATTAACTCCCACAGAAAGGACTTTCTCAGTAGGTTTCCACGTGGCCCAGGGTGGCAGCAAATATCATCCTACCTGGATAGGGCAGGAGTCCTTTAGAGGACTCCCCAGGATTAAACTGGAGGCTGCAGTAACAGGACCCATGCAGAGATAAGGCTGGTGCCAAAGTACTGGGAGATATGTGCTCCCATCTCTTGATACGCACAGGTATAAATGGCAAACTTAGAAAATTAACCTTAATGTAAGGTTAATTTTTACATAATAAGTGATAGTCCTTTTAAAATCAAATGCATGCACTTTAATAGTACACACTATAAAAGCATCAGGATGAATTTAGCAAAGCTGCTGGTATGTTCAGACAGTAAATAAGAAGTCAGACAAATTTCTGTTTTCAGTGAAAACCATCCCATCTTTTTTAAACCTCTTTCATTTCCCTTTTCCTTTCCTCCCCTCCTCTCCTTTCCCCTTTCCTTTCTTCTTTCCCCTTTCCTTTCCCCATTTTTCCCTTTTCCTCTTCCCTTCCCTTTTTCTGGATGAGCATTGCCTAGTTAATTTGGGTATAAAAATAAATCGAGGGTGAAAAGAAACTATATCTCTACATCTCTATGCCCTGAGATTCACAGCATACCCTACAGCATTCGAACACAGCTGAAGACTGGCACATTTCAACCACTTACTTAATTAACATCATAGGACTGCACCAAACTGGAAAAAAAAAAAAAAAAGAAAGAAAGAAAAGAAAAAAAAAAGCACAGTTAGTAATAGAGCCAGGAAATTTCTTCACGTGAAAGCCCTTGTCCACTCAAAGGGGCCACAGCCTCCTCTGGGGAAATCTGCCCAGGAGCTCATTGCTCCCCTAGAAATCTCTTCTAGAGCAGCTTTTTCTGATAGAAACACACACTTTAATTTCCAGCCTAAGGTTTTTCTTGGACTATTTGCATCACTTGTTACTACTCCAGATTGGTCCCTGAATTAAAATGTTCTCTTGCCTTACTCCACCAAACCTATGTCTACACTTCCAGAAAATGCTTTCTGTACTCTCACTTCAGAAAAAGGCCCATTTCACCAGCATTGAGGCTGAACAATCTCCACCAGATCTCCAGCCAAGACTGCAAAAGGTTCGTGCAGCCATCAGATCTTGGGAGATATCCACCATTGGCAGCCAAACCCCAGTGAGAACAATTTGGATCTGAACTCAACCCTTGTCCTGATTTGGCCCAAGCTGGGCTCCGGATCCAGGACTTGCTCATGTCTGTCTTTCCTCCACTAAGAAACAAGAGAGAAGGGGAATTTCTTGCCAGGCCCTCCCAGGCTCTCTTGATGTCAGTCAAGAAGGCACTCTCTCCATCTGATCCAACAAACCCCATCTTGTTCATTTTGGTCTCTCAGGTGCCAGCATTCTCACATTTGCAAAGGAGGAGCTTCTATTTCCTTAGCTGTAAGGCGAGAGGGCAAGTGGGTGTTTTCCGTGGATGTCATTGCAAAGTGAGTGTGTTTCAAAGGACACACTGAACTCCAAGTGATGGTTGTGTGAATTAACTGAAGTGTCCTTCACCATGCCTGCCTCAGAGCCTGACCACCACTAACACAAACCACCGCACCACACCACTAAGAATTACCACCACTGAGGTAGACTGAGGAGACCCATGTGAGCCAAACAAGGCTGAGGCATGGCTGAAGAAGCTGAAGAATTCAAGGTAAAGGGCTCCCCAGTTCAGGAGGGACAGGGAACTGCTGGAGAGAGTCCAGCGAAGGGCAACCAAGGTGATTGAGGGATTGGAGCATCTCCCTTATGAGGAAAGGCTGAGAGAGCTGGGACTCTTTAGCCTGGAGAAGAGAAGGCTGAGGGGAGACCTTATTATTGCTTACAAATATCTAAAGGGTGGGTTGAAGGAGGATGGAGCCACACTCTTCTCACTGATTCCCAGTGACAGGACGAGGGGCAATGGGTGCAAGTTGGAACACAGGAAGTTCCGTTCCAACACACAGAAAAACTTCTTTACAGTTCGGGTGACAGAGCACTGGAACAGGCTGCCCAGGGATGTTGTGGAGTTTCCTTCCCTGGAGATTTTCAAGACCCGCCTGGATGCAGTCCTGAGTAATGTGCTCTAGGCAATCCTGCTTTAGCAGGGGAGTGGGACTAGATGATCTCTAGAGGTCCCTTCCAACTCTGAAGATTCTGTGATTCTGTGAAAACAAATAGTATACTTAGTTCTGAGTTACTTCATGACAGCACAGAATTAAAAATAGGGAACACCAGCATTTAGAGAGAACAAGAGAGCCTTCAAAAGAGAGTCCGTGCAAGTGCGGCTTCTTCACTGTGGAGGATGACCTGCGAGCTGGCATTTGGTCTGTGAATCCCCAAGTCCCTGAATCCAGGGCTCTGAACCTTGAACCTTCTCTGGAGAAAGCCTGGTAATACAACTGCTGTCAAAGGACCGGGTACATCGCCTTACCAGTTAGGTGTCTGCACACCGGTGTTAGATCCAGAATCAAAAACCTTGCACATGTCCCCCCTCAAGCTCAGAGAGACAAAACCAACAGCAAAACACAAACACAGAACTGCACCTCTACCCAGCACACCACCAATCTTGAGGCACAAGCCAGGCTTGCCACAAGGCCGAGGCAAAAACACCCGAGCCTGCTCCCCCAGCAACCCTACTAGATTCAGAGCACACCAAAGCCTGTTCCTCCAAATTCATTGCTCCGGCAGCCACAGCTTCTCCTCCCTGGGACATGCAGGGACTCCCCTGCAGCACCAGGTCATGCAAGTGTACAGGTCTCTCTTCATGTCCGGCAAATCTATGCTCACACCTCTCCTTTGCAAAACCCCAAAGTGGTCCTTCGTGAGCTAACCCTTGTTCCTTGCATCCCAGTCACAAGAGATCAACATTCAGCATTACTGTTTTGTGACAGCATTAGGTGAGCTCAGTAAATCCACTGCAGGCTTCTCTTGACAATGTGCCCAGGAAGACTCCTTCCAAGGCTTTAATCTACCATTTCAGAGTATTGCTAGCAACAAGTAGTCTTGAGATCCTCTTCATATAAGCCCTGTTTACACTCAACAGCCAGTCTGCATGAGGCCAGCAGCCGATGCGATGGACCGTACCATTCAGAGTTTGTCTGCAGCACACTTTGTTTTTAAGAGTATAACAGTCATTAACAACACAAGGTGGATGACCCTGTTGGCTTGGAAAGATTACACAATTGCATGTAGCTATCACTGTGCTATGGAAATATCTTGTGCTGACACCAGGGGCCCAGAAAGGCAATTCTTCGCACAGGGCAGTTATGCTAAGTTCAGATCAAGGTCAGATCTAGCTGCTGAGAGAACAGAGGAGCACCAAAAGGATGTGGCTTTAGGCTGAAGGCGGTAGCCAACACCCACTAGAGATATTGTTGTTCTTGTCCCAAATCTATCGTTTCTATGATTTATATTGGGGATTTGAACATGCACATAAGAGCCCCAATGTCGGGAGTGCTTCTCCAAGGGAAGTTGACAGCAGCCCTTTTAAATAGATATATATGTCCTACTTTTGATTTCTCCTCAGTAGTTAGGAAGATAAAAAACACATGAAAAAGCTGTCCCATCTGCTGTTCTCCTATGAAATCATGACGAATAGTGACTTGCCAACAGAGTGAGTCTACAAAATCAGGAGCCAGGACAGGGGTTTGGGCAGAAGCATGCAATAAACAGTTTCACTTCCATATCCCTTCCAGTTACCTGTTGAAGTAGAGGTGGCTTTCGTGTCTGTTTCAGAGATGAAGAGTTTGATACAGAGGTGAATGGGCTGATTTTACACCAAGGCAGAAGCCATCAGTTCTCAGTCCCCCTGTCTTTTAAACTACTACCCCAAAACAAGAAGAAAAAGCTCAAATCCTTCAGTTGTTCTGAACATTAAAGACTCGGTCTTTTTTAGTATAGCACGTTTGGGCATCGAATCAGCATCATTCTGGAAACAAGAAATAGTCCATATGTGGACCTTGAATGAAGACTTCCTAGGGACACAGAAATGCATGTCATAAAATCCAAGTATATTCTTAAGCAAACCCTTGAACATAAGCACCAATTCTGAATGACTGCAATGCCCAACAGTCCTGCCTTCTGCCCAAAATTGGTATTCATGGTTAGCAGCTTTACATCCGTACTGGCAAATGAACCTTGGTCAGGGCAGAGGCTTGAGCACTGAACCATGACTGTCCTCACCCTTGAGATGCTGGTGGGCTCCCTTACGTTGCTTCACCTGTGCCAACCATCTTCTTCCCAGGTGACATTTGGGCATGGATCAGGGAGCTGTATTTTCTCAGGACTGTTTGGATATGCCCTCTCTGCTTGGCAGAAGACAAGAGGAAAGAGTTTAGTCATGACATTTGGGACTTGGCTTTCCTTATTTGTGCAGAAGCACTCACTGTCTCCTGATCTGGCTTAATTAGAGCCCAGCTAGCACCCAATCTGTGCGCTCCCACTCTCTTCCAATGATTACTTTACACAGACACTGCCTACATCCCACTGTAAGAGAACAATCCCTGGTGTGTTGTTTGGTTTTTTTAAACACACTAGGAAAGAATTGGGAATACTGTGCAATAGCAACACCCCACAGCACCCACCCATTCGACTGAAAAAATGAATAATTGCTGAGTATGTATTTCATGAATGCTGTTTCCGGGACTGTCAAGTTTTCCTGAGTAGATTCACAATGACCACACTTGTTTTTTTTTTAATCTGGACACTCATGTTCTTCAAGGTCTCATTTAAGATATAGATGATCAGTCAGGTGTCAGGCCATATGAATTACCTCCAGCTTCCACTCATTAAAGCGAAATAAAGACTTCAGGGTCAGTGAAGAAGACAAAAGGAGGACTCATTGGCCCATTTGCCCGTATGCATATTGGCATTTGACACTTGACTCCTCTGTATAGCAGATGTAAAGATAAAGGAGGAAAGCTTTGGAGATACCAGAATATCATTTCATTGTGTACAGTGTAAACCTTCTGCCTAAAAAATCCTTGATTTCTTAGATCACCAATTAGCATGATCACAATTTTTGCTGCAAGTAATCATTTCACTTTATCAGAGGAAAAAAAAAAGTATATTTTGAACTAAAGTGGGAAAAAAATCTCTCTTCTATACTTATCCTCTACCAGCTTAACTATGAAGTGGCAGAATTAAGACTTCAATTCCTGGATTATCAACAATGCTTGGTATTTATGGAACTATTCAAAGTCTTTAATTCAGTAGTAAGGCCGTGTGTAAAATGCTGTGATAAATCCTTTGCTGATGTAAATTTTCATCGCTTCATTAATTCCATGTTAAAAAAGGATTGGCTGATTTTTGCTAAGAAGAATGACTGGCCATATAGTTAGCTGCTGGGAAGCTGGTAGGTCAATTGTAGGAAATTTGTCATGCCAGATAATAAGATTGGAGAAGTTAGGAAGGCAGAGAAAAGCTTTCTGCACCTGTAGTAACACTTCAGTCTGATCTGTAATTTAATTAATTTATAATAGCAGAGAATCTATTTTTTTATACCCTCTGGGAATCAGACAAAAAAAACCAAACCCCAATCTATTTATTTCAAGCATTAGATCTGAGACTTAAAGAAATAAAACGACAATATTTTAAAGTGGGAGGGAAAAAACTCTATCAGGCAAGAAAATGTTTACAGTAATTTTACTCATATTTTCCAACTCACATTGGGGAAAATCAAAGCACATGGTGCCTTAGCTCTGTAGAAACATTCTCTCCCAAATATAAGAGCAAAGGTTCCTATTGGAAAAGCCATTTGACACATAGCCACATTCACTTCAGCATCATGGAGACCTTCTGCACAGGAGCCCCACAGCTGCAGGTGGCAGGGCCAAATATCTCAGCCAAATATTTTAGCTTAGGTACAGACTTTTAAAGTTGTCCCATGTCTTGCTGAGGATGTCAAGTAAGAACTTTGGTTTGTCTGCACCTGCCTCTATAGAACATAACAAACCCAAGGACATCTCATTACTGCTGTAGCATCTAGAAATCTTCATCATAGGCCAGGAACACACTGGGGAAGTTTCAATTACATGGAAAGATAGCAAAAAATTATAAAATAAAAGAAATCAACTTCCTTTGCAAGACCTTACATGTACTAAATTTCCTATTTCCACCAAGAAAAAAGGACTTTTTCATTCCAAACCAGAAAGGTTTTCTGTACAAGTTGTTACTCCTGCACCGGCCAAATCAGTGGGACTTGCTTTAATTTACAGGAACAGGGTGATGCGTTCAAGAAGCCGTACAATGTCAGGGACAGGAAGGGACAGGTCAGCATCACCTGGAAAATACTAAGTTCTACAGATTGTTCTGGAAATGGTAAATCGCTCTACACACGCAGTGCAGGTGCATTTTCAACTATAAATGTTCAGTAAGGTGGTGCAAGTCAACAACAATGACCATTACGCTGCTGTTGTCACATATAGTCCTGCCCTGGCTGTGCCCCTCAAAAACATACAACAAACTACATCAAAACCAAACCTCAGAGAAGAGTGTTGTTATTAAATGGGAAAGAGGCTGCTGAGGTATTAAGGACTAAATCATTCATCTTAACAAAGAGGAAGATAGCTCATAAGTCCTAAAGCTGTAGGCACCATTCAATATGAAGAGTTTTCTGCTTGCAGAGCAGTAGGCAAATTCAATGTCATGCAGTCGTGAAGCCTAATCTCTGCTGTGACCAGATTGTAAACTGGAAACCACTGGCAGGAGGGTATTTATCTCCAAGGCTACGATTATTATCATAGGCTAGTTAAGAGTATACTATTTCTTTCCCACATCTGTTACAGATGTCTATGGCAAATGTTCAGCTCTTGCCAGGAAGCTCTTGCTTGCAGCTTGAGAAGTTTAAGATCCAACCTCTGCTGGTCTCAGCGACGTGAGGTGCTACACACCCCACAGTCCTTCCAGATCTTCATCCAGAGATTTCCAGCCTGACAGCGGTTGGTTCAGACCTCCAGCAGCCCACAGACCAAACAACCCCACCCAGTCATCTTTGAATCAAGCCTGTCATTTCTGGGTTTGCGCAAACACGTGCGCACGTACAAGCGGAGAAATGCCGGGGAGGTTAGCATCTCCCTTCGCACGCGCTCAACCACCGACAAAGATTGACACAAGTTTGCGTCACTGGAGGAAATAAGCAGTGGCTTGGACCACAACAAACGCTTGCAGTCTGGCATCCCGTTGGAGATCTTGTGATTCTTGTCATACCCACAAGACAAGAACCCCCTCTTTGTGTTTGTCTGCCCTGCGTTGTAATGGGGGCCCGAGGCCTTGTTCAAAGGCTTGACATCAGCAACACAAGTGCAAAATAAAAGCAAGAGCTGGCTGCTGTCCAAGGACTTGTCTTGATGATGTCTCATCTGTGCCAGTTGGAGTTAGTTATGGAGGATGAGCCGCAGATACTTCCATGAGTGCTGAAGGGGTTGGGAACGTCATGTATGGCGTAAACAGGAACTGCAGATTCTCGGCAGGACCTGCTTGATCTTTGCGGTGTGGGACAAGGCACGGTACAGCTTGCTTCAGCGCAGTCGTCTTCTCCCTCAGCCCAGAAGGCAACACTCAGAGACTGCTAATGCAGACAGCACATGGGCAAAAAGGGAGGCATTTCTAAAATATTAGATGGAATTGCCATCTTCTGGCAAAATGGACAGGTTTCTTTCCACTTATTTTCTCTCTGACCTAGACCAGCTCTCCCTGTCTTAGTCTGCTTCCATGAGCAAGGTCAGCACCCCACATTTGGGGCTCACCTCAACCTCCAAACCTGCTACAGCTGCAACAACTAACCTGAAACCATGCTAGGGAAGAGGAGATCCTGTGAACTGCAGGCTCAGTCACAAAGCTATTTTTGTATGTCAGACCCACGTTAACCCCATCCCTGAGAGCTGCCAGAACCCAGGTACACAGGCATTCTTGGGAGGCTGCACATTTCGCTGTGATGGGACAACTCCCTGCCTGACACGTAGAGCTACTGTGAGTTCAGTCTGAGTCTTTTTTTTAAAGGGGCAATTGATATACACAGGACAATATATCCTCTGTGTCCTCCCCTAAGACATATTTGCATGTCTTCGCTGGAAATGCTTCCAGTGTAGATAAGTAGTTTTTTAATTTCCTCATGTCCTACTCACTGCAGCATTAATTCACTCCAAGTAGGTGACCAGCCCAAAGGGGCAGGTGAGACACAGCTTGGACAGCTTTCACGGTCTTTCTTCACCCCCCCAAACACATACCCTGCAGATCCCGACAGCGCTCATGTGCACAGAGCATCACCGGGAATCATAAGACGACACAAAACAGGAGCATGCTGACCTTCTGGTTGCTTTAAACTCTGGTCAGCACCAGAGAGAAAATATATAAGTCAAAAATATGATCTTCTTGGGGACTGAAGATGAAAAAGAGTAAAATGCACGATTTAAGCCCAACAGTTGTTACCAAACCCGCACATCTCTCCTTACCTCCCTGCCACTGATTTATGAATCAGACGCCTCGTCCTCTGGACAGGCGCACACATGTTTCACATTGATACAGGTTTTCTTTCCCACACGTCTCTGCTGTGTAAGGTGACCGTTTGAACTCATTAATTCACCATACAAAGTAAGTATGTTCCCTTAGCTGGTGTCCTACAGAGCTCAAGTTAAGGGCAGGAGAGTGAAAAAGACTCCTGCTTCGGGGGAAGGACAGGAAGAGGGAAGAAAGTACACAAAAAGGCTGGACATTAACCCGCCATGACTTGCCTTCTCTTCACCCACAGCATACGGTGTACACATGATTTGAATGCAACAAAACCGCTCATCAGTTCGTGCAAACCAAGCTGAGCATGTCTGTAACTCTGGTGGGTCCCCAAGTCAACCTAAGCTTGAAGATGCAACCACTGCAGCTTTTCCTTCCCAGAGACGCCTGGAGGGCTTTCTGCTCTCACACATTTCACTGTGTTGCAAACCCTCAAACAGTTGAAATAGGGGTGGCTCAGATCATTCAGGTGAGAGGCTGAAGTAAAAAAGATGTCCCTTGGCCTCACCCTCTACCTGACCTCATCTGAGGGCATCTCTTCTCCCCATCATCTGCCCAACTTTGGCAGGTCCCACATGTGGGACTCTGGTAGCTTGCGAGATGCAAACAAGGCTGCTTTGCTCTTCCCTTTAACAGCACACATATCGGTATGAAAGAGGCGAGAAGTTGTCACCAAGGAGAGGTGCAATACAGCCTTGTAGGTAAAGCACAGGGTCCTGGCATCTGAGCCCCTACCGCTCCTTGCTCCATACCTACGTGTCCAAGACCCATCTGCACTCCACCACTGCGGTGCCTGGGCTCATGTAAAACACTTTTATTCATACCAGAGGCTAAAGGGCACCCATATCTCACGCATAATGTTCTCCCTTCCTTCTCCCTAGAGAAATCAGTGAAAATCTGGCAAATCTGCAGCAGCTTCAGACTTATCCTTGGATATCACTAATATTAGAGGTTGGGAATGAGTCTGCTTGTGGCAAGCAAAGAAATTGAGGGGAGGAAGCAGCAAAAAATAATTGGTGGGTGGATGTCTTTAAGGAAATAAATGCACGGTTAGAAGTAATTCCATGGTCAAGAAATAAGCTTTTCCAGGAACTTTAGGGGAGATGATATGTACGTGATAAACCAGAGAAAGAGGAAAAAAAAAAAAGGAAAAAACCCAACCAATATATATTTTTATATACGCATTTCTTTGTTAAAACCCCTAATGCGAGAAGGGTGCCCCAGTCTCCCAGTGAACTTCGGGGTGCTTTGTAATATTTCACAAAACAACATCTGCCACCTCAAATTATGATGGAGATTAATTACATTCTTTAAGATGCTCAGTGCTCTCGAGTCCGACAGCACTCTGCAACTGCCTGAAACACAGGCCCATAATTAGTAGCCATACGCCATGGATGGAAAAAATCCGTGCCAACTATTACTAGAATGCAGTAACATTATTTCCAAGGGATTCTGAGATGCATCCAGAGGGAGGGAGACCTGACTCATTTCTTGTATTTCACTTTTGGCAGGAAGAAGCGGGGAGAAGGGGTTAGACTGAAACCGCCAAGTAGCAGAAGAAAATGATAAACCTGCCATGCAGAAGTTGGCCACAGCGGGTCACTCTCTATGGGGCATGTGGGGAAACCATTTGTATCCCTTCTTCACCACTTCGCAATGCCAAAAACCTCAACTGATGGCAATTATCGTTCCCCCTTTGGCTTCAGTGGCATTGTGCCAGCTTACAGCAGCTGAGGATGCGACACAGCCGTTCTCACTCACTGTGAATGTGGACAAAGTTATGCAAAAATTCAGTAAAATGCATTTGAAAATTAACTGATTTTGAACTATATCTCCTATTGTGGGAAATTATTTTAAAATTCCACGGAAGAATTTGTGGTCTAACATCCTGCTGGGGTAACGCTGTTGATGGCACTGCTATTTACATGAGCCTATAAAAAAAGGCTTTTTAATCTTTTCTTCTCCTGACCTTGCGCTTAAGGTATTACAAGGGTGAGTGATAAACAAGCAAATAAATTCTTACGGCCAACAAGGAAGAGATCATCACGGCCACACTGCTGCTGAGTTTGAGCATTATCTCAGGCAATGAAAACTTTAAAGGGAAAAAAGTCAGCTGCAGCAAAACCACCGGCTGCGAGAGCGGCGTGTGTCCTGTGTCCATATGGCTGCAGCATGCTGAGAGGGGAAATGCCTGAAGCCACTGACACCGGCCCACAAGGGGCCAATTCTCCCAGCACAGCACTGAATTAGCAGAAAAGAAATGTGTCCCGCGCAACTCGCTTCACAAATGGAAAATCCTTGCCTGGAGAGACGGGTTAATCCTGTAGGAATCGTGTGGGAGACCCCCATTAAGACAACGCAGGCTGGAAGAGCTACCGTCCCTGTCCTTCCCAGGTCCCACCGCCACTCCTTCTTCTAAAGCTGAGACACTCTGGCTCTGATGCTTCTAGAGATACTCTTTCTTCACTGAGGGAGACACCCTTATAAACAAGAAATTGAATCCAGCAAACCAAGCTGAAACTTGCTGTTAAATCACATTCAGGAATTCAGCGACAATGACCTTATGCCATTTCTTTAACCGCTGCAGGTGAACACGCTCTCCCAAACACCCACAATTTTGAATCCTTCTACTGGAAGCAAAGCTAACAGTAAATATAGCAAATGTCCTGGGACAGTGACAGGTTAGGACACTGGCAGTGGCCAAACAACATAAATTGTCCTTCTTTCTCCTACTGACCCACCAGCCTGGTCTGCCTCCTGCAGCCTCACAGCACCAGGGGATTCCCTCTTAACTAGAGGTCCAGAGAGGTTTAGTGCAATAGCCAACATACTGTTTAAAGGTCCAAGAGAAAGAAAACCTGGGAGTCTTTCCTGCTTTCCCACCATCAATGTAAAAGGCATTTCTGTTGTAAAGACTCTTCATTTACACTTTTGCAGCATCCTCATATGGCTGCAAACAATCCTAAGAAACCAATAAAAACTAACACACAAAATTCATCATCAGTTGTGTTTCCATGTGTTAGGAACATCGATGGCCTTTCCCCAGCTTAGGAAAGGGTGGTAAACCCGGACTTTCTGTCTATGCACTAACCTGAAGCAAACACGTGTGTGTCTATATATGTGTGTGTATATATATACATGTATGCATATAGACATACATACACTATTTATGCAGAAGGAACCCTCTAATACTTTGTCTTACCAAGCACCCCCAGAGCCTTTTATTACAACACTCTTAATGCTTTATGTCCTCAGATCCTAAAGGGAACCGTTAAAGAGCTGCCGTGTGAGCCAGCATCCATTTGTGGATGAAGAATGCTAACGGCCGGCACTGCCGCAGCGGGGGGGCGGCAGGTCCTGAACGACCTCCAGACAGCCAGGAGGGAGTTCAAAACACTGCTGCAGGGGTGTTAATCCAATCTCAGCCTGCAGTAAATGCTCCCTGTGCCATTTTGTAGTGCTGCAAACGTTCTCCCTCCTTAAAGCAGCAATTTCTTCTCCTTTTGGTTTTCTTGCACTGCGTTTAATGTCTATGCCAAGGCTCCTTCTCCAAAATCTCTCAGACACAGCCACAATACTTGCCAGATGTCTGGGGGAGCCACTGCATTAATATAGTGGATACACAGAAAAAGTCTTGTCTTTTTAAAATAAAATTCCATTTCCTCGGGACTTCTTCCCTTTCCCCCTGCCAAGGAACAACTATCAGCTACGTGACATCTCAGCTGGACAAACCCCATACAGCTGGGACAAAACTGCTGGGCACATGAGCTCTCTGTGCAGAACCACGACACCGAGGGGCAGCAAGACGCAGGCTCCGGTGGTCTGAGGTGGCTGCTCGATCTGTGGGTTTTCATTTCGCAGTTACGTACGATCGCCTCCACTCCGGAGCCTGAATCCGCAGCCAGCAGATGCTTATTTAACTCATGGCAAGATCTTGGCAGGCAGTCTGACGTTTTCAGAAGATAACTGCAGTTAATAGCACAGATCTACTTAATCACTGCAGCCAGGACAGAATGACCCAGTGTCGTCTTCTGATCTGATTTATGAAATGATGGCATCGAATAGACTAAAGTAACCGGCTGCTCCAGCGTCGATGACATGATATTCCTGCAGTGCTTGAACACATGGTTTTGGGGAGAGGCAGAAGGAGAACTAATGAAGCACAGAAACAGGGGGTCACATCTTCCTCAAGGACTCCAGCCTGGCACGTTAGGATCCCAAGAAACAACATTTGGAACACTTTTTTCTCAACAATGCAAAATTTCGGCTTGAAAACTTGCATAATCCCTCTAAGGAAGAGCCTGGAGGCAAAAATAAATAAGTAAAAGGGGAGATGCAGTCATTATTTCCAGTGCCTCCTTCCTTTTAACTCTCCAGAGAGGCCACCACCCCCGTTGGGCTTAGAACACCATCACGCCACTGCCAGTTAATAAACAGAGTTGGGTCCTTACTACTGTCCTTCCATGGTCACCTTCACGCCCGCTCCTTCAAACAGGTGACCTCAGTTCTTCCATAGGCTCTGAGATCCTCCTCCTGAGCCATGCAGAGGAGCAATTCCCAAATGTCTGCTAAACCAGTGGTTTGCAGCCTGTAAGGTATGACCAACAAGTGATGGGCTGCAAGAAACTGGAAATGGTCTGTGAAATGCTGCAAGGAAAAGCAAACAAACTAAAAAAGGACTTTTCACTTATCAACAGGCATTTAACAATGTCTGTGAAGAACACTGGTGACCGGTCAGACAAAGCTCATGAATAGCTTTTTATCATCATTGTTTCTCATTTAAGAAGTCTGTAATTACAGCTTTGCACAAGAGTACAGTTCTGGTGATTTCACGGATTCAAAACGAGCTGATCTGTAGATTTTTCTCAAAAAAGCATAAAGCTTTAGGTCCAATCACCTAACATTACCAGTACACGAACTTCAGGCTCTCCAGTCTCTCCTGCTTCCAAAGTAGAAAAAAAGAAAATGGAAAACATCAGGATATATTTGCACCGGAGTCTGTGACCTCCTTGGTCTTGATGACAACTTGCAACTCAAGTGTCCGTGTCATGAGTATATACCACATATGTGTGCAGGTTCAAGTGTGGCCCTTCAGAAAAAAGCAGCAATAAAAAAACAGGGGTGATCTGACACAAGTTGGATTATCTAAGAAATAAACGTGGTCACCTAGGTTCTCCCTCTACTCAGAGGGAGAGAGAGATACCTTCAGAAAGATATTAATCTTGTCTGCCTAATCGTCCTATGACAGGATGAATCAAGCTGGAGAAAGCTTATCCCTTTTCACTCTCTATCAAGAGAGCTTAGATGGGACTTTTGCTTCAGCATCATTCGAGGTAGGTCTGATGAGCCCAAGACAAAAAGACTTGCTAGAAATTAAGGTGCTTGGAGGACCTCCTCACCCTCTAGATTCTTTTATCTTCATCTCTTTAATAACTAATTCCTTCCAGCCTATACTGCAGGGTGCCAACACATAGACCCTTCCCTCTCCAAGGGCACCAGGAGAACAGGGCATGCTCCAGCCTTGGCCAGGCTGCCTCGTCCCGTCACACCCCTCCACTGCCCACTGACACCAGGGGAAAAAGTCCCATTAATTTCAACAGATGTTGCATCAGCCCCTTTTGTCTGCAACAGCTAAGCAGTGAGACACAAGGACTAGGAATGCATCCCGTCCTCCCAGCACACCATTTTGCAGAGCATTCCCTCACACGTGGCTTTTTAAAAAAAAAAAGAAAGATAATTCCTACTGGATTTTTCTGAAAGAATCAACATATTATTTCTAAGTACACTCATGAATTCAAAGACCACAGGGACCAGATTATCTAAATTAAGTTCTGAATAACAAGGGTCATGTCATGTCAACCACTGACTATTAGTGAAATGAAAGATAGAGAGGAAAAACGGTTTTCATCGCAGTCAAAATGACACCCTAAAAACAGCAATGACCTTTTTGCATTCTTGGTGATGAATCTTCAAGTTTTGTATCATGAAAAACCACGTGATAAGGTCCCTGCACAAGACGCCAGGCATTTCCAGGCAAACCATACAGACCGCAGTATCATTAATTTAATCTTCCACTACTCGACTCTTCTCCTGACTGAAAAATCAATGCTAATAAGGAGCTTTGGGAAAAGACTGTGTTGATGCCTCATCTTGTATGGACTAATTTTAACCCGCTATCAAATGACTAAGTGGCTTTAAAGAACCTATAAACCCAACAAAGAGATTTTTAAATGTCTCTTTCCCAAACGGTGCTCTCTGCTGATGAAGACATCTAAATGCATGAGGACGGGTTTATGTGCTACCTCAGCCTCTCTGTCAGGAGTGCTGGGGACGGAGGCCAAAGTCTCGTGCTTCGACAGCATCGGCCCCTGTGCTGGCGTGCAGGGAAGCACCGGGCAATGCATCCCACAACGAGCAATTTCAAGTAGTCAAAGACACTAATAGGACCTGAATCAGCTGTAGCCGAAGGAAAAGAGCATGGGGCTATTTGCTCATTCGAATAAATTGCCTGCTAGTGCAATAGCCAAAGCCTAAAGAACAAGGGTGATTATACGCAATAGTTAAAACGGGATAAAAACAACACCCTCAATAGTCTCAGCTTCACTTGAGCATCCCCTCCAGCGCTGACCTGAAGTGTCCTCGAGGTCTTTTGGGAGGCAGCCCAGGAGGTCTCAAGGCATCTGGGAGACCATTCCTCACCTCCGGGAGCTGTGAGACTTGACATTTCTGAGTCACGGAGCTTCTTCCCACTTTTTGGCAAGCTTCCCATCAAAATTTGCCATGTGGCCACATTGCCCTACTTTAAATCATGCCATAATGCCTGTTTCACCCGGGGAACACTAAGTCGTGCCCAGAAGACAACAGTCAGGTGAATTAGCATATTGTCTTCTCTGAAAAACTTCCTTCATTTTATGATTACGTCCAGTTAATTTGTCTCTTCCATTCCACATTGCATCCCAACATTAAACCACAAATCGTGCTGATCTGGCCACCAGAGCAGCAATTCTACTGTTTCTTATTTCTTTCTATAGCTCCTAGCACAGTGAAGGGTCCATCTTTAAATCAAAAATCCTAAAACACCTTGATTTGTACTTGTATACAAATAAACGCACCAATAGCATTAGTAGATTTTCAGAAAGATGCAGTCTGCTTTTCTTTCTGAAGATCCATCCATCAACACTGGAAAGCCCCTATGATTTTTCTGAGCAAACGCAAGGCCTCCCCCATAGTGAATAGATTATTTACTGAATATTCACTGAACTTCCAAAGTCAGATTAAATTTCTTTTCTCTTCTCTTCAGCAGCTTTGGCTACGGAGAGAGATATGGGAAAGGAAGGATCCAAGATTAAATATTCACTCAACCTGAGAAGAAGCTCTTGCAAGAGAGCCCCTCAACTGCCAATTTCACAATTCCCTCCTGAATACAATAATACATTAATAATAATGCCTGCAATTAATACAAATGAGAGGGGGAGAAAAGCCATGCTGTGGATTACAGCAGAGTTTATCCCAGCTAAACATCGCTGTTTTACCACTGTGATAGGATTGAGAAGGAAACCAAACTCCACTACATCAAACCAGCTTTTAACACTGAGATCCATCCTGATAATACCACAGCCGATAGTTTATCAGCAGGATCTCATCCATCACTAACTCCAAACGGGGAGTCTGTGATGAGGTTATCATCCCACCACAACCCTATTTCATTTCCCCAGTGCCTTTGCTTTCATCCAAGTAATGGTGTGCCTGGCAGAGAGACCATTCTGGACCCCACAGGCTAATCCCAGAGGGATCGGGGTGTCTCAGAAAAGCTCTGGGCTTTTTCCTTTTGCACGTGAATCACTGCCACTTCATACCTTGACCCTTTACTGAGGCTACTCTCAGATACCTGTTATGTAGGGTCACAGCCTGTGGCTCACAGGGGACACAGCCCTGGCCATGGGCTTTTTTTGGTACCATGTATCAGCATTAGAATGACATTTGGCTACCGAGTTACCAGAAAAGCACCTGCTGGATGGAAGCACACAGATAAATCCCAGGTGCCCAGGCACACTGGACGTGTCCAGCCCACTGTGCATCAATGTTGACCTCCATGTCTGACTCTGCTTCACCTCTACACCAAACACGGCTAAGTCACCCACCGGGGCCACATCTCCCTCTGTGCTGGCGTGACTCACCTGCCTCAGAAGGCACAAGTTCCCCAGCGCGCTGTGCCCAGGCTCTCAAAAGTCCCACATCCTCAATATCTCTGCACCTGGGTCGTCAGCAGTCCTCCTGCCTGCTCTCTGTGGGGCAACACGTGCAGCTCTGCCCTCGAGACCTGCCCTTAGTGCATGGAAAGGGGATGGGAAGGCAGTGGGGAAAGGGCTGGTCCAGCTGAGGTCTCGGACTGCCCACACCTGAGATGGCTCTGAGGCAGCAGCACGTTGCAGGTCCTGTCAGGAGCAGCTGGTCTGCGCAGCACGCGTCAGGATTGCCATCCACATAGAGCTATCAGGGTGGAAAACCATCGCCAAATGTGGTGTCACAGCCCACGGCTGAGCCTTTTCACTCCTGCTACAGAAAGTTACACGAAACAGAAAAACTATATATAGGAAAAGTTTGTTGCTTTCCAGTCATTTCCCCAAACTCTTACCATTCTTTATTTGGTCATTCTACAAATCACTGCCCTCACCCATCCTTAGCTCATCATGCAGCAGGAAAATGGGATGAAGCGGAAAGATAACAAAAACCTTGGCAAGGCTCCAACCATGATTAGACAATTCGATGAGTAACGAGCACGACCAGAGTTACAGCAGTAAATATTTAAATGGGGGTGGGGTTTTTTTTTGAAATAAAGTCTCAGGAAAGATGTAAACTCTCATGATTTGAGGCATTAGCTAAGCTCTAATTACAGAGGGAAGGGGAGGAATGGAAACTTTTCTGAGATAAGGGACAACCTAACTGCTTGTTGCAGGGTTACTTGGAACACCCTCAGTCCGCCCCGTTCTGGTCATTGTCAAAATCGTGAGCAGGTCTGAGCGAGCTGAGCAGCTCCAAATTCCTAGAAAAGCGATTGTAACTTATACTTTGCTTACTACAAACTTTTGATTTTCTACACAAATTATAGAAATATATTATTATATAAAATCAGATGTTTAGTTACAGGCAAACTATTACCATAGCTACCTTTTTTTTTCCCCCCAGGAGCTGTAATTAATAGTTTGCCCATTACAAACATCTGTTTATTATTTAGATAATATATACATTATATATGTATACATACACACAAATTAGAGGCTGCACACTATTTGTTAAAGTGCTTTTCTAGCGTATGAGAAAACTAGAATGAGAAAACAGCTTCCCACCACAGGAGACCCAACCTCAAACACCTTTACAGACAAACTGTATAAAGAAAATAAGTGAAGACCACAGTACTTATTGATTTACAGTATGATCTATTCAGTTCACTGAAACTTTTGATTATTATACACAGCCTTCTTTACCTCTCTTTCCTCCATCTAGGACCTATTCATCATTTCATTTTATATTTGGGGAAACTTTGAATCATAGAATAGTTTGGGTTGGAAGGGATCTTTTTAAAGGTTATCTGGTTCAACCCCCCTGCAATGAGCAGACACATCTTCAAACTAGATCAGGTTGTTCAGAGCCCTGTCCAACCTGATCTGGAATGTTTCCAGGGATGGGGCATCTCCCACCTCTCTGGGCAACCTGGGACAGTGTTTCACCACCCTCATCGTAAAAAGTTTATTCCTTATGTCTAGTTTAAATCTACCCTCTTAGTTTAAAACCAATACCCCTTGTCCTATCGCAAAAGCCCTGCTAAAAAGTCTGTCCCCGTCTTTCTTATAAGCCCCCCTTAAGCACTGAAAGACCACAATAAGGTCTCCCTGAAGCCTTCTCTTCTCCAGGCTGAACAACCCCAACTTTCTCAGCCTCTCCTCATAGGAGAGGTGCTCCAGTCCTCTGATCTTTTTTGTGGCCCTCCTCTGGACCTGCTCCAACAGGTCCAAACTTATGTTCACCACCCATTTTATAATGGCTAAAGCAATCATTCTCCAACCTTGACTGCATCCTTTAATACAAATGTCTCATGACATCCCAGGTTACCATCCCTTCTGCTTTCAGTTCGCCAAGGCAGAAATGTGTGGAGTGGTTTGTTGTGGAAGCCGTTGGGTCGGGCCAAAAGATGGTTCTTACAGCTGGAAAGGTTGATGGTGGTCCTCAGACCCACAACCTCAACACAAGAATGTTTCACCTCTTGCCCAAATGTGTTTGGTTTTGCTGTATCAGGTCACCAAAGGATTGAATGGTCAACCTCAAACTTCTGGCTCCAACATCGGGTGAAATTTTGGATGTTATGTGCTCGAGCCCCTGCAGAAGGTACAAGATGAGGAATGCCACAGGAAAGCAGCACACAGGGCAGGAGCCAGACTAGATGTGCTGGGGCAGCGGCGCTGGTCCAGCAACACACAGCAGCATTTTGTACCAGTGCAAACCACCTGTGTGCTGCAGGCTGTGCCAGTTCTACCCTACAGCCACAGTCTCACCAAGGGTAAACCTGTTCTTTCTGCAAGGAGGAAATGCAGAAATACCCCAGCCATCCTCGTCATCAACGCTGCCACAGGGAGCCGGGGAGCCTCAGCAGAGATGCCCAGTCAACATGCCTCTGTGGGCTTCTTTTGGCGCCCTGCTGAGCCGCAGCTGAACTAGAGGAGAACAGGAGCAAATGGGTTTCTCTGGGATCTGCCAAGCCCATGGAGTCGATCAAAGCATGGAAAGCACAAGCATTCCATGCCAGACCGGTCAGGGCCATGACCAACTGAGGAGGGGATGCAATGGCAGCGCCAGCAAATATTGATGATGCCACCATGAAGTGCCGCCGTCTCCAAACCAGTGGTGTCAGCCACTCGTGAGCTGGTATGCTGGGAGTGATGGTCTGTCTGTGGTATGTTGCATGCAATGCGAGTCGCAATCATTGCAGCGCCTGCATGAGGACAAAGCCCTCCTGATGAGTTTCTCTGACGGTTGCATGCAGACAGCAAAAGAAGTAAGTGGGAGGAAGTTGGTTCCTGTGGGACTCGGTGAGTTTAGCAACACCAGTCCCAGGCAGCCAGTTTGCTATTGCCGTTCACTGTGCAAACCCCTCCATGAAAAATTCAGATGGTTTCGTGCATTTTCCTGCAATGCTCCTCCTCAACAAGATGGCGCCTAATGGTCAGCAGCGCCAACAGACACTGACAGGATGGAAAGCAGCTTTCGGTCTGAGTCGTGGCAGGCGATGATCTTCCAATGATGCTACTAAAGAGTCACCAGCCCTTTCTCCTGGCCTGAATCCAAAACCTATGTTCGAAACCTGAGGTTCAGCAAGCACTGATGCTGTTCGCCTGCTGAGGAATGGGGATTTTTGGCAATGGGGTGTTGGTTAGAAGAGGTGACAGGACTGCTGAGTGGCTGAATCACTCCTGAAGAAGAAAAGGAAGATTCTGCCCCCGGATGCAATTCAATTAGCAGCCCCAGAAACTTCTGCAATGCAAGTTTGTCTGCTTTCCCCATTCACAGCCCACCCTGTGCTTGTCAGCATACGTTATCCTTGCCCAAAAATCACTTTAAAAAGGGTACCCCAAATCTCATCAGCAACTCGGTCACACAGATGTCATTTGGGCTCCAGAGCACCGCTCCTTGATGCTCACACGTTGCCTGTTTTATCAAAGCACCAGGCTGCACC
>NW_009647595.1:6720532-6725065 GCF_000708025.1 Charadrius vociferus
ATAATACCACAGCCGATAGTTTATCAGCAGGATCTCATCCATCACTAACTCCAAACGGGGAGTCTGTGATGAGGTTATCATCCCACCACAACCCTATTTCATTTCCCCAGTGCCTTTGCTTTCATCCAAGTAATGGTGTGCCTGGCAGAGAGACCATTCTGGACCCCACAGGCTAATCCCAGAGGGATCGGGGTGTCTCAGAAAAGCTCTGGGCTTTTTCCTTTTGCACGTGAATCACTGCCACTTCATACCTTGACCCTTTACTGAGGCTACTCTCAGATACCTGTTATGTAGGGTCACAGCCTGTGGCTCACAGGGGACACAGCCCTGGCCATGGGCTTTTTTTGGTACCATGTATCAGCATTAGAATGACATTTGGCTACCGAGTTACCAGAAAAGCACCTGCTGGATGGAAGCACACAGATAAATCCCAGGTGCCCAGGCACACTGGACGTGTCCAGCCCACTGTGCATCAATGTTGACCTCCATGTCTGACTCTGCTTCACCTCTACACCAAACACGGCTAAGTCACCCACCGGGGCCACATCTCCCTCTGTGCTGGCGTGACTCACCTGCCTCAGAAGGCACAAGTTCCCCAGCGCGCTGTGCCCAGGCTCTCAAAAGTCCCACATCCTCAATATCTCTGCACCTGGGTCGTCAGCAGTCCTCCTGCCTGCTCTCTGTGGGGCAACACGTGCAGCTCTGCCCTCGAGACCTGCCCTTAGTGCATGGAAAGGGGATGGGAAGGCAGTGGGGAAAGGGCTGGTCCAGCTGAGGTCTCGGACTGCCCACACCTGAGATGGCTCTGAGGCAGCAGCACGTTGCAGGTCCTGTCAGGAGCAGCTGGTCTGCGCAGCACGCGTCAGGATTGCCATCCACATAGAGCTATCAGGGTGGAAAACCATCGCCAAATGTGGTGTCACAGCCCACGGCTGAGCCTTTTCACTCCTGCTACAGAAAGTTACACGAAACAGAAAAACTATATATAGGAAAAGTTTGTTGCTTTCCAGTCATTTCCCCAAACTCTTACCATTCTTTATTTGGTCATTCTACAAATCACTGCCCTCACCCATCCTTAGCTCATCATGCAGCAGGAAAATGGGATGAAGCGGAAAGATAACAAAAACCTTGGCAAGGCTCCAACCATGATTAGACAATTCGATGAGTAACGAGCACGACCAGAGTTACAGCAGTAAATATTTAAATGGGGGTGGGGTTTTTTTTTGAAATAAAGTCTCAGGAAAGATGTAAACTCTCATGATTTGAGGCATTAGCTAAGCTCTAATTACAGAGGGAAGGGGAGGAATGGAAACTTTTCTGAGATAAGGGACAACCTAACTGCTTGTTGCAGGGTTACTTGGAACACCCTCAGTCCGCCCCGTTCTGGTCATTGTCAAAATCGTGAGCAGGTCTGAGCGAGCTGAGCAGCTCCAAATTCCTAGAAAAGCGATTGTAACTTATACTTTGCTTACTACAAACTTTTGATTTTCTACACAAATTATAGAAATATATTATTATATAAAATCAGATGTTTAGTTACAGGCAAACTATTACCATAGCTACCTTTTTTTTTCCCCCCAGGAGCTGTAATTAATAGTTTGCCCATTACAAACATCTGTTTATTATTTAGATAATATATACATTATATATGTATACATACACACAAATTAGAGGCTGCACACTATTTGTTAAAGTGCTTTTCTAGCGTATGAGAAAACTAGAATGAGAAAACAGCTTCCCACCACAGGAGACCCAACCTCAAACACCTTTACAGACAAACTGTATAAAGAAAATAAGTGAAGACCACAGTACTTATTGATTTACAGTATGATCTATTCAGTTCACTGAAACTTTTGATTATTATACACAGCCTTCTTTACCTCTCTTTCCTCCATCTAGGACCTATTCATCATTTCATTTTATATTTGGGGAAACTTTGAATCATAGAATAGTTTGGGTTGGAAGGGATCTTTTTAAAGGTTATCTGGTTCAACCCCCCTGCAATGAGCAGACACATCTTCAAACTAGATCAGGTTGTTCAGAGCCCTGTCCAACCTGATCTGGAATGTTTCCAGGGATGGGGCATCTCCCACCTCTCTGGGCAACCTGGGACAGTGTTTCACCACCCTCATCGTAAAAAGTTTATTCCTTATGTCTAGTTTAAATCTACCCTCTTAGTTTAAAACCAATACCCCTTGTCCTATCGCAAAAGCCCTGCTAAAAAGTCTGTCCCCGTCTTTCTTATAAGCCCCCCTTAAGCACTGAAAGACCACAATAAGGTCTCCCTGAAGCCTTCTCTTCTCCAGGCTGAACAACCCCAACTTTCTCAGCCTCTCCTCATAGGAGAGGTGCTCCAGTCCTCTGATCTTTTTTGTGGCCCTCCTCTGGACCTGCTCCAACAGGTCCAAACTTATGTTCACCACCCATTTTATAATGGCTAAAGCAATCATTCTCCAACCTTGACTGCATCCTTTAATACAAATGTCTCATGACATCCCAGGTTACCATCCCTTCTGCTTTCAGTTCGCCAAGGCAGAAATGTGTGGAGTGGTTTGTTGTGGAAGCCGTTGGGTCGGGCCAAAAGATGGTTCTTACAGCTGGAAAGGTTGATGGTGGTCCTCAGACCCACAACCTCAACACAAGAATGTTTCACCTCTTGCCCAAATGTGTTTGGTTTTGCTGTATCAGGTCACCAAAGGATTGAATGGTCAACCTCAAACTTCTGGCTCCAACATCGGGTGAAATTTTGGATGTTATGTGCTCGAGCCCCTGCAGAAGGTACAAGATGAGGAATGCCACAGGAAAGCAGCACACAGGGCAGGAGCCAGACTAGATGTGCTGGGGCAGCGGCGCTGGTCCAGCAACACACAGCAGCATTTTGTACCAGTGCAAACCACCTGTGTGCTGCAGGCTGTGCCAGTTCTACCCTACAGCCACAGTCTCACCAAGGGTAAACCTGTTCTTTCTGCAAGGAGGAAATGCAGAAATACCCCAGCCATCCTCGTCATCAACGCTGCCACAGGGAGCCGGGGAGCCTCAGCAGAGATGCCCAGTCAACATGCCTCTGTGGGCTTCTTTTGGCGCCCTGCTGAGCCGCAGCTGAACTAGAGGAGAACAGGAGCAAATGGGTTTCTCTGGGATCTGCCAAGCCCATGGAGTCGATCAAAGCATGGAAAGCACAAGCATTCCATGCCAGACCGGTCAGGGCCATGACCAACTGAGGAGGGGATGCAATGGCAGCGCCAGCAAATATTGATGATGCCACCATGAAGTGCCGCCGTCTCCAAACCAGTGGTGTCAGCCACTCGTGAGCTGGTATGCTGGGAGTGATGGTCTGTCTGTGGTATGTTGCATGCAATGCGAGTCGCAATCATTGCAGCGCCTGCATGAGGACAAAGCCCTCCTGATGAGTTTCTCTGACGGTTGCATGCAGACAGCAAAAGAAGTAAGTGGGAGGAGGTTGGTTCCTGTGGGACTCGGTGAGTTTAGCAAGACCAGTCCCAGGCAGCCAGTTTGCTATTGCCGTTCACTGTGCAAACCCCTCCATGAAAAATTCAGATGGTTTCGTGCATTTTCCTGCAATGCTCCTCCTCAACAAGATGGCGCCTAATGGTCAGCAGCGCCAACAGACACTGACAGGATGGAAAGCAGCTTTCGGTCTGAGTCGTGGCAGGCGATGATCTTCCAATGATGCTACTAAAGAGTCACCAGCCCTTTCTCCTGGCCTGAATCCAAAATCTATGTTCGAAACCTGAGGTTCAGCAAGCACTGATGCTGTTCGCCTGCTGAGGAATGGGGATTTTTGGCAATGGGGTGTTGGTTAGAAGAGGTGACAGGACTGCTGAGTGGCTGAATCACTCCTGAAGAAGAAAAGGAAGATTCTGCCCCCGGATGCAATTCAATTAGCAGCCCCAGAAACTTCTGCAATGCAAGTTTGTCTGCTTTCCCCATTCACAGCCCACCCTGTGCTTGTCAGCATACGTTATCCTTGCCCAAAAATCACTTTAAAAAGGGTACCCCAAATCTCATCAGCAACTCGGTCACACAGATGTCATTTGGGCTCCAGAGCACCGCTCCTTGATGCTCACACGTTGCCTGTTTTATCAAAGCACCAGGCTGCACCTGAAGCGGTGCTCAGCGTGACTGCTACCCGCGGCCACTCCTCCGACAGGGCCCCAAAAACCAGCCCAGCGCTCGGCTCCGGGCAGCCCTCCTCCATCTCCGACGCCTTTCTGAAGAGGAAGCGGCGCAGACTGACCAAATTCCGATCCCCTTACACAGTCCCTCAGAGCCGCTCCCTGGGAGGCTCGGAGCAGCCCTCGGCCGCTTGCTCAGACCCGAAAACGCGGCAAGGATTCAGAGAGCCAAACTCTTTCTTTACAAGAGAAGTCGAGTGTGGGATATTCCTAACCTCGGGCTAATCAGACCCCAGAAAATTCTCTGCATTGCATGTAGTCTCAAGCTGCATCTGTTGTTATTGACATTATTACAAAAAAAAAAACACGAAAAAAAAAGAAAAACAAAACACTTTTG
>NW_009647595.1:6725341-6778078 GCF_000708025.1 Charadrius vociferus
AAAAAAAAAAAAAAAAGAAAAAAAAAAAGAAAACCAAGACAGTTTTGGGAAAGAATGCAGCCAAAGTCCCAGGCGAGGCGTGGGAGGGGAGATGCAGCAGACTGAAGAAATCACTGCAGCACACAGCATCAGCTCCTCCCTTACCTGCAACAGAGGTTTTATTGTAAAATTATAGCATTTACAGCAGCGACACAGTAGGCTATTTGAGAGATATATAACATCTACACACAGAGACGCACAGAGCACTCCTCACAGCAATAGCCGTAAATGCTGATGGAGGTTCAGACCACAGAAATTTCCCATGGTCTGATCTCCGGCTCCCCCAGACTCCAGGAGAAACCTATCCCCAGCGCAGATGGGGTGGGCTTGGTCTCCCGTCGGATCTGTCTTTTAAGGGTTTCCAGATCTGAGCCTCAGACGCGCCAGCTCTGCGCCGGGGAGCCGCTCAGGGCCGCAGAGCCCAGGGCTCAGATCTGCAGAGTGAACACAAGTCCAAAGCGTGGGAAGGAGCCGTGAGTTTGCCGAGCACGGAGCAGCCCTTCGGCTGGATGAAAGCAGCTGATGCCGCCCCTGTGAACGGCACCATCCCCAAAGCCTTGCTGACGAGGCAGCGCTCGCTCTGCTACACGTGAAGGGTGATAGACACTGAAGATGACGGTGACTTCGAGGCTGAAGGCCTTTCAGCAAAGCGACTGATTGAAACCCTATTGCTCTGTCCTACCTGCTCCGCTCCCCCAGCAAGAGCTTCCTGTGCCGCAAAGACCTAGACGGTGCCGTCCGTACCCAAACCCACCCTGTAAAAGCTAATTAAAATGTTTAATTAGCTTTTAATTAACAGCATATTTCAAAATTCTTTAGGGACTTGCAGATGGGCAGAGAGGCACAACTTCAGGGTCTGGGGCCATTTGTTTCTTAAACGAGTTCCCTCCCTGAGAGCAGACACGCAATTACACCGCCGTATCAATTGCTCCTCATTTGCGAAGCCGGAGCATGAAGCAAGTTGTGTTAATGTGTCGAAATGAGGGGAGAAATAAAGAGAGCAATGGATCACTGAGTCTTTGAAGGGAAAAGTAATATTGCAGTAATTTACAGAAGGGAGAGTTTGTGGGTGGGACAAGTTGCTCTCAAAGAACAGTGGCATTCAGCCAGTAAATATGGCTCGTTTGAAAAGAGCATCACTGCCACCTTCAGGAAAGACGGTTTCTCTTCCCTGCCATGCGGCAGCTTTCCCGGGAGCTTTTTTTTGGTTTATGCAATACAAAAGAAAGCGTTTTGTGCAACTCCAGACAAAGTTATATTTTTAGTTATTACTGACGCTCTGTGGATGATGGTGTGGTCCGAAGCCTCACAGCTTCTGAATTTGGACACCCTAAACTGCCTACGCCGGAACATTTCATAAGCAGAATTGCCAGTGCAAACTTCAGTTTAAGATGGAAAGGACTTGTCAGTCAGTCCGGCCCACCTCAGTGCAACAGCATTTCCTAACAGACACCTCTCGCCCTTTATTCAGTCCCCAAGGAGCCATCCTCCTCCACTTCTCTTGCGAGATGTTTGCGTTAGCGTAAGAGATGTGTTAGGAAACTCCTCATGACATCAGCCAACTTTCCTTCCCGTGTCATTAAATCATCCTTTCACCAGCCAGAACGCGGTCAATCAGACAGTAGACACAGAAAGCACCTCTGGCCCAGGTCTCAAAGTGGCATTTCACTCTCAGGCACTACAAGCCACATCAAAGATGCACAGTGCTGAATGCAGAGTATATTGCCTTAAAAACAACAGTAAGGATGCTAAAGATGATAAAGGCAATTGCCTAAAAGCTAGGAAACAGCACAGTTAAGACTTCCACATTACTTAAGCTCAAGTCTCAGCAAACGCGCTCCCACGCTGCTTTTAATTACACCAACACTGATCAGGGGTCACATAGCTGGTTATGGGGACATCAGCTTCATACTGCAACATCTCCCTCCACCCTGCAATCGGACTCATCTCGTGAGCCCCTTCACATGATGGGTGTGTTTCCAGCCACACGGGACGAGCTGGACATGCGCACATACTCCTTTCCCAAGCCTGGACACCGGCCCGTCATTTGGCCAACGTTCGAGCATCACTTTGACACAATGGGCACGTGTGAAATCACGCAATGCGGGATGACGGGGAGCCAGGATAAAATCAGCAGCTCAGTTTCTTCCTTCCTGAACACAGGGAATAGATGGGCCACAGATATGTGCTCTTGCCAGGGCAGCTCTAACTTGGAGTTGTCTTCAACTCCCATGACTATAGAGGTCTTCTCTGCCTCAGACAGTTCATGGAGTACACAGTTACCAGCAAGTAACAAAGCCATTAAGGCCGTACCATAGATGTCACATGCAGCAGGAGCTCTCCATGCTTCTGAGCACATCAGTGATACACCCTGAATGGTGAGGAAGGGGAGGAGCACACAGAGAGACACCTTGGGAGACCTTGGGATCAAAAGGGATTTGCCATCACTAATAACGAAGCCCGTGGCAGGAGCCAGGAGAAGGCACAGCTCTCCAATGTCCCGCTCCGTTATCACCCATCACCAGCTGCTTGTAACCCCTCGTCTCATTTATCTGACACCTCTGACGCCTGCGGCAATTTGTTGGCTTTTGGACAAGGCTCACACGTGAGCAAATGTAGGTGCCCAGGGCAGGAGCCTGCAGGGGGTAGCAGACTGCTGTAGGACAAATATACCTTCTCAATTTCTCCAACTCCTGTTGCACAAACTGAAGTCCCAGGAGCCATCCAAGAAGGCCAACAACATCCTGGTCTGTATCAGGAATAGTGTGGCCAGAAGGACCAGGGATGTGACTGTTCCCCTGTACTCAGCACTGGTGAAGCCACACCTCAAGTACTGTGGTCAGTTTTGGGCCCCTTAATACAAGACAGACACTGAGGTGCTGGAGCGTGTCCAGAGAAGGGCAATGAAGCTGGTGAAGGGTCTGGAGAAGAAGTCTTATGAGGAGCAGCTGAGGGAACTGGGATTGTTTAGCCTGGAGAAAAGGAGGCTGAGGGGAGACTTTATCACTCTCTACAACTACCTGAAAGGAGGTTGTAGAGAGGTGGAGGTCGGTCTCTTCTCCCAGGTAACAAATGACAGAACAAGAGGAAACTGCCTCAAGTTGTGCCAGAGGAAGTTTAGGTTGGATATTAGGAAAAATTTCTTCACAGAAAGGGTTGTCAAGCATTGGAACAGGCTGCCCAGGGAAGTGGTGGAATTGCCATCCCTGGAGGTATTTAAAAGATGTGGGACATGGTTTAGTGGTGGACTTGGCAGCATTAGGTTTATGGTTAGACTCGATGATCTTAAAGGTCTTTTCCAACCTAAATGATTCCGCAATTCCTAATCAGCGCAGCACATTGAAGATAAGACAGTGCCAAAGCATTTCTGTATTTTTCCATCTAAACATGAGGAGGAACTTCTTTACTTTGAGGGTGGCAGAGCACTGGCACAGGCTGCCCAGAGAGGTGGTAGAGTCTCTCACACTGGAGACATTCAAAACCCACCTGGATGCCATCCTGTGCAACCGCTGTAGGTGACCCTGCCCTGGCAGGGGGTTGGACAAGATGATCTCCAGAGGTCCCTTCCAACCCTGACCATTCTGTGATTCTGTGCTATGTATCAGATGAATGCTTTTCCTGCCTTTACCAAAATAACGGGTCTTGTGAGAAGCTGTAGATGTAACTGAGACACATAGACATGACTGAGCAGGGCAGTCACGGGAAGGCTGCAGGTGAGCGTGGCGCCGGGAGCTCTAGGACCATTCACACACATGGGAGATCTCGATCTCAGTAAATATGTTTGTAACACACCAAATCCATGTAACTTGCTACCAGCCTACCACACACTCAAGCATTTGCAGGTGAAATAATTACAGCACTTTGAAAGCTCTATTCTACCACTCGCCCAAGTCTTGTAGAGCATCCCTACAGCAACCAGACGACTTCACCGCTGCCCCATATGACGCCACGAACACCCGCTTCACACTGCTACAGCTGCAACAAAAAGGGACCAGAACATTGCTCTGATTCAAGAGACGGGGTCAGACCATACCTGGCTAGATTTGCTGTTCAGGCACAGCCCTTCTTGTGGTGTAACTTCGACAGGAGCGAGAAGGCACCCTCATATCACCTCGGTAATAAAACAGAGGATGAGAACTAGCTGAAAGAATCATCAGTACCAAAGCCGGGGGAAGTGAAGCACTGTCCCAGATCCAGGACACCAAGCTGGATGCAATCATCCAGTTTTTAAACACCCCACATGCTAGCAATTCATTACAGCACATGCAAACTGATAGCATGGACTTTATACCAGGATTGCTTTAGTCCTTGCTTCGCTGCGCCCAGATGGAGAGCTGCTACTATTGATCAGGCAGCAGACATTACACATTGGGAAAAGGAGTGAAAAACTTCACTTAAGCCAGTAAAAAGACGAAAAGAAAGAGCAGGAGCAAACAGCCTGGTTAATTCAGGGCTAGTTCTCTTTTTTTGACAAAAGCTGCTGCTTCACAGAAGCATTTCTCAAAATTTTGAGAAACAAGTAACCCCATCACCACCACCATCCTTGAGGGTGCCTCCTGCCTCAAGCAGGGCTTGTTAGTGCACACGTCTGCAGCGCCCAGTAACCATCGCCGTGAGTTTCTACACAGACACACTTTTGAAATGCCACAATTAACTATAAACTCACTGTGATTGCATAAAACTACTCCCTGTTAATTATTTACATCTATTGAGGAGGTGTAAGTCTTTTCAGGGACAGAAAGACAACCTTAAGTTTAGAAAACCTGAAGAAAAGAAGGATGAGCATCCTTCTAGTGAAGCAACAGCCTTAAGAGAAACCGCTGGAGAAGACACACTGGCATTGGCTTTGCAAGCCAGGAGAAGGCAGCCAGAGGATGGTGCATCCAGAATGAGATGTTTGCCTGGGAATACTTCAAGTCCACCTGCAACAAACCACTTCAGGATCTCCCTCTCCTCTGCATCTGCTCCAGCCATAGTGAAACTATGAAGAAATAGGCAGCATTTCTGGCGAAGTGAAACCCTGCTGTGATTTATAAGCAGAAGATACAGACAGGAAAGGATTTTGTTTTTTTTTTTTAGGAGAAACATTTCCGCATTTTTGTGCTTTGCATGTGAAATTTTAAGAACCAAACGAGTATCATATAAGCAGGCTGGTACTAAAGAACTGAAGAAAAAAATCCAGGGCTTGTGGAGTGGCACACACTATTGGCCACAGAGCCACTTTACAGTGAGTGGTGACACTCACTGGCACAGGTTGCCCAGAGAGGTTGTTGAGGCCCCATCCCTGGAGGTGTTCAAGGCCAGGCTGGACGTGGCCTTGGGCAACCTGGTCTAGTGGGAGGTGTCCCTGCCCATGGCAGGGAGGTTGGAACTCAATGATCTTCAAAGTCCTTTCCAACCTAAACCATTCTATGATTCTATGACACGCATCATGAAAGCCACTGTGGACCCATTTCCTCCAGACACCCACCTCTGCTCAGAATTCGAGGCCCAAAAGAAAGCAGCAATAGTGTTTACACTCAGAGACACAGCACCACGAGCAGAAGGCTTTCCACCCACGACAGCTACAGGGTGGTCACACCAGCTCACAGTAGAGGAAGGATGGCTAATTTGAGCAAAGCTTTTATTTAAACCATGGAGTGCCATCCAGCCCAGCACCCCAAGACTCTAGGCTATCACTTGCACCAAGAGGATGCCATCCAAAGTCAGCAATTTTCCCCCAGAACTTACACAAAAGCTGTTTAGCAGCCCACATAGTGCCGAGCCTGCCAGCTACTCCTCTGTCCACTACCACAGGCGACAGAAGTATTAAAACAGAGAGAGGGAGAACATTAAAGAGTGGGTTTGCAAGAAACAAGCACCAAAGCCTGAGCAGCGAACCCACAGTGGTTCCAGTTCAAAAACGTGAACAGCTGATGGCTGACGCACTGGCAGGCCTGTTTTCTTCTCTTGGAAAGCTCACGAGTAGGGAAGCTTGCGGAGCTGTGGGGCAGCCAACTCAAAGGCACGCCAGCTCTAATCTCCTTTCCCAGCTGCGTACACAGAGCAACTGCAGAACACAAATGCCAGAGGAAAAAAAGGAAAGCTCCAATTATTCTCAGACCACAAGAACAACGATGTTTAAAAGCAAAGATATTGGCAGGGCAGCAGAAAGGAAGAGCTGTCCAAAACAGTCGACTGAAGAAATTCTGTGTTGTTTTAGTCAGTAGCCATCGAGGCAGACAAAGAAGAAAGCTGCTATGTGGCTACATCTTCCATAGTGGCACCCAGCCTGTCTCAAGTGTTTTCTAATTAGATCAGAAATTAAAACTGTCCAATACCCAAGTTGTGGTTAAAACCTGTTCTTTGTAAATTACGTTTCCTTTAGAAAGCTTTACTTTCAAACAATAACAGTGGACAGGAGTATGATTTGCCCCCCCTGTGATTAGTCAATAACTGTATTCACAGTAACAAGGCTGAGATTAAATTATTTTTTTCCAAGGGGTAATGAACTCATGGGGACAGTTACCCTTTCAGATACATGCAGAATGGTTGGTTGTATATGGTTTGTAGCATTCATACAACTCTGGGAAAGATTTATTTTTTCTTAAAAAAAAAAAAAATAAATCAAGTTTTGTCCTTTCTTATTTGGATTCAACTGTGATGCTGCCAAAAGGACTACACAGCAGTATCACGTCAAGGTAAGAGTATTTTATTCCTGTAGCCAGCACTGCACACGGTTTGCTTTCTCTGTAGTAGGGACATGTAAGAACTAAGCATCTTTGGCAGGAAAGAAAAGAGGAAAAAAAAAAAAGTATTACCCTGCTTAACAGAGGAGGTGGTACAGGTAACAGCAATACACACTTCTACTTCCTTCGAACTCTTCCTCAAGTGTCACAATTAAAAACTTTGCAGATCTCTTCGTTCCCAAAACAACCAAAAGATAAAATGGTGAATCTTTCCTGATGGTGCAGAAGGGTGTCCACAAGAAATCCAGCATGGTCACACCCGTATGTTATAATTGGAGTGAGTGTGCCATACAGTTACAAAACATTATTTGTCCAGCAAATAAAGCTGAGGGTGTTCGTGCTTGCCTGCAGATTTCAAGACTCCTTTCCAGAACACTGACAACTCATTTTAGGATAATCACAAGAGCACCACACACGAGGTGCACTAATGTTTGCTCATCTATGCAAAACACGGCATTTCCCCCGAGATCTTCTTTCTAGTAATGCTCAATTCTTGTTTTCCCCTTCAATTCTTCCTCTCCCCAAAAAAGCTTTTTCTTCACCAATCTGTCAAGCTTAACACTTGTTGTGATAAAATGCCAGCCAAACAGGAAGCATTATTCAGTATTCTAAGATTATTCAGATTTTACACACAGTTCAGAGTACCCAAATCCACCGGAGTACACAGTGGTATATATAGAGGGGTAAGTCAGTCTTCCCACCGTTGGTACGGAAAGAGCCAAACTGGCAGCCTAACCTGAACTGTCATTTCTGACGACCGCGCTGAGATTTCAACACAGGTAGCCAAGATGCAGGTTTTTCAGCAATGGCCACTGGGATCTATATGGATTGACAAAGTTTTTCCCCTCAGATCCTGTATGAGTAACATTTCTGGAGACAGGGAAGCAGCACAGGGTGGGGAGCAGTAACCCTGAGACACGCTAGGCTTAGATCAGTGGATTAGACTAGTGGTTACTGGTAATGAAACAGCAGAGTTTTCACTATATAAAATTTATAAATTTATTTTTTTTTGTAAAAATCCAAAGAGCACGAAGACATCTCACTCAAAATACTGGTAAATCAAACCACACTTAGAAAAATGAAAGCTGATTTTATTATCTTATCCACAGCCAATCATTTGACATGAACATGCATACGTAATTTTGCTACGCACACACCACAGTTTAACGTTAGTTATTAAAGGTTAAACATACAACATACATCCTTACAAAAAAGAGTCAAAATGCAAACGTAACTTTTAAACAAAACAGTTTTTACTCATTTAAAAAAACCTTTGTGTTGGGTACCATTTTGTACAAACACAGTTAATTTAAACAAATCTGCTTTTAGTTTCCTCATGGTTGCACATGAAAATAAGCTGCAATAGAAAATGAAGTCATCAAGGGATTTTTAAATAGCAGAAGTAGGCAGTCTTGCCATGCAGAAGAAGCAATATTAAATATTAGTTTTTCAAAAAAAGAAAAAACCACAAGTTTAAAAATATTTAGTTCAAGTCACAAATCTTTCCCCAGTACAGAGAAATCCAAATGCAACGCATAATTAGCTGCCACTTAGGATGGCTATTCTGAAAAGTAGAAATACTTTCCAGAATTGATAATTTTAATCGATTTGGCACAGAAAAGAAGTCTGAGCTTACTTAAGAACAAGAAAGTGATTAAAAAAACCAGGGGAAACAGGAAGAGAGAAAATAAAAAGCAAGAATGAACGAGATAGTAGTTGCAATCACTAAAAAAAAAATATCTGTGCATCTCAGTCATTGCAGAATACTGTTTGTCTACAGCAGGTGCGAATTCCAGGTAATTGTTATTGCAACATGGATTTAATTTGCTTGGAGGTAGTCTCATCATTCAAATGCTTTGTTGTGTACCTAAACACAGAAATAAAAATCAAGTTGAGAAGAGCACACATGCTTTTTTATTTTGGCTTGACAAATACGTAATATGTTTATGGCTCAATCTTATTATACCAAAGAAAAAACATCAGCCACTCATCATCACTCACTCCACAGTTACCAAGTACCTAAGTCATACATTCTGATCAGAAAATGCTACTATCAATCAGACCCAACAGCCTTCCACCAAGGGCGTTAAAAGTAAGCCTCGGCTGGATGTTGGCTTTCGTGCTCACAGACCATTCCCATAGTAAACTCACATTACCACCTGTGATAGGTAAGACTATAAGACTAACTCTGAGGTCTCCGTGCATAGGAAACATCTTGAAATAAAACACAGCTTCAGAAACTTTTCTTCAGAACTTCCAGTGACCAAACCTTTCTAAGATCCCGCAATGAGAATAGATTTAATCACTTTTCAGCCTAATTTCCTGTTTAGTTAAGTAACTGTGCTGCTAAAACTAAAGAGTACATGCATGTGTTTATTCCCCCCTTCTCCCTTCAAAATTCTCTAGAAAATTAGCACACTACAAATCACTACAAAAAAAACTTAGTTATCTCTTATTTTAAAAGATAGTACTGTATATCCTCAATGCTGGCTTCTTTGTACGATTCCTGATCTTCCTTCCTTGACTGTAATCTAAAAGTAAGGAAAAACTTATTCTGTAATTTAAATTACAGAATTCTGTAATTTAAATTACAGAATAACATGTTATTATATATAACATGTTATATTAGCACTTTCATTGTTACCCACAACTGCAGTGATATTTTAGTTGTTCACTTGAAGAATATACAATGACTTTCTGTTTGGAAATGAAAATCAATATAGATTTCAGCATATTTTGGTAATTTGTAACTTCCACAAACAAAAAGCCTAAGGTTTTCTAAAAATCTTGAAAAGTTATTGCACTTGGTATTCTTTCCATGTGAAAAAGCTGAACATGATTACAATACTTTCTGAAATTCAAATTATACACAGCTGATCTCCCTCCAAAACCCATACCACCTTCCATTTGCTTTTAAGACACATTATCTATCTCTTGAGAAAACACGATAACTTCTAACATCCCTTCAGAATCAAAGACTTAAGATTTGGATTTAATTTCTCATGACATTAATTTCTCACAACATCCATTTCTCATGACATCATCGTGAATCTGCTTTCACCATGCACGCACATAGTGGCTCACCTCTGCATCTCGTCCTAACAATTCCAAATGTGATTTTAAAAAAAGATTTAAATATGCTACACAAACAAGTAATCAAATATATGAAACCAGGACTGTTAAAAGTACGTAGGCATGGAATGAGTTGGTGTGGTGAAAGGTCAGCACGACAGCACAGACTGAGTTTACACTACCCACAAAGTAACACACAACAGAGTGAGAACCTGAACTACACCTTCCATGCACTTTACTAAGTGTTGACCACGACGGTGAAAAATGGGGCACCAGTAAATGTCAGTGTTCAGTTGCAGCTGCAATCACAATAAATTAGTCAGAATATAAATGCTAATGTAGCATTTTCCCTCCAGAAGCTTTTGTTTTTACTGATCACATACATGAGGTTCAGCGATGAACAAAGTGATTTAGGCATGGACATAATCACATGAAGTCTCAAATTATACCCAGATTTATTTCTTCCTTCAGCTAATAATCTGAAAAAACTTTGCAAGTGAAACCACTTATAATGCCACATAATTTCACTTCTTACCACATTTTAACACAATAAAAATGAGGGCAAATGAAATTAAAGCAGTTTCACTACAGACAAGAAAAACAAAGTACCACTGCATACTTTCAGGCAAGACAAGCTAAAGCTTCCACATTTCAAAGTAAGAGCATGAATAACACCACCCAGTTACAGTTAACTGTTACCAAAGTTTGTGATACTTTTTCAAGTAAGGACAAGAATGAAGCCTTCGTCTGCCTATCACATTTTGGCACTCTGATGCTGGACACCCACATGAAGAACATGCTACTGACTACAGATACAGCTTTATGACCCAAATTAGCAGGTTTTAGGTTTCTATACAGAAATATTAATTTTTTTTTACCTCTGCAATTAATATGACATCTTGTCTCACCTATTCGACAGCAAAAAAAATTGAGACTCTTGCCTTAAGTACTCCCTCATAAATACTTTGTGAAAGAGGAACATACCAAAATCTGCCTTGCATGTCTGAAGCTATTTGCAAAACAAAAAAATCACATGAAACCACTCTTATATTCTACTAATAATGAATAAAATCATCAAGTCATGGTCAAACTACAAACAGCTGAGGATATGGCCAATGCAAACTCAATCCAGCCATTTCTTTGGTAAGCTGGCACAAGTCACAGCGCACGTGCTATAGCCACTCATTTGCTTGTTTGGTAGTTCAGTCAGTAGATGTGATCACAGTTAACTTCTAGTTAGCTTTTAGTATGTGTTATACTTTGTCATGAGTTTTAGCTTAAGGTACAATGTCTACGCTGTCACGCTTACCTCTACAGACCCATTCTTAACCTGTACACAGCTAAAGTACGCAAAAACTTATCTTAGAATGAACGACTGGAAGTTTACAACCTAGCTTTTAAAACACAGTAGCTTCTTCACGCATCCGTGTCCCAAGACAGATTGGAAAAGCAGCCTGCAACAACCAAATTGACCTTTCACCTCTAACACTAACTGAACACCTTTCTGCTGAAGGAAATGCCCTGGACAATTTATGAAAATTCACATTAAAATATTTCAAATAAAAATAAAAGTACCTGAGAGCATTTAGAAGGCCTTCTACGCTGTTAGGAGGCTGGTCTTTAAGAACTTTGATGCATCCTTTCATCTAGGAGTGAAAAAGATTTATACATTTTTTTCCCCATGGTAATACCTTCTAAGTTTACATAAGTGTTTTATACTCAGTTTGTCAGAGAAAAAAAAAGTATTTAAAAATTGCAGCAGTATAAAGACATTTTCTTGATATTAGAAAGGAATTAAGCTTTCAGTACTACATTTTCCTATGAAAGAATGGCTTAGCTACTTTATAATCTGCGTATCTTTAGACAATGCAACTTTGATATCAAGCTCTGCTTTATCAACCTTAACAAAAGGAACTGCAAACAAAAATCTTTATCATAAATCCATTAAGAATGATTACATTCAGCCAGTGAAATAATGACAAACTAGCTAATACAATGGGACAATAGTACATTTGAAACAGCCACAAAGCAGCATAGAGTGGCAGCATATATTCCATAGATTTACTATCAAACAACGGCAGAAAGTTGAAGACTGGTGGATGCTGAACTGAGCTTTTTACCAGATAGCGAGGAACCATTTACATGCCATTGTTATTTCCAGTCCTTCTGATTTGGATCTTTCAACACAACCACTGTTCACCAGTATTTCAAGACACTACCTGAATTCCATCAAATCAGATTTTTCATGACCTAACAATGACTGTGCATGTGGCTGAAGGTCCAGTTTACATTTCCCACTACTTACGTATATGGTTGCTAACAGTCGCCACTATCATTAAGCATCTATCCAAAGTGTATATTTGCTACTAGAACCTGGAGGACAGAAAAGGAGTCTACACACAATTTAAATACTCAAAAGATTATTTAGTAACAATAAACTTACATCGATTTTTGAAGTTTTGGCAAAAGCTCCCACTGGATGCACGTGGTCATAGAGTATGATGACACCCACCATTACCCTCAGACAGAATGATACTGTTTCCTCGTTTGTAAACCTGCTTCTATATTCACTGCAATTTAAAAACACAGATTATTACCTATCAAACACAACAGGACAGTGCCTACTAGTAACGCCCAAAATAAGATCAAAGGGGAAAATCCTACTATAAATGCTTAGAGGAAAAAAAACAAATTAAAACAAACAAAAACCCCAAAACACACCAACACCACAAACTTTGAGAGTTTTCCATTTTCCTTTTAATAACATGCCTCTAAGTCAGACCATCGCTTCGAAAGAGTTACCTGGAGATTAACAAAGATTCTCAAAGCTAAAATAGCACCCTGCTGCTACATCATTTCAGGTTTGGGGATTTTTTTTGTAGAAAACAAAACAAAAGATTAAAACGATACATACTAACTTTGCTTTTAGTGCTTCCTACCCTTTCCCCTGCCACCCTCTAATACACACACAACCCAAACTTTAACTCGGGGAAAAAACAAAAAGGTCAAAAAAAAAAGCAAGCTTAATGAAAAACGCTTAACTACTTTATTGACTGGGACAGACCATTCCTAATCAGGGGAAGAATATACGTGTTTGGAGCTGTTAATGTGTTTCTAAACAAGTGTACTACAGTATTTGGACAGAAACAACTTATTTGAGTAAGACATATCTCATGCCTCAGTAATTTTACCAACGGGAAACTATTTACATCTCAGAAGAAACAGATAAAAACCCAAAGTTTAGTTTGACTTCTTGTTCATACTCCCAGTGCCTCTCAAATTTCCAGTAGGCAACAGACTGCCTTCATGTCTAAAAGTCATCTCAGAATTCCCCAGACAGGGGCGCTGCGATTTTGTTACAGCCATCAGCCAAGCCAACTTGCAAGGAGGTACCATCCAAGGCATTGCCCTTAACCCCCTCTTTCTTTCTTTCAGGAGGCCATAGGCAATCACGCTCAAATAGTGTATCTTCCTGAATAATACATGAGAAAACCATTTATAAAGAGTGCCAAGAGGTTGTGTAGCTTTCATAGCCATTCTATTTTTAAATATTAATATGTTCAGAAAAGTAGACCGCCAGATTTGCACAGCTAGCAAAATGAGATGTTAGTTTCATGTCAAGGTAAAAAACTAAGTTGGTAAAAAGAAAACACCATAACTCCTAATTAGCCCAATTATATTTCTTCTGCCTTACGCATCGCAAGTTATGTCTTAGAGAGATGATTCATACACAATACAGACACTGTTTATACTCACGGGGTTTCCAGCATGACCCTGCACACACTAGCCATGGTGCTTAAGCAATCTGTAGTATTCTCTATCGGTAAATTTTTATTCTGCAGAAAACAATAAAAAATTTCCAGTTCAATTATTGTGAGATATTATACTACAAAGCCTAAATCAAATCAGTGATCTGCTGGCATGGCAAAGTGGAGGAATTAAAAACATCAACACAACTACGGTAAGCCAGGTAGCCTCACACTGGTTTTTAAAAATGTTACAATAAAGATTAGTGAATTGGAGAGCAAAGTTTACCATATGCGTTTTGCTTGCTTTTTTGCAGTTGAAGAAATACACCATTGACACTACTGACTTTTGGAAATTTTAAAGGAATCACCTAACCTGCTCCTTAAAGACAGAAATTTCTATAGCCAAATGCATGCATCTGCTGCAAAAGTAAGGTTTAAAATCATTGCAAACAGCTCAAAGAAATGTAAAATAAGAGGTGATTTTTCTCAAGGCTTTTCAAGTGTAAAGCAGAACTTAGGAAAAATGTATCTTTGTATTAACCATGTAACGTACAATTATTTTTTATTAAGAAATAGTGCGCATTCTTTGCATACAATACAAAAATTATCACTGTTATCAGAAGTCAAGCACAATACTTGTAGTGACTAGATTTTATCACTAATATTTATTTAGGTAGTTAAGGATAAATAGGGATGTGTCAAAATGTTGGAATACTTTTCCAGTTCAGGTTCCTCCCCTCCTTCTGCAGTAATTTTCACACAGCAAAGGTGTCTCAGGTAGGAGGAAAGGAAGCTACAAATTTCAATTCCCTTCCCTATTGTAGGCACAGAGAATCAAGCTGTTTCCCTTTCAATTTTCTGAAGTTTCAGCTCTAAACCACCACCAAAATTCAGGCAACATACTTGCGTCTCCCACTTCCCTCCTTGAGTAAAGCTATCGTTAGCAATGTTGTAATGCTATTCATTAACTTTCTGCGACACATCCACAAGGTGGCTAGCCAAACTTACCCTATCCTCTATGGCATCTCAGAAAGATACTTCATGTTTCTTGAGGCTCCAAAAAAAAGAAATATTTTGATTTCTAGATTCCCGTTTAAGCCTAGTAGAAGAGTTTTGTGTTCTAAAATAATGTCTGGCCCTGCAGTGGTTTGAAGTACATTATCCAAGCCATAAATGTATATTCTTACCTCTGACACAAACTTTGTTGTAGCATCACTTAAGGTTTTCAACATTGGCGTTGCTTCAGCATAAAACAAAGACATTCTGTTTGCCAACTCATTATTTACTTCATTTTCTCCCTCTGCCTATAAAATAGAAAGAAAAAAGAATGTAGTTGTTCTGTATATGAAAAAAGAATGATGGTAGTATAAGATTACATTTCATTTCATCTAAGGGTTACCTACTGGGACATTGTTAATCCTCATACGGCTCAGAGTTCTTCTATAGTAGCTGAAGTCATTCTGTATAGCAGGATTTGTCATCTACACAGACATGGAAGCAAAACAGTTGTGACAAACTCCTCAAGAAAAATATAAGAACAAGTTTTCATAAAAACACAATACTGAGAACCTTCTGAAATAAAAAGGCCTAGGACATGTTGAGAGAAGTGATATGTGAAACAATGTTTTCTGGTTAAATTGTCAGATTTTTCAGAACAAGAACTAATAAGAACAAGAAAAGGAGTAGTCTCCTAAACAGGAGTTTGAGAATAGTAGGTTGAAAACACGGCTTTTCTAGTTTGACTCCAAGGATCAGACTAGTAAATTAGTATCGTTTCAGCTTAGTTCTTTGCACATTAGCAAGAAAATAGCTGGACTATGGATGTGCACATACTAAAAGCAGCAGCAGCATTATCCCAAGAGATACGTCAAATTCAGCCGAAGAAACATGATTAATATGAACTGAAACATAACAAGTGCGTAAAGCTAATACGATATTTCATCTGGTTTCCAGTTTAATCTAACTGTAGGTCATGTGAGCAAGCCAAGCATAGTAGATCTACTATGCTCATAGTATCTACTACATGCTCTATTCTAGAACAGAACGCAACCCAGATTGCTTCAGTAGACTTGTTTTTCATTCGGCTAGCCTTTGTGCTTACAAAATTACAAGTTCTTACCTTAAGCTCATCAAAACGGAGTGTAAAGTGAAGAATTTCTGCAAACTGCTTAGCAAGAGCCTGCTCTCGCTCCAGGTGTTGTGTTGGTGAATACGGAGTGCTCGTCAAGGCTCCCAACAGACCTCGCAATCCTGCCTCTTAAATGAGAGGAGAATATTTTGCAATATACAACTGCACCTGCTTCTTGTATCTCTATTGACTGATATTCTGCATGCTAGACTTAAATTATCTATCTGCCAAAGTACATGGTAATTAATAATAAAGGGGTTTGATGAATTGCTTCTGTGTGCCACTGTTATCACATTTACTTGCAAATTGCTGTAAAGACTTGGTCTAATCAGCACTGACAGCCATGAAAAAACTTACTGAGAAGTTTTATTCAAGCTTTGTCTGCAACATTTGTGTAAAACGTTTCAATCACTTATCTTAAAGACTACAGTCTGCTAATAATTTCAATCACTTGTATTAGCAGACTGTAGTCTTTAAGATAACACAGAATTCTAGAGGTACATACCTATCAGCAGAAGTCATGTTTTGTTTGTTTTTATGATAAACTTACAATCCAACTTCCAGCTCATTTTCTTGAGAAAAATACCTGACCTCTAACAAAGCAGAACTTGTTAAAAAGCTCCGATTTTTTGAATCACAAATACCTTCTCTTCATGAGCTATGCTAACAACTCTGTCGAAAAGTGAGGTAACAACAGACAGTTTATGTAAACACAAATCAAATCTAATATGTTTTATCAGCTGAGACACAAAACCAACTTGACTGATGTTGCAAGAGGAATGAAGTGCCATCTTAAGTATTGCACCTGCTTAAACCAAAATTAGGCATTTCCACAGACCAAATTACTTCTGGTGTTTGGGGAGGAATAATATAGTCAGTTTTAATTACTCTTGGTATCAGAAACGTTAACAGAATTCATTCCCGATGAATTAGTCTACCAATTTTCAAAACAATCTGCTGGTTAGCTCTTTTCAGAGTTATTAAAAGGGTAGAGAAAGAGGATGGTGAGTATGCTCCCATTCTCTCTCTCTCCTCTTGGGTATCCACTGAAGCAGGTTTGCTTTCACATGCAAGAAGGTAGTATGCAGATATAAGCAAGACCCGATCTAATATATGGAAGGAATCCATGCATATGAGCTTTTACCTACTAACAAGGGGTTGATCTAGATGTGATCACATATGAATTTGAATATGTCCAATTTACTAATAAGTAAAGACAAATCCCCCCGAGTTAATACCATTCCACTTACCTAGTCTTTGAGAAAATTCATAGAATTTCTTTAGTTTGCCTACTAGTGGAACAACTGCACCCCATGCCTTCTCTTGCAGCTTCTCATCATTGGGATGCTGTATTGCCTTAAAATAGAGAGAGGAAAAAAGTATGCTTAGATTAACAATAACTAATATGCTACTGAAAAGAAAAAAAAAAAAAAAAAAAAAAAACCAAAACACCAAAACTATGCAGGGCAATTGTTTGAGGAACTAGTAATTAAGAATTCTACCTACTGAGAAGTTTCCAGTAGAGAGTCAAACCTGTACTAACCCATGTCTGTTCCAAAAAGCTCTAAATACTTGTGTTGAAAGTATCCTGAATAGGAAAACAACTTGGAGAATGTACAAAGAAATTGTTAAAAATAAAGCTAATCAAATAAGAAAATTTACATAACCAGACCTAGTCAATTAAAATCAACAACTTCACTGGGGTACCTCCAAGCAAAAAAGTTCAGTGATCAAAGACACATCCTAATGTTGGTATCTATCACCAATTTCTGAATTTGGTAAGAAAATAAAAAGTAATCAAGCAACTTTGCTGTGAAGGGCAGGCTAAATATTACAGTAGGAACATTTAAACATAATTAACAACATAAAGCACCACCAAGACATGGTATATACCAGAGCTTTGGGGTATATACGCGTAGACTTTGTCTTTCCAGTAAGCTTCCCAGACAGATAAAGCCTTAAACTCAGTCTCTCCAGGTTTTTAAGATAGAAACTAGACTACTTAGCAACTGAAAATTATGAAGAAAACAGAAATAAAAATGCTTATAACTCTCCTGCTGCATCTTCACAGTCAGCTCCTTGATTCCAAAAATCTGTTTCAGTCAGCCCTGGGCTCTGAGTTGCAGCACACTCCTCTGGTCCCTGGGAAGTTTCCTTCCTGCGATGTCTACCTCCTTCTCAGGAGCAGCTCGCTTCTGTCTCCATGGGAGCTGCAGGCTTCTTTGCGGAGACACATGTTCCTGCCAGATCCTACAGCTTCTCCCCAAATACGCTCCTTCCTTGGAGAACAAATAATCTATCTCCCCTCCTAAGGGTTTTATGTGACAGTTACCCTCCTTAAACCTACCTTAGGAATTCAACAGAGACTGAATAAAAACTCATGGCACTTTAAAGTTGAATGGCTCTCAGTATCTCAAATTCATATAGAGTGAGCGAGCAGAGACTCCTCCTATGTACTAGGATTTCTTAAGAGTATGTTACAGTAACTCCTCACTTTAGGAGGAAAGTAACCCCATTGCTGCATCTGAGGAAGAAGGGAAGGGAGTTCAGAGAGTATTTATTCCACCCTTTCTTAAAGGTAAAGGAAAAATGGAGTCACATGCTATAAAGAAACTTTGCTTCTTTTTCCAAACATCTACTTTAGTAAACAAAAGCCAATTAAAAGGGATTGAAAATGAAATGTCTTTTGTGTTAGGATTACCACACATCAGACTTCTCCAATTAGCATACAAAAAAGATGTCGACACTACTTAATATTGCATTATAGTCACACCACGCTCTTTTCAAATTCACCACTAACTCAGGAAGAGCTTATGTGGGAATATAAAGAAAAAAAAAATCAATAGCAACAATTCCATAAAAAGTTTGAGACGCATCATTTGCCATTACATATGTGCATTAATATTATTGAAACAAGCTACATCTGTTTCACTGTTAAAGAGGAACATTCCAGAGCAGAAATTCAAGACAGCAATTTTAATAGACAGCATGCTCTGCCAAAACAGCTCCTGCAAGCAAAGTTAAAATCCAGCAGTATTTGGTTAGGATCAGACAATAACAACCACAGGTTGTGTGCAACCATAACGCTCTAGCTCACCTCTCGTATTTCATGGCCAGCTCCTCTATATGACTGCAAGTCTTCCAGTATTCCTTCTGCATCCTTTAACACTACATTCACCTGATTATAAATTTCCTTTTCAGATTCTGTAGGTTGGGCATCTAAACAGTAGAACATATTACATATATATATATATTTTTAACAACAATATGGAATTCAATAGGTACACCATCACCTATGGGACAATTTTTTTCATGCAGCAACTCATCAAGAATTTTCATTCTCTGAAGAGCTACTACAATGTAGGAGGAACTCCCAAGAAAGTCATTGCATTCATTTTAGTAGTCTTTTAGATTCATTTAGCATCCCAAAAATTCACCTGGAATCCATCCTTCCTGACTCAGGAGTTAGGAGAAAAAAATACTGTCAAGTTGTCCTTATGACTATTATATCAACCTCACCTTGGAGCGCAGTACAAGCTCAATGGAAGAGACTTAGGTAAGCGCTCAAAAGACACGCTCACTACAGATATTACAGGAGGTGTTCGTGTCTATTGTTATCTAGAAACATTGCATCAGATTATTTACCATCTTCCCTGCCTCTCCTGTTACTGGTTAGGAAAGGAGCTGTATCTTTTACTTCTAAATATATTTAGTTCTCAAAACGTATTCTTTATGGTACTACTTGCAAAATCCGAGTTAGAACAAAAAGATCTAGTGTAAACTTGTTCTCTTTCCTCCCCCCCCCGCTCTCTCCCCTCTTTTAGGATAAATGCTGCCTCCCAGTTTTTCTATAATTAGCTAAAGACTTTCCAAAAGTATATTTGATCATCATTTCAAAAGTGCTACACACACATATTTAAAGAAACTCATTCAGTAAGAAGTATGTTTTGATAGGAATCAACAAAAGGCTTTAACCTTTAAAAATAATCACCTAGTACAAATATCTTAGACCTGGTTTACCTGATATGAGATCAATTTTTCTTTTAAAGTTCTGATGGAAGCTATAAAGTTAATTCTATTCAGATTGATTAAAAAAAAAATTAGTTACTGAAGCTCTTATAGAAAAAAAACCACACTTTGTTTACATGGGCAAAATATGTTACAAAATAAATATCAGCATATTTTAAGCCAAGACTTCCAATGCCGGAAGTCAGGGTATTAACAACAGACCCTTTTTAATAGGGACAAACAAAAACTACCTATGGACAATATAACCTCATGATTTTGTGCAGCTTAAAAAGCCTGGTAAACGTCTTTTTAAGAATACTTTTTCTATGATCCATATGTGTAACTCCCGCTAACCGTGAAGTTAGGTACATACTTACATTTAAAAAAAAAATAATAATCACCATATGCTAGTGTTACACACACAAAAAAAAACCCCACACATTAGAAAATGAAGTTTGTATTAGGAGAAAAGTTTCACGTGCATTGCCTGTCTGGATTTTGCTGTAATTTTTGCATAATACTTCTTATTTTTATGGTTTAATGCAAAGAGAGTGGGCATTATTAGCAAATATACCTATATATAGACCTTGCAACAGTTTAACTGTGATATTTTGAGAACCATCAAGAATTAGCACGGGTAAAAAACAGCTGGTCACTCCTTTTAAAAAAAAAAAAAAGTTTAAGAGCACCATATTGATTAGGCATCGAGTAAAAGTGGCCAGCGCTTTTCAGTTCATCACAAAGGTCACATTTATAATTTTGAAAGCTGCTGAAGACTGCTATAAGAAATGAAGACAAAAAAATGAGGGAAAAGAGCAGACAGGTAAGCACCAGTTGACCGGCAGCAGTTCACGCACAAACATGAAATGCTATAGTGAAATACAGACTAAAACGTGAAGCTCTGTAGCATTCCAGAGCGTGTTGTTAAATAATGCAATCAAGACTTGCCACTTGGATTGTCTCACACTGAGCACGTATCTTTCCTATTTAATTTTTCATGCCATTTTTCTTTACCCTTTCTAGTAAGGGGAGTGTACTTTTTAACATGGAGGGGTGGTACAGCAGAAGGGCCCATGAGAACTACTCCTCATTTCCGAGCCCACCGACAAGCAGAACTATGTAGTACTATGACCTTCCAAGTTTAGAAATGAAAGTCATCTTCTAGATACAAATTAAGTGGTCTTCACTGAACAGCTGGCTATCCAAGTCAAGACCTTCTACATCTCCGTTAGCGTGTTTCACGTAGGATATCATCAACCAACTACGGTGTTCCATTTCCCTAAAATGTTCCAGGAAACCGAAACCAATGGTTTATACTTAATTTGGGGTGGTAGGGTGGTTTTGGGGGGTTTTGCTTGTTTATTTTGTTTATAACAAATTTATAAAGATACATGTTTTAAAATCCAGTAGGCACTGGCTTATTTCTTTTGGTATGTATTTCATTTTGGTGCGCCTAGTCCTCTCCAATGGAAGAAAGCTATCAACATGATTTGTCCCAACTAAGTTCCTCTCCCATCTGTGATTCTTCAGCACCTAGAGGAGAGCTCACATTTAAAAAGTAAGTCTAAATTCTTTTGTATTCACTTCACAAAGCATTGAGGATGTATTAGGATAGGTTTAAAAGGCATGATATAGAAAATCTTCAAGCCCTAGTGCTGACTGGCTCACAGCGATTGGTTTATTTGCTTCTCAGTGCTGGTTAGGGCACTGTATGCTGAAAAGCCAACACAGATGGAGAAAGAGGGACAGGTTCCTCTTCCTAAGCACTGTTGTAATCTTGACTAGATGGAGATGGGACACCCACATATCAGTATGTACCTGAAGACTCAAGCTACGGGACTTTCACTTGAGAATCACTAATTGTGATTCCAAGGATCTGCTGGAGAGGGTCCAGTAAAGGGCTACGAAGATGATTAGGGGATTGCTCATATGAGGAAAGGCTGAGGGACTTGGGTCTTTTTAGTCTAGAGAAAAGAAGACTGAGGGGAGATCTTATTAATACTTACAAATACTTAAAGGGAGGGTGCCAGGGGGATGGGAGCAGTCTTTTTTCAGTGGTGCCGAGTGATAGGACGAGGGGTAATGGGCACAAACTTGAACATAGGAAGTTCCATCTTAACATGAGAAGGAACTTCTTTACTTTGAGGGTAGGGGAGCACTGGCACAGGCTGCCCAGAGAGGTTGTGGAGTCTCCCACTCTGGAGACATTCAAAACCTGCCTGGACGCCGTCCTGTGCAACCTGTTGCAGATGACCCTGCTCTGGCGGGGGGGTTGGAGTGGGTGAGCTCCAGAGGTCCCTTCCAACCCTGACAATTCTGTGATTCTGTAATTGTGGATCTCGCTTTCCTCAATGTGGAGGGCACAGAGCAGGAAAGGAGTTGTACTTCTGGAGTTAGTCTTGTCAACTAAGAAAAAGCAACCAGCACTGCCAGGCATACAAACAGCAGGATGAAGGAGACAAACTATTTCAGGGAATTCCCCTTTCCCCTTCCATGGATCTAAGCTCCTGCCACAACTTTAGGACAAGGCTTTCCCTTTACCTGGCAACATTTCCATAGAAAGAGCGAATACAGTAAGCACAGCACAGCTCACTGAAGTGTTCTGAGGTTTGATATTGTTGCCCAGGGAGCCGACCTCTGGTTATTTGGGACAACTTTCCCACGTTTAATCCAGTAGTAAGAAAATCGAAGACTGAGGTAGTAAACAGGGAGTCCAACTTTAAATTAATTTTAAATTTAATCAGAATGTTACTAACTAGATGCAATATACATTTAGAGTTCAGAAAGCTCACACGGTAACGTATTAAAGACAAGAGAGCAGACTTGAAACAATATACAAATGCTGTTATGTGAACTAAGTGCTATGGGAGCGTGACAACATATTGCATGCGGGGAACACACACATTTAGTGACTATTAAAAAAAGTATTTGGCTAGCCTACAGAACTAGTAGGGAGAGAAATTTGGGGTTAAAAGTTTATACTGCACAGCAAACATTATACAAACTGAGATTTTTCCCAGGGAAGAACACATCAAGTCATCTGAAACTGGCTGGGACAAAACTCACAAGCAAGGGAGAGAAAAACCCCAGACTGCTGGAGATGAAATAATTTATTCATCTCTATCATCATTACTATGGAGAATGCTATCTTTGTGGCTCCTCTGAAACGCAGCCAAGCTCTTTGGAGGTGCTGCAGAATACTCTCAGCACTAGCCTGAGATCACCATCTGCAACCAAAAATACTCAGCATTTTAGCTACTATTCAAATCAGTAAGTTTGGAAAGGATTTGCACCGTGACTGTAATGACACCAACGTAAAAGTTGAGCTGTAAGTTTCCCACGTTGTAGCTGGCTGTTCTATATTAACAATATTGTCCATACAAAGCTGTGTATTTTCCTCTGCTCATGTTAAAGTGGCACTGCAAAGACTTTAGTAGAATACGTAAGACAAATATTTGTTTCCAATAGGTAAGGTGAGTGACTGAAGAAAACAAACGTAATCAGTGTTAAGGAAAGGAAAAGCCAACAGCCCATTATATAATTTATCGGGCCATTTTTTGCATGTATTCTGATAGTCAGTCACACAGATCACTGCAATCTAGCACCAAGATAAATATCTGGAAAAAAAGCAATCTTAGAAACCTGTTTAAAACTTTTTAAATTTGGAGTTTGGATCCCTACAAAGCTTTATGGACATAAAAATTTTTAGCTCTTCATGACATTGTGCAAGAAATATTTAACTAGCCTGCTCTCTCCAAAGATAGCTACGGATTGAAGAACTGAAGACTTCAAACTGTATATTGTTGGGCTGGGCATAACATAGAATTGGCAAATTTGTTTTTAATACTGAGCTTACTTGCTCTTCCACATAAAAACACAATGTTAAGTATCACAAGATTAAGTGCCAAGTCTTGAAGAAAGATCTTGACTGTGTCAAAGCCAAGATCCTGTCAAGGCAAGCTATCTGAAACAGAGTAGAAAGAAGCATGGATACACAGAATAGCAGCAGAAACAAATGCAGGACAGGGTCCAAAATGAATAAAGAACAGTCTAACAATTCAGCCATGATATAAGTCACTTAATTTGACTGCATATGTAAACATTTCATGTCAGCAACCTGCTTACTCTCATGCCAAATCTTGTTCATGCTCAAAACATGCACTTTAAAACAAAATTGATAGCTTTTTTTAAAAAATAGCAGCAATTTTATTACAATTGATTTCAGAATTACGCCTCTTGTATCCAGCTAACTTGAATTTAATTTAGTCCAATTAAATGGTGAGTATTTGCAGATGAATCTGGAGCTTCACAACTCCAATATTCTCCCATATCTGTTTTCCCTACTTAACTAACTCATACCTAGCCTGATGATATGTGAGATTTGAAGTGATTTTAAACAACAATTTAGCCTTCTGATTTTTGAGCACAGCCCTTGATTATCTTCTCTTTATGAATAATTTGTATGGATGAATAATTTGTATGGCTACCATCTTCTAATAACAATATATTTAGAAGAGACAATTGATAAAATCAACAGTACAGGATAAAGGTTTAGAAAAGTTAACTTTAAACGTCATTAAAGCAAAAACATATTTCTCCAAGCATTTGCTTTCACATCAGAACTAATATAACCAATTGCTACATTTCATCAAATACAACTGAAAAATAATTTAGGGGAAGAAAAGAAGATACAGTGAATCTCAAATTATCCATATCACAATACTTCATTTTTTTGTCACTCTATTCCATTGTATTTTATTACATGGTCAAAATGCACTTGAACATTAGTTTTCTTATTTCATGCTTGCTGATGTGCAGCTGGGTAAAGCAATAGAGTATCTCGAAAGAAAGTAATTAAGCATGCATAGCAGCAGCCAACACTTACCTGCCATTCTTAAGCTGTATTATATCATGCAACAAAAACTGAAAGCAGAAATACTAACAATATGTGAACCTTGCAGAACACTTGGCATTGATCAGACAAGCTATGTGTCTCTTCTTTTCAAAGGCTCTTCTGACTCTATACTCTGAGCCCTCCTTTTAAGGAGGGATGAGGTTAACTGTCAAACTTCAATGCCAAATCAAATAAGGTTCACATACACACCTCTAACTTGATAATGTTGGAGAGCTATGAATAGCTGTTGTGAGTCAATCTGTATATGCAACATTATTCAGTGGCACACTGGAAATGAAGAAAGGAGAATCAGGTTGCATTTTGTCCTTTCAGCTGCATGTACCTCCTTGCAATTTCAGCAAGTCTTCAAATAATTCGAATTCTTTTTTAAGTTTTGAGTAGAAGATAACAGAATTTTGGTTTCAAACAAGAACCATAACAGATTCCAACAGTAAAATATAATTTGAAAGCCCTCCCTGAAATAAAGATTTTTACATTTTAGAAATGGAGGTCATTTTAAAAACAGATTATTGCTTTATACAAAAGTTTGCTGAACAATTATCCATAGCTCAGGCATGCAAAGCTGTTAGAAAGATGGCAAAGTGAAAACATACATTTAGTACATGACAAATGCAGTCTACTGCAGGCAAAGAGTAATAGATATATAAAATCATCTTCTCACTTTCAAAATCAAGGAAAAAATTTGGCCCCTGCTCAAGGTCTGTGCATGTCAAAACTTTTAGAAGGTTCCCCATGTTAAGGTACCTGCCAAGACAAGAATGAGAGAAAAGAAATTTTTCTTTTTATGAGAAGGAACAGCCCAAATATAGTTGATTGAAGCAATGGAGGAAAGAAGACCAGAGAGTTCCATCAGGCACGAATCCGTCCTTCAGGCTGCCACCCTGATGGGTGGAGGGAGACCCCTGCCTCAAGGACATACAGCTGGTGATCCCAGAGATGCAATGCAGCTTTCCTGTAAAAAGTGACTACATCACCAATATCTTCACAGTTGCCCATTCAAGAAAAGGGAGAACCCCAACTGAAGGCGTTGTCAGTGACTAATTCTGTGCCGGTACACCCTAGCACCAGTGTCCTGAGCAGGAGTACCACATGAGGGTTAAGTATCATATTTGCAAGCATTGACATGGTAGCCATGCTACAGATTTTTACCTGATGGGACAACAGAAGGAAAGAGCTTTAATTTTGTCAGCCCTTATAATTTTTTCAGAAAGCCATTACAGAAAACTACATCGAGATACATCATTTCAGTGTGCAGAAAATGGTAACACAGGTGTGCCACAAGTCTTTTACATGAGGTGCTAAAACATCTGTGAAGCTCAGACAATTCCACTTTGGACTTCTGGATGTAAAAAATGCACATTAACTGCACCATGAATGACCAAACCAGGATCAGGAATTATTTAGTACTCACTATAGTATAAAATAGGATTACAGTAACAACTGCTCAGCACAGATTACTACGGCATACTGACAGAATTTTTTGTTTTATGATTACTTGATTTGCAGGCAGATGGATGGACATCACTGACCACAGAGACCCAAAATGACTAAGCACAAGGAAAGAAAATTTGCACAGCAGCATGATGGTGGCTTGGCTACTACTGGAGGGGGAAAAAAGAAAAATAAAAAGGTAACGGAAAAAAAAAACAACATGCAACTCTTTCAAATTGCAGATTTGCAACTGAGTCCCCTAGCCTTCACCGCAGCAGGTATAAACAACCCTACTGTTACCGTTTTAAATGCACCAGCTGTGAAGGGCTGAGAGACTTACTTTCAAAATCCAAGAAAAAATGTGCTGCATTGTGGTCTATGTCCCTGGTTAGCACCTTAATGAGATTACCCATGCCAGCAAACCTAAAAATAAAAATGGCAAAATAATTTAGTTCCAATAACCATTTCCTATGTTAAATACACGCCTGGGGCTCACTAGAGCTGGGCTTCCATTGCGTTTTGCACACTCTGGATTCATCAACTTCTGGTAGGAAGTAGAAAATGTGCACTGTACAGCACATTTCTGCTCCCCTTCTTCTCAGGGAGGAGTAATCATTAAAAAAAAAAAAAAGAATGACAGCTTTGACAAAAATAAAGATCTGAATTCCTGACTCTTTTTCATCTTTGTTTAATACATTTAAAGAATTATGTTATCTAGAATGACTGAGCAATTGTTTTGCATAACTGCAGCAACCCAAAGCCAACAAAGCCATTATTGCTTAGGACAAAAGCAACCTCAAATGGAACTGGTGTCATCATAAGCCTGATTTTTTACTATCTCTCCGAAACCCAAAATAGATCTCGGGAAGCCTCTTAGTAGTAGTCATCTGTGGCCAATGAACAGTTTTTCCTGTCAAATCATGTAAAGTGACAAGTTAAATGCAAGTTAGACTTTTCCAAAAACAGGAGGTAATCAAGTTTCAACAGTTCTTCTTATGACTGCTGTCACATCCCAGCTAAAAGAAATGAAAAGTGGAATAAAAATTAAATAGTCATTAGATTACTTGAGGTCAGATAAATTAACGAAACTATTTCCATTGTTACCATAAATTTCACAAATCAATACCTTGAGTAGGATTATGAAAATTGCATTTCATAACAAGGCAGCCTTTTCAAGGCCCCTCCCACGTTTTACAGAGGCTGAAAATATTACCCTGAAATACCAGGAGTTCACTGGAGTGCTGCTGCAAGACAAATACAAGACACTACCCAAAAATCTGATTTCAAATTATTTAATAAGCCGTCAACAGTCTGACATTTAGATTCAGGCATAAGATTGAAAAATCAAGTTTCAAAGTAGTGTAACTACACCAATCTACCAGTGTATCCCGCCCCACACGTTTCTTTCCCCCCTCTGATTTTTACTATTACTGAAGACTGATGTTTACTTCGAAGGCGGTAGCATGACAATAAGAATCATTAATTTATTAATCAAGAAAACTGAAGCAACAAAGTCAGAACAAATTGTCTGGCAAAACAAACTTTCAGAACCTGTGTTGGCACACCTCTTAAGTTGCATAAGAAAAATGCAACTGGTGTGTGAGGGAAAAGGAAACAGCACACAATTTATTTTTCGGGATCCACAAGATTCAGCAATAACTCACACAATCAGTAAAAGCTAGAGAAGGAAGAGGGAATTAATCCCAGATTGGTGAAAATTACTCAGTCTTTGCTCTAACAACTAATTATATTAGCCTGTGCTCCAACAACTTCTACAGTTTGATCGAACAGCAGTTAAAAAAAATTAGATTTTCAGAAAAGGCACTTTGATTGTAAGCCAACTGATCACAGTGGATTCTGCATGTAGAACCTCACCACTAGGCGTACCCTTGCTTTTTCGCATGTTCAAGTTTCTCCTTGAACCTCAAGAAAATGCAAGTCCTGTTTCCTAAGCATTTGAACTTGGTTCTCTGGAAAGTCAGATTTCCGAGCCTGTGGAAAACACCCATTATTTAACAAAGTTTTAAACTGGACCACCCTAATTTAGACACTTATCTTAAAAACTAATCCATCAAAACATGCTTCTTCAAAGAGGCAGCTTTTCCAGAGCTTTCTATTTCATACCTTAGCAAACTCTTCAAATGCAACACATGCACCAATGTTGTGTAAACAAGCAACATCAGAAAATAGAAAAATTACTTTTCTGTACCTCGCAAGCATGTTCTGTAACACAGGACTGAAAAAGCCATTTAGTCCACTCCCCAACAATGCGGACATCCATAATCTTGAAAAAGCCAAAATATAGAGGCATTCTTAAAGCAATATTTTTAACAGATGCAATAAAAAGCCAAAAGTGTAGGCTGCCTAATGGCAACCGAGTCTGTAGATTCAGATTCAAAAAACAAACCTCAGTCTCAGAACGGCGTATTACGCATTTCAATTCCAACATTAACAAGCAAGTAGCAAATACAGAGCAGTGAATGGTGTTAACTGCCTAAAGAGAACTACAGCAACATCTGCTGCCGTGCTTCAGTTCTTCAGCTGCACCATCCCCTCCTCCACCAAAATATTTTCAATACCTGAAGTAAATGCCTCTATTTAAGTTTTGCCTTTGTTTTGATATTAACCAGTCTCCTAAGAGTTTACAGGGTCATGCATGTGGTTTAAATATTGGATAACATTACTTCTGAAAGTCAGAGTAGGGGCATGCTTATAGGGTTGAAATATTTTGAAAACAAGTTTCCAGAAGAGCATGTAGCCAACTGCAGACAGACTGTTTAACTGAATCCCTTCCACTTCCTTAAATGACTAAGGGGTCGGGGACTCAGCTTTGCAATACAAATACCTTCATTCGGATCTTCACCCCTCAGAAAAGTGTGCCAATAAGAATACGTGATTTCTTTTCTGGGAGTGAGTTTGACAAATAGTGAAGCACAATAAAGGGTTTGGCGGTACAAGGAAAGAGCAGATATGAGAACAAATTCAAGCAGAAGATGAGACTGACCTAGTAGTAACAGTTCAGTGAACAGCCTCTCTCAGAAAAGGAGAGAAATTGAAGATGATGAGAATGGATTAGTTCAACTACGACAGCAACAAGATGACACCATGTGATACAGGAATACATTTCAATTTACATGAATACAAAGCTGCACGAACACTCGTTCATAATAAAGTTCGTAACAGACCTCTTCCCTTGTGCATTCAACATGCTGAAAAAAATCTTGATAAACTTTAGTCACATCGCAGTTTCACATACAAGATACATGACCATATCTGCTTTCTTAGCAGCAAAATATTTACCATATATTCAGTTTTCAGGGAGTGAATGGAAATCCAGCAGAAGCTTGAAAAACACTACTTTTTTAAACTTATATCAAGACGAATTTTAAGTTACTCATTGACCTCAAGTATTCCCGAATACCCCAAGATTTGCTGTGTTTTAAGAACTATGAAAATGACTATTCCTCCAAGTTGTAATCCAAAAAGACTTTAAAAAGAGAAAGAGAGCTTGAAAACTTAATTTAGACAAAAGTTGAGAAGATATAATTCATCTAGCATTTCTTGGGAGGACTCTTTTCCTCTCCTTAGCATTCAGGGCAACGAACACAACATCCAACAGATAGGAATTTGCTCTTCTGGCACAGCTAAGCACCAGTTTCCCGAGCTCTGAAATTGTCTTCTAGAAATGAAACTGGTGTCAGTGTGGAACTTCCCAGATGCATCCAAGCAGCTGCAGGTCAACATGCCATGGCTCAGGTTAGATGGCTCTACACTTCTGTACGTTATTTTGCTTCAAAAGGTATAGCTAAGCTGAAGAGCTGTCCTGCTGCACTCACAGGTGGAACCCTATAGAAGGGGAGATGGAACTTGAGCTTACTGAGAGGCTGCTACGACAGCAGAATACCTGGATCAATCTAGACCAAAGCAACCTAGTTCACAGATGCTTCAGGCTCCTGACAGATCCAGATCTACTAGAGATTCTTGTTTTGTTCAAGATGGCTTGTCATTTGCATTTCTGTTGGGCCCAGAACGTATCAAAGAAGTTCAGCTGCTGGCTCTAATATTAAAGATGATGATATTCTGCATGTAAAAAACAATCTGCAAAACTAGCCATTACAGTTGTCTTTAGAGACCTCATCTGCTATTTGATGCTCTTCAAAACCAACACCAGCATGGAAGATTTTGGTAGTTCTTTGAAGACTTATCTTGGTAATTTACCACCATAGTGACATGCCCAGTCAGCACGGATTTCCTTGAAAGTCCAAAACTTCAGCTGAAGTAAGTAGAATTACCGTTTTCGAAAATCAGATGTGGTTCCAGTTAAGTAGCCCTGACGTTGAGCTATCGTTGTCTAGTCAAGGACATCTTCCAGCACTGACTGCATCCTCCTTGAGCACATTGCCACATCAGTCAGCCCTGACTCAAAGATTTGAGCCTCCATAAAGACCAAAGCCAACAGGAAGCACTGACTGACCGTTATATCCTGCAGTCGGGCTTTGTCCCACAGCTAAATAACTGACTCAGCTCATTGACTGGAGATGACTTTTGTGAGTGGTACCACACCTTTTGACCCACAACTGTTCCAGTGCAACTGGAACAAATTCTACACTGAAGCTGTAATCCTTATCAAGAAGAATTTTGCATATTGCAATCGCCAACATCAAAATATTCACATGCCCAGCCTTAAGTACAGTTTAGGTCACTACCTACTCACTCCTATACAGCTTCAGATTGCCAACCTCAGTCCAATTTTATTTTGTATTCTCATTCAGAACATAGCACACTTCAAAACTTGCAAACTGTTTTTTTCTCCCAGGGGTCTTATTGATTTTAAGATTTTATAGTGCAGTGTTCAAAGTAACTCCTTAGGTAAACCAACAGTGTAAGAGTCAGTAAAAGCACACTTCAGACCACTGAAGTTTTCTCTTGCCACAAATCCAACATCATAAAATCAGAGTAGAAAAAACCCACTAGTCTCTGTCCAAAAACTGACCGTCCCTGTGAAGCTGCCCAGAATCCCTCCTGGCACGCTCTGTACTCCAGCACAATACATGAGCCACGTGGAGCAGGTTATGGGAAAACAGAGCACGAGCCAAGAACATGGTTTGAACTTGACCTACTTGCAGAGGAAGACATACGGAATGCCACATTTGATTACAATGATTTGGCCCATTACAGCCTTATGGGGTTGTATGATGTTGCGTGTAGTGTCATGATCAGACAAGCGGAAAGCAAAGGCATATTTTCAAAACAAGTCTTGCACGCATGCCCTTCATGCTGAAAACATCCCTGACACGTTTCAGTATTTTTTCTCCTAAGCTAAGCCCACGGGAAATTTAATAGAAATACATGATGCAACTAAATTCAGGCGAGCACCAAAGAAATTTCATCTCTCGCACCCAAAAGAAAAACTGTAGATGAACAGGGATTTTTCTTGCAACTGGTGAGCAGCTGGAAAACTTACTCTTGTTAAAGGTGCAATACTACAAAGACATTCATAAGTGACATTTTTAATTTTGCTTTGTTCTAGCAGAAGAATAGCATGCTTTCAAACTAGGTAAAAAAAACAGTTAAAAAAAAAATGTGTTTACGACCACACAAGAATTCCCGTTTCAAGAAAACACCAGCTCACCTTTTAGAAAAGCATACACTATTCCCAAGACTACTTTTAATGAAGCTTAAGACTGAACAGGAACATTCAGAATATGAAAACTTTACTCCACGGAAATCTTATATCCATGCTCTGGAGTCTGGAGGAAGTTAAGCACGGCACTATATGGAAAGCACACCTAGCAAAAAGAGCAAACATTTTCTTCCAGGGATAGAGTTTTAAGTTTTCAATTGGTCACGTATGTGAGGCATAAACCTCCGATTCAGAGGTATTTGGGTAAAATAGCAAGTGAGAAATACTTATAGCATTAAAAGTCTAACATTATAGTATAACAATACAGTGTTATAACACTTAGAATGCTACTTAAAAAAAACCACACCAACAACTTAGCTGAGTGTCTCCCTATACTGTTTTTCTAGAAGAATAATCCCCTCAGCCTAGCAATTGTTTCAAGGCTTACTGAACATTTTCTGCCTATAGTATCTAGCCATGAACAGGGAGGGGAAAAAAAGGGGGAAAAAAACCCCCAGTGAATAGGTGACTGCCCACATCAGCTGAATCCAAGGCAGCCCTTAGCAACAAATGGTATCACAGAGCAGCAGCCTATTGGATCGAGCATCATTTTTCTCTCCCGATGAAGCAGCTAAGCTTCACAAGCAGTGAGAACGTAACTGCCCGCAACCTTAAAAGCTAGAGAGCGCTACAAATGGAAACAGGCTTGTAAACTACATTGTGGAAATCACTTTTCAGAAAGTTATATTTTCCTTGGATCCAAACATGTTTTTCCTAGTCTTAAGCACATTTATTTCTCTTCTGAAGAGTGCTGGAGAAGCATAGATGCTCTCTGACACATTCTAATTCCTACTACTGATATTAGTGGTGTCTAAAGTAACGAAGATTTGTCATTAAACAAAATCCCGAAATAATAAAACACGTTGTCCAGACAAGAAATAATTATTGAGGTAACAGTAAAAAAAATAGTAGTTATCACTCAGTCTGGAAAAGAAACCAACACGTGGAAACTATCAGCTTTAGATTCAAGAAGGAGAAGCTTGGTGCTATTAGCTTAAAACAAGTTACATTTTGGATAAGCTGGTCTCATTTTCAGGACTCGTGACAGTAACATTAAAGGGATCAGTTCAGATACGACATTTAACTGCTGAATCGAACACATACACGAAGTGCCACACCAGTCACCAGTTCTGCATAAACTTGCTGGACAATTAAGATTTCATCAGGTTTTATATACACTTTTACAACATACTTCACAGTCTAAACCTATGCAAAGATCTGTGCACTGCTTTCCACTCCTGACACCTAGCGGTTATTCTTCCACAAACCACTAATTGCAAACCAACCATAAGAATAGTAAGAAAAAATATGCAAGACAGAAATAAAAAATAAAAGAAACTCCACTGATTTCCTGGGGCTTCAATCACCAATACCTTATCTGAAGAGTGGAAAAGAGATTTATACTGCCAGATACAAAATGTTTTTGTATCAGAAAGTACACAGGCTACTTAAAAGCTGTTTAAAGCTGCCTCTGATGTCAGCTCTTTTGGCTAAACTAACTTTGATACAATAAACCGTTTTAGTTGAAACTGAAGTTACTTTTTTTGAGATCACACATCATCAATAAAGTCTCCTTTCTGAACAAAACTGAATTCAAAACTTGTCATATCAGGAAAATGGAGGCCTGCCAGGGAAAATAGTCTAGCAAAAAAGGGCTCGCATTCCTCAAAACCAGAATTGCAAAGTACGGTCAGGTCAATGTTTATTCAGTCCATTTTTCCACTTAGAGGAAATCAAGGGAAAGGCACTGAAGAATCCATAGTTCCTTTAGAAGAAGCAGTCTTAAAGCCTTGTTAATTTGGGAATATTTTAGTGGCACAGCTGACACTGAATAACTTATTTGACAGGAGCTACAATAAAATAACTAAGTGTGCCCACACAAGTCTGGAATAAAACCCCATTTGTCTGGAAGGATTACTCTTATTTTTAAAACAGAGCTTGTATTGAAAAGGGGAGAGACTATGCTCCAAAAATGTGCTCTGATTTACCCTTCAACGACTAACTGCACAATTCTTCAAAGAATGAATCTGTGGCTAGAAGACAATTACATTTGCTTTCCTCTTTCAAAATTAGAGAAATTCAACATGTTTTCTTGCTTAATTCTGCATAACGCTCTTTTTCATTCAATTACATTGCAACCATCAGAAAGAAAACAATACTTTTTTTTTAGTCCAGCGACATTTAACATTCAAACACAATTTTACATTTTGCTTTCTCCTTCGAAGTTAGAAATCTTAAAAGCCTTTTGCAGTGCTGTAACTCCTCCAGCAGGGGTCACTACCTTACAATTTGATCTTCTAGAGAAGGGACGCTTGTAACAAACGTGTTCATACTACCTTAGCTCCTTAGAACTCTGGGAGCCAGCAGTTTCCCTCCAGCCCGAATACTGCATTTAGTCAATGATATTGTGACATTATTATGAAAACAGTGGCTGATCTTGAGGTCTGTCTTTTTTCAAAGCAAGCTGAGAACATTCTATTTTTATCAGGTACGTCAAGATGCAAAAAAAAGCATTTAACAAGAGATGAGGTAGATTTACAGATTGCTTTTTTATTTTACAAAAAAAGCTTATTCTGCTACAAAAGATGGTATGACTATTAAAACTGTGCTGTACTACCATGTTACTAAGAAAGTTTCATATTTCAACGATGTCAGCCTGTAATTTAACAGCTGTTGAAATATCATCTCAAAAAAAAAAAAAAAACCAACCAAACCACCCAGCCCAACAATAGCATTCATTTGTATGGTAAATCCTCCTCCTGACAGGTTTTCATCTCAGTGTAAAGAAGAAACCCAAAAGAAACACTAAAAAAAATAAAACTTGCAGATTTGGGGTTTTTCTAACTGCTAGGAAAAAAAAAAAATCTTTTCAATCCCTAACTTCACTATAGTGTCTAGTCCAATTGATCTGCCATCTTCTAGCTAGTATTTCACTTGGGAAAACGAACTCCCCTTTAAACCTAGTTTTATTTGGAAACGTGTTTTCTTTCAAAACAGCTGAAATCCCATCTATGAGAATCTATGAGACTCCCATACATTTCAGTACCCAAGCTGGGTGAAGTTTCAGAGAGGCTCTGACAAACAGCCTTGGTGATGCTGCCATCTAATGTGTTAGGACAAGGAGTACAATCCTCTGCACCGCGCTTTAATATTCAAATGATGTTTTCTTTTAGTTCGGCTCCAAACTGTGGTACCCCTTCAGTGCCTTGGCTTGCAAATCCTACACTAACAATATTATGACAAATTATCTCGTCATCAAGTTGATGGATATAAGTATTCATTGACATATTCTATCTCAAGGGATTTTTCTGGAATGTCACAGTACCGAACCGCAAACCTGGTGTGTATGAACCTGACACTGACTGTCCATCCACAAATTCAGTTCAGTGACACACCAGCTCTGAACTACCGAGGAGGTAGGGAAGTCCCACAGCCTTCCAAAGCACATAGATGGAAGGGCAGATTTTGGTATTTCAGGACAGCTTTCCGACTATTCTGTGGAGTTTCCTTTTTCTGAGACACCAGTCAGACAAAGTATGTTTGCAGAATATAGAAGGCTAATGAAACACATCAAATTATTGATGGTACAACAGGAGATGACTAGCAGAATGATACTCCTTCCCACCCCATCTGTTATCAGAAACAGTAACAAAACAAAGAGGCATCAAGCAGGGTGGGGGGAAAAATTGATGTCTACGTGGTTGGTTGCTTCTTTAAACTTCCACAAGAGATTTCTTACAAGACTGAGGTTCTACAGCTGCCTTTGTTATTTCCAGTTACTTCTTCCGATAGCCTCATGAGGCACAGTACCAACTACTTCTACTGAGTCTGGGTAGTTGTTCTTGTTAGAAAGCAAGCATAAAACAAACAAAAAACCCCAGACCACATTGGTCCAGACTCCTCTAGCCGTGCTAAATCTGATCATCCTTTATCTCATTTTCCATCCCTCCCAATATACCTCAAATTTTCTTTTAATCTTAAAATAAAATTCAAGGTGTTCCATAAGTGTAAGATATGATAAGGCAATTTATTTGCATCCACCTATTGGAAATATGGATGAACATTCACTATTCTCCAGTGATATATTATACATATATATACACATATGTATATACACAATTCATTAAGAACAGTAGCACGTATGCAGAATATCATGCAGAGTTATGATTTCCTGCACCAGTCCATCTGTGAACTCTAGAAGTTCATCTCATCTCACAAGGAGTCTGCAGCATTTCTTGGGGAAAAAAAAAAAGGGTACATATGTGGAACAGAAAGCCATTAATAATACTGAATACATTTAATAATCACATCTGGCTCAGAAAAATACTTGACCTGAAAATACTGAAATCCTAGAAGAACCACCAATATATGGTCTCCCTGTTCCCCCTCTTCCCCAGGCACCTGCTTACATTTGAAGGTTCAGGTTTTACTGGATATTAAGCTTTTTTCAAGTTTTAACCTTATTCAGAAATGGACCTCTAGTTAAGTTTGCCCCATTCTTTGAAGCTTAACCAAAGTTTTCAACAGTGTCCAGATCTTTACCACTGTTACCTTACTGGTGCTTTCCTATTGAAAGTGTTGCTTGGGTAGGGCTTCTGCCAGTCCCTTCAAACCCCTCACACTGGTTAGTCTCAGCTGGTTAAAGAGGCTGTTAAGCATTTACCAGCTACATTGTCTCAGCACAGCCAGAGAAGAAGAAAGCATCAGCAGTCAGACGCCTGAACTTTAGGGCTGCCTGAAGTGGAGACCACCACCTTGGTTTATAAACCTTTTCCTGTCAACACCCAAAATACTGTTGATTCACAGTTGCTGCAAAGAAAACAGAAGTTTCTTGCCATGTGCTGTAGCTGTTTGCTGGACAGCCTTCCTCCTGCAGGCGGTACCACTCCCAGCAATGCCCCTTGAGTTTTGCTAGCTTTTCTGGATGACTCCCACCTTTCCTGAACAGCAGCGGCACTGTTCTAGTAGAGGAATAAGTGGGGGCATGTGAAAGGATGAGCAAACCCGAGTGCATACATGCAGAAATCCTGGAGACTGTACTTGGCTAGATGGACCCATGGTTTGACTAGTTTAGCGATTCCTACAAAGTATCCCCTGCAAACGGACATGATGCTGTAAATAAAAGTTTGCACTTGTTCCAATTGCAACTGTGTTAACACACTTATCCATGACTTGGGAAGTAAAGGCTACCAAATGGAAAAGCTGCTTCTTCTGCTGGTATTGGATGTTTTTCTATGAGTTTATTGTAGATTTGGAAAGTATTGCTGTATGCTTGCCCAGTTCCTAGAGTCACTCCATTATCCCAGAGAGGCAAGACGATGGGCTAGATGAACCATTGGTCTGACATTCATCTGAGCATTGCCATAAGCTCTCCCAAGAATGACAAAAATGTGACATAAATCTCAACAAAACCAGCAATTCTATGAAACAAGTATTTTAATACATCAATCATGCACAAAAATAAGGGACAATTACTTTAGTAACACATCTATAATTCCATATATTCTCAATTCCTCAATGAAGTATTCAAATAGTGCTGTGTCCAAAACTTGGAAATGTTTTCTCCTGTTGGCAACAAAACTGATGACAAATCAACTTTATCAGCTCCCCAGAATTTAAAGAGCCTTTGATGACTAATCAGAAATGGAAGAAAAATAAATCCTGCCTCACATTTGGTAGCATTACCTTCCCAATCTGACAGACGATAGCTATGCTGGCACAGCACAATAAACATGAAGTATAACACACACTCTACGTAGTAGCTTCGACAACAAGTAGCAGGTTATAAAACTAAAAGCCAAAACTTTCACATGAGCATATGCTACCCCTTCAGTCTTACAGGCTGGTTCAGAGTACTGGTTTCTGGCACAAAGCATCTGGTTCAGAAAAGATTTGAAGTTACATAGTAACTTTTTACTAAAAAGACTGAAAAAGAAAAATAACCAAAACATTATCTCTTCATTCAAATCTTCCAAGAATTTTAAGCACTATCTTCCAGGATAAGTTCGTAAATGTGGCCAAACTACTATGTTCTGTGCATGCTAAAAATGCCTTTATTGAAACAATGAGACTTCTTCCCATCGCTCCAGTGAAGAGTTTTCAAAATGATTACCAGGCTGTGTGGTGAGGTATCGTGCAAGCAACAAACCAAATACCTGTAACCTGGTTTAGCACCTTTAACCACAGAGAGGCATAAATTAGGTTATAGATCAGGACTTCCTAGTGAACACCAGTTCAAGAGTTGTAGAAACAAATGGGGGGAAAAGGAGTTCTTTAAGAGAAAATTGCTAATATTCAGCACAGTCCCATTTTCTGCCCTTTAACATATAATTTTTTCTTCTTATATGTCAGGAGAGTTTTCAAACAAGTTAAGTTTCAGTTCTTACCTACAGCCAGTGCTGCACTCTGTTCTTGGCCTCCAGGCTGTTTTAAAAGAAAAAGAGATTATGAAAATTCATTCTTTTGCACTGAAATTCTTAAGTGTCATGCTACATGACCTTGTAAAAGCAAACTAGCATCTGTTCCAGACATTGTACTATTTTTCTGGGTCTACTACATAAACATAGTTCTGGATCTACACGCCACGATGACTTTTGAAAAAATATGTTAAAAAAATAGAATGCAGAACTGGGTTTTATCTCCCAGCATATAAATAAATAGGGAACACAACTATTTGGCAACAAATATGTTTCTAGAGAAAAAGGCTGCTGCTGTTAGATAATGCATAAGAACACATATCCCGTAATAAATTTAATTACTAAAGAGTCAAAGCTACAATGAAGTACCAGTGGCAAATTGTTCCACTTGAATTTCACTTTGCAGACATAGACTTTAAAATGAAAGAGAACACCACAAGACTCTTAATTCAACCACACAATTTAGCTCTTGAAAAAAATCCATGGATTGCATGCTGACCACCAGAGGAGGCACTTTCAAGTCACCACTGAAAACCATTTGCTAAACGAAGAAAATTAGCATTCTTAGACAGCCTCACTCAGTCTGCTATACACATTATTAACCACCATCTTAAGGCTGGTGAAATAATTACCTTAATACTAGAGTTTAAAGGAGAAAATATGGAGTACTACAGTATCTCATAAAGCTTCACAGGAAATAACAGTTCAGCAGCTAGGGAAGGCTCTAAAGACCTACAGCACCACAGGCAAGAAGCAGAGTGGAGACTCCAGTGAGAACAACTCTTCATAGCCCACAGAACAGAACACAAGCAAAAAGATGACTGCCAGACACTGTTAGAACTATAGAAATTTACTTCTCCATTCTTTTCATCGTACACATCTCAAAGAGGCTTCTCCCCTTGTCTAGGATTTCATTAAGTTTGAGTAGCATCTGCTTTTTCCTTTGCCAGTTGGCTTCAACTTCCCTTTACTCTTTCAGTGGTAAGCAACAGCTACGTGCTTCAGGACAACTACTTCTTCACAGGACAAAAAGATGGTTAACAGCACTATCTTTGTAAGAACTGCTGCAACTTCCCTAAAACTCACTCATTCTCACTAGGCATACTTTAAATATGTCTTTCCCCCCCTCTTTATGATTGCAGACTGCTCAATTCATGCTCTGAGACAAAGCAACAAAAACCATACGCTGACTGGAAAACAGTGGTCCTCTGGGGGTCACAGATGAACACAACTGCTACTGCAAATAGAGAAACTGAAACGAAAGTTAGACCCAACATTACTTCAAAAAGCTTATTTCCTGAAAAAAGTGAAAGAAAAATCAAATAGGATTAAAGACTCAAGAACACTAAAAAATTCTACCTAAAAATAGGTTGAGTTTTTTGGGGTAGTCAAGAGCTGTGGGTAAGATGATTTTAGGTGAGAGCCCAACTTAATTCACTGAGCTACAAACAAAAAGGAGAAGTCTAAATTCATTAGACTCAGACTATAACAACAAATATGAAAGTCAGAGAAAAAAAAAAAACCACACTATACCAGCAAGTCCAGGGACTTCTTAAAAACTGTTTCCTAACAGCACTAGTTCATTACTAAAAAGAAATGTCTTAATTGCCAGCTGATAAAATTATTTAAAAAAACCCAAACAAACTAGAATTGCTCAGCTCTTTACATCTTTCTTGACAGAATACTGCTATTACAACCACAAGCACTTACCACCTGCAAGAAAAGTGTGCTGATGCTCAGGTAGCTTGTCCTGAAGGTTTCAATGAACGAGTGGAAGTGAATTATTAACAAAATCTTCCAGAACTCTTGTGATAATGAGGGCATGAGGAAAGAAGAGGCCTAGCAGAGCCATGGAAGCAAACAAGGAAAGCTGAGAATTATAGCTCAGTTGGAATATCATCAATAACGGGCAAAGAGGTGTTAGCATCCATGAATTGATTCTTGTCTTTTAGTACCAATGAGTATGACTTCATGCAAAACAGATCAGACTGAGCATATTTGATGCTACCAACTTGGTTTATTATACTGGCAAACGGATAGATACTTGATTTTTGCAATGTGACTTCACAGCAACGATATTTTAAACTTAGAGGTTAGAGCTATGCAATATAATAAAGCACTGTCGAAATGGGTAAGAGATTGACTTGCAGATCTCTAGCAGTCAGTAGGGAATAATCAGTGAACATCCATTAAAAATGGCCAGATGCAAAGTTAATAGTGTGATGGATTCTTTACACAATTTTTGCACTTCTGGATGCACCTTAATTCAGACATAAGAGTACCTAAATGAACAACAGCCTATTGTCAGGTTCAGAGACCATCACTTGGGTTCTCTCAGTTAGTATAGAGGATCTGCAAAACATCCGAGTTTCCTTCTGACTGATTCTCAAGGTTTGGATCTGCAGATTAATATAGAAAGAATACCAAAAAGCACAAGACATGTATATTATATAATTTAATAGCTAGTGACAATTGTATAATATAAAGCCAAGCATTTTTTCGATTGCTTGCGATTCTCTGGCAGCCAAGTATTTAACGTTATATTACAGACAGAAGCAGCTCTCGGCAGGAAGATTACCTTTTATTCAATAGGTTAACAGCTCATGGATTTTGCTTAGCTTTTTTTTTAGATCATTTTATGGACTCAAACAGCAGAAAGATTAATGCATCTCCATCCTAGGAATCTATTACACGCACACCTCCCTGCCCCTTCACTTGCAGCTTAACTTCCTCACAGCGGAAAAAGGCCGAAGCATATGCTAACATCTCAGGCCAACTACAACAGGAGTTCAAAGAACTGCCACAACAGTTGGAGAACAAATGGGGAGAAACGTCTACAGCCATTAGAGAGGGACAGTGATTCATCTAAACTGCAGCTATTCAGTTTCAGAAGGAAACAAAACCAAGCATCATTCAGTTTGTCAGAGGAAAAGCCTGTAGTTGACACAAGTCAAATGGTACCCAAATATAAAAGATGCACTAAGTAAACTTGGCATCATTGTGGATAATGAAACTTGGAGAAAAAAAAAAATTAATAACTGGCTAACCACTGAATAAGCTCTGTGTTTTGGGCATCCACCTCATATTGAACTGATGCTGCTTAACTTGGCAGTACATGAAAACAGATTTCAGAAGAGAAAAGCTTACCGTTAACTTCCAGTATGAAACCAGTGTTTTCTGCCCAACCCTGACTGAACTAATTAAGAAGCCGCTACACACAAGCATAGACTTGTCAGCAACTGTCAGTCAAGATTTGCTAAAAGACTGGTGATTTTGCATGCTTTCCAATACTCGGGTTTTTCTACCTATTAAAACATCGGGTAGTAATAAAGAATTGTTAACAACTTTGCAATACGAATTTAAATTACTTTCTGTGTACTTGATTGCTACCTCAGCTCATCAGGGAACTTCAAAAAGAACTACTCCATAAAGCTTACGACAGTTACTAAAGAAAGCTTAGACAGGATTCATCTACTCCAGGTGAGGTATTAAGAACCCAGACTTTAGTAGTTGTCTTCAAAACACAAGCTACTCTGTTGCTTTCACAGAGCAAATGTTTAAAGTGCTTGTTTGAAGTTCAAGCTCGCACTGAGATTTCCCTTCGTAAGCGTCACCAACTTGAACTCTGTGCGAGCCAGAGGTGGACTACAGCACAGATGTTCTCAGACCATGAATCTTAACTGCCCCGTGCGTGCTGCTGAACAGAACAGGACCTAGCTCAAAGACTACACTGCTCTGGCAATTTTTAGACACTCCTGCTCTCATTTCAGTTACAGGCTAGAAATTAAGTTTGAGGAAACCACTCCAAAAATTGGTTACTCTTAGAAGCACACATTAAAACATAAAAAACAAGCCCAGTCCAAAACAGAACCGCAAGTTAAATACATCCCACATCTTGTGGGTAATAAAAAAAGAACACTAAGAAATGTTTAGTAATAAAACTTGATTTTTACTTTAGTAACAATAACAGATGGCTAAGCTATAAAAATAAATCGTAGCTAAGATCATATTTCAAAGGAAGTTTCAGGGCATCTGCAGATGAACCCACGGTTCAATGCTAAATGGATGCGAACTCCAACATTAACATCAGTGATTCTAAAAGAAGATTCTGTTCTATGTATACGGCAATCAAACAGTAGATTAAGTCTATGCAAAGGTAGTCTATCACTACTGCAAAGTGACCTCAGTTCTTTATAAGAAAGCAAATCCACTCCTTGCCTGCTACAAAATCCCCTTTTTGACTTCTGGCTAGAGAAAGCTGCAGCTCAACTCTTTCTTCTCCATTCGTTTTTATTTATCCTTCTGAAGCTAAATTGCATTTTAAAAGTCGATTGTTATATTAAGCCTTTCCCTATCCTATATAGTTTCCTCAATGCTGTCTTATGGTATCTCATATTACTCACTACATTCAAACCTGTGTTTTAGGTCTGTAAGTTAATGGTAGAAAGGGTGGATCTGACATGAAAGCTTTCTTGGCAGATCTTGACCTGTGTTAGACACCTGCCAAAAGCACACATTACGCTTTCTGTTCTTTATTTGCAGATTAAAATGCATTTATGCCAATACAACTCATATTCTACACAGCTATACTGGCATACAGCTCTTCACACTGTGCATCCAAACATCTAGTGGCACGAGGTGTCTAGTTCCACGTGCTAAGTTCGGAGTGCAACTAATAATTTAGCATACTCCAAGTGAGGTCCACAAAGCACTGTTTCAATATCTCTGAAGTTTAGTTTAAAAATTTGGCTTCAAAAGGAATATAGAAAAGAGCCATCAGGTTTCCTTTAAAGAAAATATTTCAAGGAAGTTTAGATGCTGCACTGTAGATTAACAAAAATGGGACAAGGTTATATACACATACCCCTTTTATAAAAAAAAAAAAAGAGGGGGGGAAACCACGGATAATTGAGAAGCTTGTATGGCATAAGAGGATATTCACACATATACAAGACTAATACTCAGCATGAAAATTTATATTTCATCCACTTACAGGTATGTTTTCCACAACAAACCATCACCTTGGCTTAGTGGAAACAGTAAAATGAACTATCATAATCCTCATTTTTGCATTTTGTCGAAGCTTTACATAAGAAAAAAAAAAAGCTACAAGTTGAAGACCAAGGACAAGGTTGTTGTTTATACAGCCAAATCAGAAAGTTAATTTCTAAATAACCTTTTTCACTTCTCAAAGCAAGTGAGAATATTAAATGTTGGGTAACCAGAAGACAAACAAGAACTTCAATGAAAACAGAGATGAGACTTCTTTGGGTTGTTTAATTTGGGGTTTGGTTGTTTGGTTTTTTTTTCTGTAGTGGTTGTTTTTTTGGCAGTGGGGTGGGGGGTAGAACAGTAATATTTTAGTCCAGGCTACACAACTTCCTGTTTTACTGGAGGAGGAAAGAAAAAAAAAAAGCTTGCAAGAATTACTGAAGCAAGTCCTGGGTCTAATGGTCAATTATTCAACCAAATAAACTTGCTATTTCTGGTAGCATATTATCTCCAGTATTTCTTTTGAACTTTCATAAATCTAAATCCTGAAGTGATTTAGTACCGGGTATATTACACAAGCAGAATTTTCAAGAACTATATAGCATTCAGGTTTACACTCATCAAAAAAGTACTTAAGTTTTTCTAAGCTAGGAAGAGACATTGGATACCTTTACAAGATTAAATTATATTGCTGTTTAGCTATGTTTACCTTCCCTATGACTACTTCGCACTAGTATTTTTCTGCAGTTGATGCTTCCTTTGATGTTATGCTGCTAAGACCCGGTTGTGAAGTGTTCCTGAATACCAACCAAGTGATTCAACAACTTTTTTATCTAAGCTATACAAATGATACAACTTCTTAGGAATATGGCAAAGTTTAAGACTGCAAGTTCCGACTCAATTATCAGCATAACAGAAACGAAACCATACCCTGTCCCAGGAAGTTTGCAGCAATACTCATCCACTTGCGTAATAAAAACAGAATGACAAGAAAAGGTCAAAAGGGCTTTCCCATTCAACATTATTAGTAGTGTATTATCAGCTCTGAGCAACCCCAAGACCCACGGCCCTCTTCAGTAACACTTAAACAGAGGAGTCCTTATTTGTTACAATCTAGATTTCTATGCTCATGGTAAACCACTTTCCTCAGGACTATAGGAGGTCATATGAACAGAAAGGAACTTTTATCATGAAAGGAAACTAACCACAGAAGAGAGTAACTTACTACCCAAAGCATCTTATTTGTTTTACTGAGTTCTAACCATAAACTGGTACCTCAACAGTATCAGAAATTGAGTGCTGAAGCCATAGTTAATGCTCTAACAGGTAAAAGCATAAAATTCATGTAGACCTAAGCTGACGAGGCTAGAGCTACAGAAGCTTCACAGACAGCGTCTCTACTGCTCAGAGGCAACGGATCTGTTTATTCCAGATTTCAAAGAACACAGACTAGCTTTTAAAAGACCTGAAAAGCCCTTTCTATGGAAACAACAACGGTAAGTTTTGCCACGTGCTCCTCACAGACTCAAGGGCTGAGCAGGTTTACAGGGGATACCCAAGCAGCTGGCTTTACCTCCTGCCACCCAGGCTCCCTAGGACTGCCCCAACTAAGCAAGTCTCGGCAGAGGCAGCTCCTCCATAGTCGTAACTCATGCACAAAGCCAGGAGGCAACGCTGCACAAGAATGACCAGGACAGAGCCTTGGGACAAGCAGTAATTTCTGCTGAGAAGGCTCAGAAGGGCTCTGCTCCGGCCAGGGTAACTGTCATGCAGCACTAAGACTCTGGAAAGCACCTCCAGCTTGCCAGGGGTGCTCCACCTACACACCTACATGGAAAGACCTGTAATAACTGCTTCAGCTAAAATTAAAAGTGGGGGGAGAGAGAGGAAAAAAAGCTTTTCAGATCAGCTGAACAGTAACGTTCCAGTAGTAGAAGTTTGAAATTATTCTAATACAAAGAAAATCACAGGTGATTAGATGCCCCAGTAAAAATTATAAACAGGAATACTCAGAACAATTGCATCAATCATTATCGGTCCAGAAAGGAAGAATCTAATCATATTATATTAAGCTGTGACTTCAAAAGTTTATTAGAATCATAGAATGGTTTAGGTTGGAAAGGACCTTGAAGATCAGTGAGTTCCAACCCCCCTGCCATAGGCAGGGACACCTCCCACTAGACCAGGTTGCCCAAGGCCACATCCAGCCTGGCCTGGAACACCTCCAGGGATGGGGCCTCAACAACCTCTCTGGGCAACCTGTTCCAGTAGCATTTAAGATGGAAGGATGCACGAAAACTACAGAATACAGGGTAACAAACAAAAGAGACATAACATGGGAATGTCTGGGCCAAGCTCTCAGGGACCACTGTGTATATTCAACAGCTTTGTCCAACAGTCATGAAAAAAAATTGCCCAAAAGAGGAGCTATACAATAAGGTCTTAGTTCTGCATTGCGATTTAATGATACTGTCTCAAAAGCTGCACACTATTTCTGCTCAATAATTTCCAAAATTAATTCCACAATAAGCTAAAAGGAGGGAAGCTGCATCAGGCTAAGTTCAAATGGGACATAAGGAAAAGGTTCTTCACTGAGAGGGTGGTTGGTCACTGGAACAGGCTCCCCAGGGAAGTGGTCATAACACCAAGCCTGTCAAGAGTTCAGAGAGGATCTGGACAACACTCTAAGTCATATGGTTTCATTTTAGGTAGTCCTGCAAAGAGCAGGGAGTTGGACTTGATGAACCTGATGGATCTCTTCCAACTTGAGATACGCTATGATTCTAAATAATAAAACTGCAGTTATGTGATCAAACAGTAAGCTGAATTTTAACCAGATCTGAAGGACTACACATTAATAGTCCAAGTCCCTACAAAGTTAAAAAAACAAAACAAAAATAAAAACACAACAAAACCTAGAAACATCCTTTAACAAGCATTTAAGAGTCCTTCTGTAAATCAGGAAATGAAATAAGCAACATCTGACATTAACCTAATAGAACAGACCACATAAAACATAGAACGAAAGCCCAGTCACCTGTCCCAACAAGCACAGCTTTTCAGGTCAGATATCTTTCTGATGAGAAAAGTTTACATATTTTACTGGTCTGTTTAAAAGCGACTTCTCAGAAAGTCAAAACAGCCTTTAATGTCTTTGATTTGAATGCTTATTGGACAAACAGAATTAAACAGTCCATGTTGTCCTGAGCAATTATTTACAGGTGGAGAAAAATAGCAGCTTTACCTTCATAAACAAATCAGCATGGCTGAAGTCTCAAGCAGAACAGTTTACTAAACAATCCATTAAACCAGATTCAAAACTCACTTTTTAAACTTACTCTACCAGCTGTTGCAGTAGGACTACTCCATATAAAGGAATGAGATTTTGAAAGAGCTCTACACGGAATTCTGCTTGACTATAGTAAAAAAAAAAAAAACAAACACAAACAAAACAAAACAACACCCTGTCACCGATCATTTGCAAATCAGTACCACCTTCATTCAAGGTTTTACATAATTTTATGTCCACCGTGAGAGAAAAGATACCACATTACATTGCGTCAGCAAAGGCAAATAATTTACATTCACTTCTAACACGTACTATTAGACTTTAAAAAACACAGGATTGCACAAGAGCTTTTAGCCCCTCAATCTATTCCCATGCTACCGCAGCCAGCCACATTAAACAAGTCCCAAGATAAAATACAGCAAGTAAGTAAGAGACAGCTCATTTTGGCCTAAAAAACTGTCAGCTCTTCCTCCTTCTTACCTTACATTCCAGCATTAATACAAAATAAATGCATGCTGGTAGAACATCAGTAACTTAGATCAGAATTTCTACCAAACTATTTTATAGTGAGTGTCAAAACCACAAAAAGTACTTAACCTCCATATACTAAGAACTATTTCAACAAACCCACTTTCACATGGACGACAAATCAATTCAAGAAGCTCGGTGGAATTGCAAATATAATTTATAGGCAAACCTACAGCAATATATTTAGAGTGACACTACCAAAAGAGATTGTTTTAAACTTGTGGCACAAATGGGAAGTGGTTTCAGTTGTCAGAAAGACATTCATTTTTCTTCATGTATTTACAGTATAACACCTCATTGTGACGGATTATTCTTTTACCCCCACTATTGGTATCTGGTAGGCTCTGTGGTAAAAGCTTTTCAAGTTGCTCAGAAGCATTTGTAACTTCACTTTCTATGTTGGTTACATGGCTTTCCACAAACAAAAAAAATCCTTCTGAAAGTACACGTTAAAAGCTGCACATTTTTAACACCTATTTCCCCATGTAATAGAGGAAACATTCAGCATTGAGCAAAACAAAACAGAACCTTGCTTTAAGTTTCTTGCAGCGTATTTGGCTTTATATAAACCTCCCAGACAGTCAAAGCCATACAGAAGTCTGTAACATATGCAATATGGCCTTACTCAACACAGGATCTCTCCTGAATGAGGTCCTTCGCTTCTAACTAACCTTTTGTACGCAGACAGCTCTGGGGACAACTAGAAACAAGCTTTCTTGCTCTTTTTAAGTTTAGCACATATTAAGGGATTTGCATTAAAAGACTGAAATCATTGCCAAAGAGATGTTAAAGATTCTCCTCACAAGGAAAGAGAACATTTAAAGATGTGTCACCCAGACAAATAACTCCTACAAGAGTTATGAGAGCTATATGAACCACAACAAAGTGTTCTCAATATTAATAAGAAAATGACAGGTATGCATTTGCTTCCACTTAATAACAAACATAATAATGAAGGTGTTTTCATATTTATTAAAATTAGCACAAAACGCAAAACCTGTTAATCCACAACCACTGCAATATCAGTGCTAGAACAGGGACTCCACATGTTAATCAGTTTGCTCACATCTCCATCATCATTACAGGGGAACAATTCTAAGTCACATGGAAAGATTTTTAAATCTTCAAGCATGCAGCCAAGTTCAAGCTGCATATGAGAGATAAAGCTATAAAATAATAATGAATAATTATCAGAGATTATACACAAAACCAGGAGATAATTATCAAGATCTTTTCTGAATGACTGATACTCTGGAAAAATAATCCCATACAAGTAAGTTAATGTAATGAAAAAGAAAAGCTAATAAAAGAAAAATAGGGCAAACACTAAAATGTTATATGTCCTTCAGTGTCTGTGATAATGGAGAGCTGAAACGTCATAACCAAAAGAAATACCACCTGGACAAAACAGGCATGCATGTCTTACACAGCCATTTGGGCTAGTCTGCACCACACCAAAGTCCATCTGGCTTAATATTTCTATCCCAGCAAAACCCAGACACACTCTGCCCCATGGGATGCAGTGTTCGTAGGTCACATTCTCTTTTCAGCACCTTCCCAGAGTTGAGAGCCTGAAATGAGACCTGGGTCAGGTCAAAAACATGGTAGAGCCTAGTAGGCTCTCAGCTGATGTCTTTCCCTCTGCTCTGTTGAGACCTGGAGTATCGCCCCCAGCACAGGAAAGATGTGGATGTGTTGGAGCAGGTCCAGAGGAGGGCCATCAAGATGATCAGAGGGATGGAACACCTCTCCTATGAAGACATGCTGAGAGAGTTGGAGAAAAGAAGGGTCTAGGGAGACCTTAAAGCAGCCTTCCAGTACCTAAAGGGGGCCTACAGGAGAGCTGGGGAGGGACTTTTTTCAAGGACATGTAGTGATAGAATGAGGGGGAATGGCTTCAAACTGGAAGAGGGTAGGTTTAGAATAGATAGTAGGAAGAAATTTTTCCCTTTGAGGGTGGTGAAGCACTGGAACAGGAAGCTGTGGATGCCCCATCCCTGGAGGTGTTCAAGGCCAGGCTGGATGGGGCTTTGAGCAACCTGGTCTAGTGGGAGGTGTCCCTGCACATGGCAAGGGGGTTGGAACTAGACGATCTTTAATGTCCCTTTCAACCTAAACCAGCCGATGATTCTATGATTCCCAGACCAAAATTAATGCTGGACACAAGTTTGTGCAGCCCTGCCCCTGAGCTAAAAAGCACTGCTTGGTCCTAAAGGAAATGCTGAATTAATACAAATACTTTACCACAGTAGCAGGCAAAGAGCTACTTTCTAGAATTACCTAGTTTCACTCAGCATGGCCATCCTGATAAACTTCTCTCTCAGAGATGCGTGGGCGATGATGGGGTGGGAAGGGAAGCTAAAGCAGGGAAATGGATGGAGCAACCCTCACTGCTAGGCTAATGAGCTTTTCAATTTTCTGTACAGGGCAAGTTATGCACTCAAATTTAGTGACAGACATTACTTATTCACATCATATATGACTAGAATAATCAAACAGATCAACCTAAAAATTACTATCAGATAATTACAATGTTATAATTGGACCCAGCTGCATCACCCCATTCCAGGCTAAGAACTGTCTGGGCCATCAAGATGATCAGAGGGATGGAACACCTCTCCTATGAAGACATGCTGAGAGAGTTGGAGAAAAGAAGGGTCTAGGGAGACCTTAAAGCAGCCTTCCAGTACCTAAAGGGGGCCTACAGGAGAGCTGGGGAGGGACTTTTTTCAAGGACATGTAGTGATAGAATGAGGGGGAATGGCTTCAAACTGGAAGAGGGTAGGTTTAGAATAGATAGTAGGAAGAAATTTTTCCCTTTGAGGGTGGTGAAGCACTGGAACAGGAAGCTGTGGATGCCCCATCCCTGGAGGTGTTCAAGGCCAGGCTGGATGGGGCTTTGAGCAACCTGGTCTAGTGGGAGGTGTCCCTGCACATGGCAAGGGGGTTGGAACTAGACGATCTTTAATGTCCCTTTCAACCTAAACCAGCCGATGATTCTATGATTCCCAGACCAAAATTAATGCTGGACACAAGTTTGTGCAGCCCTGCCCCTGAGCTAAAAAGCACTGCTTGGTCCTAAAGGAAATGCTGAATTAATACAAATACTTTACCACAGTAGCAGGCAAAGAGCTACTTTCTAGAATTACCTAGTTTCACTCAGCATGGCCATCCTGATAAACTTCTCTCTCAGAGATGCGTGGGCGATGATGGGGTGGGAAGGGAAGCTAAAGCAGGGAAATGGATGGAGCAACCCTCACTGCTAGGCTAATGAGCTTTTCAATTTTCTGTACAGGGCAAGTTATGCACTCAAATTTAGTGACAGACATTACTTATTCACATCATATATGACTAGAATAATCAAACAGATCAACCTAAAAATTACTATCAGATAATTACAATGTTATAATTGGACCCAGCTGCATCACCCCATTCCAGGCTAAGAACTGTCTCCTGACATGAGTTTACCTAGCCCTGTATCTCAAAAAGTAGCAGTAAACAGAAACGTAGGACTCAAGCTTTATAGAAGATATATAGCAAGGTATAATCACAAGGGTAAACTGAATGCATATTTAGTTTACAGCTTTGAGAATGTCTTCCCCCATACTGAAGACTGCTACTTCATTTACAACAGTAAGTATCTGAGAAGTGAGCTGTAAATCTGGTGCCTACTATCAATGTGCATATGATTTAGCTATGTTAAGACATACTCGGATGTCCTAAATTCTCATGTTTCCTTGTGATTGCCCTGTAATACCGTAGCTCAATGTCTTAAGTTATGGGCTGGTAAACTGCTACTAAGCTGTCATAGCTCTTCACTGATGATCCTTTTACCATTCTGAACCTACAGGCAACCTACAGATGACTTCAAATGCCTGTCAATTACAATACAACCTTAGTTTTAATATCATATCATTTTCAGTGAAAATTATGCTTCAAACACCCATAGAATAACTACAAGCACATTAATGGCATCTTCCAAAGCACCTGGATACCCAGTTAGCATGCTTAGCCATGTTCAATTTCTAAACTAGATTTCGTTAGTTTCCTTTTCTCTCTTTCTCTCCAGGCCATGAAGCATCAGATCTGAAGTTTCAGTGTTTGCACCATCCCACTTCAAACAGTCTTTATCTAGTAAGAGGTACAGACACATTGTATTAGTCTCAGTGGAAAAGGCAAATAGGCAATGTTTAACATCCCACTACAGAAAAAAGGCTAGTCTTTTTCCTCCTACTGTGAGAGCAGGAATTTAATCACTTTGTATTCCAATATAAATACCCATGTTATCCACTGCTACCAAGCTTTTTGTCTGGTAAGCTACAGTTAATTAAAAAAAAAAAATTCGCATTAACTACTTCTTGCTTTCAATAGACCAGAATACTTTATACTCCTTGGCCTAAAATATTATGGAAAACAAAGAAACATTCTACAAGCAAAAACACCTAAGGAAGTGTTTACCAGTTGGCAGTATCTTCTTGCAGTCTTAACAGAGAACTCCCTCCCTCAGATTGCCGATGCAGCAGCTCGTCTTCAGAATCTGAACAAACAGAAGAATCCCATTAAACAGAAACAATACATGGTATTTCAATTACATAAGCCAGTACCAGGGGCAAGTCAAAGTTAATCCTGCAGTGCCAAGGAACCTATATAATTCTTTAGGAATGCAAATAAAACATGCGGACTTCAAAAACACTTGTGACTTTATGGAAGGGACATTACAAGCAAATGGAGAAGCATCCTTACAAATTCTTCGGTGAGTCAGTAAGGCAATTAGCTATCTATGATCACAAGCATCAGAAATAGAGCATTGCATCTCAGCATTACTGAGTTAAGTTACACTGTTACAGCACACACACAAAAAATAGAGCATTACATCTCTGCATTACTGAGCCAAGTTACACATAGTTGCAGCAGAAAAAAGTAGGTCTCAGTCCAAGTTTTATTTACAGTGTCATATATATTGTGCACAGGGAAAAATGCTTCATTGCTACAGTTTTCTTCAGGTAAAGATGAATTTGGCCAATGGCAGTTTTTTACCTTCCTGAATTTACTCTAGGATTACTTAGATTTCTTGCTTCAAAACTTTTTGGGTTTAGAAAATTAGTATTTGTATGGTCAGAGAGAAAACAGCATTTCCTATGGAATTGAGGCACTGAGATCTACTGCAAGCATCTGAAGGGGGTTAAGAGTTCATTTGGAGTAGGTTTACATAGCAAACCTTTTTTAGCATAGTAATAGGATGATGAACTGGACAAAACTGACACCTTTCTGTTGTGGTGAAAGGTTCATAAGCCTTTTCCATTTGGGATTTTGTAGGCGGCTTCTGTTTCAGGGATTCTGGCTAATTTAAATACTTGAGTGTCATCACTTAACTTGTCTCCAGTAAAACCACTGTTGTTCCTATTTCAGATATTGTTCCTGGTACCAGAATCCACCCTGTCAATATGTCACATCAAGGTTTATTTTAAGGAGTGATCTTCCCATTTTGTACTACAACTCTCTGCTTCTACAGCAAAGTCAAGCACATTCTGCAACGCATCTGTTTTTAGCATAAGCTTGTTTTACAAATATAAAAGCCTTGTCATGTTAAGGACTTTTGCAGATCCAGCTAAAGAGGCATGAAATATTCAGTGTTAATTTGTATTTAATCAGCTATCAGCAGCTCCTCTTACATCAGATAATCCTCACTAGAAATTTCACTGCAAAGCAGCATATTTTTGTTAAATGTTTGTTAATTGCAAAGGCCACAATATTACTGA
>NW_009647595.1:6778102-6788415 GCF_000708025.1 Charadrius vociferus
GGGAAAGAGCTATGCACTATCAAGGCTGGGGGATAATTTTAGTCACAGTGAAAACTGTCATCAAAAGATAACACACACCCCCCCGAACCCCCCTCTGCAAGAGAACCTTGTGACCTGAACAGCACAGCCAGGAGAAGAGGAGACGGCAAGGACTCTCAGTTACTATGCAAAATTTAATTGACAAATAGAAACCAGAAGATCTCAAGGGACCCATAATTATTATTTATAAAATCGATAAAATAAAATCAAGGGATTCTATTTACAGGTACACTGAAGGAAACAGTTGCAACAGATAGTTAAAAAGTAAAAACAAAAGAAGAGTAATGTTAGTGAACGATAACATTTCCCAATTTGTCTAAAGGCAGCATCTAAGATAAGCAAGTGCCTGGCAAATTAATGTTGGTTTTTTCCCCTGCAAATGTTGTTGTATGAAGCACTACTACTCTCTCTTGCAGAAAGGGAAATGTAAAAAACATTCAAGACACCTTATTCACTTTGTTAAAGCCTAGGCTTTGTTTTAACAATTGTTCCACTACACTATTTCAGTCCGTTTCATTCTTGGTCCTCTTGCCAAGGAACTGTATAAAGTTCACAATTCAGTTAAAACCTTCTGAATGGAAGCCATAAGGTCTTATACTCACACGCAGCTTGGTAAGTCGCTGGGCAGAGTGGCACTGTCACTGTCTACAGCCTGGTAACAGGATTTCAAAGTTCTGCTGGCTGAGTGACCATTTATGCAATTGCAACATGTGCAATTTCCTTCAACACGCTCAACAAAAATACTTCCTTCTACCCTGCCACACCACAGTATGAAAAGCTTCCTATTCGGTACCAAAGAATAGATTTTTTTCAAGCATGATCGATCATTTCATTAAACAGAAAACTCATGTCACACTTCCACTGGACCAACTCACATATCTTCTTGCTAACTTCGAATGTTTGCATTTTCTCATAACTACCTGAAGTAGCAAGCAGGATTTTGTTTTACTGAAAGCAGTATCTCAGCCTGCTGGAGACTCTTCTGCCCCTCCAGCCCCACACTGCTCCCCATCGCTCCCTCTCCTGGCTGCTCAGCATCTCCTGTGCTGTAGGTCTTCCCTGACATCCCACTCCTGCAGACTGGCCTTCAAGGGAGAAAGGGAAGCAAGTGCCAGCAACTACAGCTGCGTAGGAATACTGCATGGGAAAAGGCAATGTGGCAAAACAGCAGTAGGTACAGTGGACTGGAGGGCTCATGGAAACATCTGCATGCAGAGGAACTACATGATCTCCCAGCGCTGGGCAAAGAATGAAGTCTGGTGCGACAGGAGGAACTGGAGAGGAAAGAGGCTGCTGCAGAGGGGCGCTGACCAGGAGCAACTGGGGGCATGCGCAGAAAGCCACATGGTCCCTTTGGAAGATGTCCCCAGCCTTCAAGGCAACAATTCCTTATACATGCTTTAGATTAATCTGGTTCACCTGATAAAACCTGTAAGCAGAACTTCCCCCCCCCCCCCCTTTTTTTTTTTTTTTTTCTTTTTAAACAGGTCTCCAAACTGTAACCTACTGTATAAATAACACAGCTGAGAAAAACTAAGTAGCTGCCATCTTAGTTTTCAGTCAGTATTTGTTCAAAAATTAATTTTCTTTATTTCAATAGACCTTTGTGGAGTAAATTAACACTGTTTCTTTGACAGGCTAACGAGAATAGCAGGTAAACAACTAAAGAGTAAGCTCATTCTCAGAAGATATCCTTGCTTGCCCTCTACACAGTGTTGCATAGCTTTGTAGGATGAGTTCAAAAGAAGGAAGCAGACAATAAACCTACTTGTGCCTGGTAAATTAGGGAGACTTCACCCATTCATTTAAGCGACCATCCCTTACTTCATTAGTTTTGTCACTTAAGGGGAAGGTGGAATTAAACTCTGAAGTACAGCACCTGATTAAATCTTGTTCTCTGTACAAAATTCATACTCAAGAAAACTATTAACCATAAAGATGCAAAGAGTTTATGAATGGCACGGTGTTCATTTTTCTCTAGTGTACATGTTTCAACAGGCGGAATCACAGTCACTGCTTCCCAAGCCTCTGAATCCTGCACTCATTTGAGCTACAAGGAAGAACACTTCTAAGTTATTAACGGCTACATTCTCAGGAGAGAATGGTAAGGGCAGCAACACAGAGGTCAATAGGTTTTACTGAGAGATTCAGCATACTCCATGCAAGGAAGTTTGCTGAAACACTGTGGCAAAACACCTGGTTATTGCCAGACACAGCAGTTTCTACGTAGGAGCTTCAAGTTATCTCAAATAATTTTCCAGCCTTTCCCTCCATTAAAGCAAGAGTGCCACTCATAGCCCAGGTAAGCCCTGAGTTGGAGCTGGCTGTAAGTCTTCACCACCGGGTAAGAGGGATAAATCAGGGCTGAGATGCAGAGGGAAATGGAGGTCAGAACAGTTCCTTAAGTTCTGCACAAACCCTTGACTGCTAACCCGATAACCTGCACTCCAGTTCTCTGCCTGCTCCAGTCAAACACTCGCCTCCCAAGGACAATACCGAGGTGACCATCTGGGGTGGCCTGAGATGCCATTTCATTTCCTCCGATTGGTAACACACAGCTTCTTCAAAAGCCCAAAGAAATACAGATTTCAGAACTTAACATGCAGGTTATTTCAACTCAAAAGCTTTGTCTAAAGTATGCTTAGGAGTAACTCCACCTAGCCTGTATACCCAAAACTGTTGTACAGATATGAATCACATTTAAAATCACGTTACAAACATCATGTCTGCCTGTGCTTGACTTTGCTCAGCCCAAAACACAGAAAGTGCAGAAGAAACAGCAACAGGGATTTAAGGTGATATAGCCTCCCCAACACAGATCGCAACAGACTGCTAGTGACAACAGCCCATCAACAGGTTAAGAAAGTTGAAAAGCAGAGTATACAAAACGAGTAAAAAAAAAAATCATAAAGATAACTAAGTGCCAGAAGGCTTACGGTAGCTTTTAAAGAATTCTATTGCCAGACATAAGACAGCACACAAATTGAGCAGTCAAAATAATCCTGGCAGAGCTTCTGATGGGCTACTCTTCACAGTAAGGCAGCTATGAAAAGAAGAGGCAGAAAGCAACACATCCAGTGTCCTACAAAACCAGGAAAACCTATAAATACTAGAATTCACAGACAGTTCCATGGCAAAAAAAACCCCACTTGTTTGAGAATTTTATCCCTCACTAAAATGATACCTGCTACTTTTTTCCTCTTTATCAACATATATTGCCAAAACTTTAATTTTCAATTGAAAGAAGAAATTCTACTGTGAATTGAGGAATTCGTGATTAGAGAACTATTAAAAAAAAAATCCCCATTAGTTTACTTCTACCCAGCTAAAAAAGTAAGTTCTCATTCCTTTATTTGCAGGACAGCAATGAAACTGAGTGTTTAAGATCAAAATAATGATACTAAAACTCAATAGTGTGAGCTTCAACTGTACATTATACAGTTAATAACAATGATGCTACGACATACTATGAAGTTAAAACAATTCGCTTCCCAAAGACTGTCCAGCTCTGCTTCCATGTTACATCATAACACTCAAGAGATACTCTGAGCATTTTCAACATCAAATTATTACTTTTCTTCATTCACCAGAACTTCATCAGTTACAGGACTTAAATATGATATTCCTTACAGGTTTGAGCTGGAAAACATCAAAACATATTCATGTACTAGAAGCTAATTTTGTGCATAAATGAAGACCGTCCAGTTAATTAAGAGTTGCAAAGACAGAGACAGAAAAGACTCACTCATACCCTTCCCTTGTCCCTGTAGCAAAACATTTGGCACAGGTTTCAAGCAGTATCAGTCCAAAACAATGCATTCTTTTAAGTGTAATTTGCCAAACAGAACACTGACCAGCTTCTCCTCTGTTAATTACTCCAAAGTCATAGAACGGATTTCCAACTGTGAACACTTTCTCCTGTTAGTGCCACATCTCAGCTTTCAAAAACTGGACTTGATATTTTAAGCTCAGTAGTGTTGCATGGTTTAGCAACTTCCTTCAAAAACACAGGTTTTCAAAATAACGCTAAGTATTACAGAAGGACTGAATCTTAGAAGATGAGTATCCTTACCAACTTTTTAAATTTATTAATTACAATTGGGAATAGCATGTGCTCCAGATCCAGGAGTTTGCTCACCCTTCAGGAGTTCTGACTACCATCAGACCAACTCTTACCTTCAAGCCCTCACAACCCAGCTCCTGGGAGCTCAGGGACCTATGCCTGTATCTACTGTAAATGCAGCAGTAGGAATAATGTAGCTCTTGTATAAAACAAGAAACTAGAACTGCTAAATACCTATTCCATTTACCCATACAACAAGCATATTCCTCCATTTCAAAGACAAATGTAGAACTGTAATGATGCCAATAATTTGAATACTCTATTATAAGACACACTGTTTAACTATGGGCAGTCACGAATATATGTGAGGCAGGACTTGAAAAGAGAACCAATTTTTTTTTTTTTTTCAGTTCTCCTTTAAAATAGAGCTACTCCTTAGAGTGACTCAAGCCCTTAGAGTGACTCAGCTCAGAGATGAAGAGGCAGGACACAGATGACATGTTCTCCAGATTAGTTATGGTACAGGTTTCCATAGCAGGGTGCAAAGGGCAGGTACATACAGTTACACACAGACTGAAGTAGGAGTAATCTTTTCCTACTCCTGGTGAGAGGCTGTTCTCAATATGATACAAAGGAGGCAAACACAAGTTTAGATCATGTAACTTAAAGTTAGTCAGAAATGTGCAATCCTCGCAAAAGCTATGATAATTCTCGCAATCAGTCCGGAGCAAGACTGATATGTACGTTTTGACTTGTAAACTGGCACAACTTGGACGATTTCTTCATTCTGAAGTACAGATGCCACGTATCTTTTGACCCTAGATCTCTATTAACACATTTGCTCCTTGAATACACAATACCCGACTAAGGGAATGAGTTACATTGTAGAAACCACGAATTCACCCATGGAACGAACATCAGACCAGTCCTAATTTTTCTGCTCTCTACAGAGGCACAACAGAAGAAGGTCCCTGTGTGACCAGAACTAGCAGACCAGCAGGACTGCTTTCGAGGAGCCTACTTCAACATCTAAAGGTATCTGCAATCTACGTGAACTCTTCAATAAGTTCAGGCTTGTAATGAGAGGACCGAAGTTGCATATCCCAACTCCGAGAACAGTTTAAGATTTCCATTGGACAAAGATCTATTGTAAGCAAAGACTAAACCCAAAGACTTTCCCACTCCATAAAAATTCCTTCTCACCAGGTTCTGCTGTGCTTAGTCTTTCCTGAATCTACCCCTTAAACCCCTACTCATAAAGTGTCCCAGCTTCAGCTGAGCAAGACACCAGCCTGGCTCACAAGTAGACGTTGAATTCAAGACTCCTCAAATAGACATTAGAATTAGGTTTCCCTTATATTACAATCAGTAGGTTATTACGCCAAAAAGTCTGCCATGTAAAAACTCTGAAGGGGGGGGGGCAGAGATACCATGAAGCCCTGGATCTGGGTAGTCGGTCAATACATCCTCTTTTTTCCTGTTACTTAATCAGCTGGATTTAGACAAGCTTGTTATCTAGTCCACAGAGAGGCAGGCACTACTTCCAGCTCTTAGCCATGTTTACAGTACCTAACTTTCTCTATCTGATGTGTAAATAGTTTAAGCTCTTAGCTTAAACAGTCTGAATGATCTTTTTAGGATCCAGTATTTACTTAAAAAAAAAAAAAGATACTGCAGGGTTTATGTTTGAGACCTGGAGTAGGAAGTCTCACCCTCAGACGGTTGTCTGCAGACTATCTCAGCTTTTACATCCGCTTCTCACTAGATAGACATTAAAGGCAACTGGACTCCTATTTTTGCACAGGAAATCTGATGAACTTTAAGCCATTCTTACACTCCCACATCCTCGCATTTAGGTCCGTATTGAGAGAGCACAAGATCTTTGTTCAAAGCGTACTTGCAGATGCCATCATCTCCAGGGGCATTTTTCCTACATTTAATGTGCAAGTTACAACCGCAGTCAAAATAGGAGTGCAACAATTTTTCTACATTACCCTGTATTTGGAGCAACAAAGGGAGCTTTTAAGAACAAGTCTTATATTTTTCTGCTGAAGCGAAATAACAACACCAACATTCAAATAGTGGTATACGTGTTCTAGAGACTGCAACAAAGGAGTCAGTTCATCCTTTTCAAATCAAACTTTACATTGGAACAGCAGTCAAGTAAAAAAAAAAAAACAAACCTACTTTTATTTACAGACGTGTCACACTGCAAAGCTTTGTTGCTACTAGAAGGCTACAAAGACTTACTTGAAGATTAACAGATTCTGCAGTACCATTTTTCATGAGAAAAATGCAGCCACAAAACTGAAGTTAAATACATACATGAAGCACTGTATTACACAATTCACATAACATAAAATACACATTGTAAAGTCATGTCCAGCGTAATTCCCACAGACACAAAATTGCTGTACATAGGTAAAACTCCAACAAGAGACATGCATACGCAGCAGCGTCCCTTTGTCCACTTACCATTAAGTCTGCAAAGGGATGCGAGCACATGCAACAAGAGTATCATCAGTACAAGAACTGCACATACCTTCAGGCATTCAAAGTCCGAGGACCACGGATTTCAAGGGTAATAGAACAACAGGCATAAATGGTACTAATAAGCGTAACCAGACTTGAAATTAAGATGCCTGACTACTGCAATCTCCAAATTTAGATGAGGGACTCCATCAGCAAAGTGCTTTCAAACCACGTTGAGAGAGTTGCTCTACAGGTGGAGCGTGCTTTTGGCTGCTCCTTCATGAGAAACCCACAGGGCCCTTACCACAACACGCAACCAGAGCGTAGGCAGTGCCACATACGAGGTTTATGTTCAACAAAATGAAAGGCAGAAACTCCTGAGCTCTTCAGAAACACAGTATCTGGAAAAGAGTTACAGGAATTGTATAACAGAAGCCCAGAAGCAAGCTCCAGCGTGGCAAGAGGTACAAACAAAAGTACATGTACATGCACCATAGATGCATGCCTTCTAGGAAGAAACTGTATCTATCACGTGGTGCCATAGTACTCATCTGTTCAAGGACTATGATTCAGTGCCTACAGGGCGTGTTGGATTTAGTACAGATGCACAGATTAATTGTACACCACGTACGTGTCTGGCTGCTGACAGGAAAAGGCTATACACACACACAATTAACAGCACTCAGAGAAGTTAAATCATCTGATACAACAGGATTGATTAAAGCTTTCTTGGCCCCAGATTCACTCAATGCAACTACAGAAATCTTCTGTATCATCTTTGTTGTAAGGAGTCTCAGAATAAGCGAAGCTAGTTAACTTTCACGATAGACAGGGTTTAGTTCGAAGCTCGTCATGCCTAGCACGGGCTTGAACAAACATTACCTACTATGGAATTATTTGCATTGCCATTCATGAACTTATGCAATTTATCAGGGGCATCTCATGTAGCAAAGACACTGCCAAAGAACTGGATGATTTATGGGTGTTCTTACAGCAGAACCTCTTACAGCAGGAACTTTCCAACACAGCAGACGTTTGCAAGCAATCTCTGAATATTGGAATATGACAAAAACAAGACCGAGGAAGTGAGAAGACTTACACAACGATAAATCTTATTAATAAAGATACGCTTGTCACTGTGGCTAAACTAGAAAATTACTTTTGCCTTATGGTACTGTCACGAGCATCACAGAAAGCATACTAAAACAGGCAAGCCAACTTCATAAAGAGAAATGCAAAACCCCTTTGGCTGATCAAGAGGCTTTCAGTAGCTTTTTTGTCTTTCAATAAAAATTAATCTGGCTTTCAAAGATTTAATAACAAGGCAAATATTAACTTATTCAATGTCTTATCACCCAAATCTAGAAATGGATGCTGGCCTTCTGGGTCTTCATCTCCCACACTTTAGTCAAAATTCAGTTATTTGCTTTAAAATACAAATACCAGCAAAAACAGTATTAAAAAACCAAACCAACAATGAAGGAGATCTATCAGATCCAAAAGAATGAAAGGTTTTTCACTCGGATATACTTTCAGTCAATATCGATTGCAGAGAAACTAAAGGAGTTTCCCAGGGAATTACTAATCTTGCTTCTATCTTATAAATATGTTTTATTAGGAGTTGTGCAACTACAGAAACTCAGTCTAACATTGCAGTAAACAGAGAAACGCGTTTGATCCCTGTTTTTAACTACAGACTTCCTATTTGCTTTCAGGTAATTAAGAATGCCGTACCTCAGTTTCTTATCTCTAATGAGGCAAAACATACAACACTAAGCACAGCAGGACTTTAGCCAGGTGTGTAGTCTTTGAATTCTGCTACAGCAAGAGTTGGTAAGGGTAGCATCAGATCAATGTTGAAGGGGATAAGCACAGATGAGGCTGTTCAGTGACCCTCAAGGCAGTCAGTGAGGACACACATGCAGAACATCTCTGAAATGTGAAACAGTGCAGGCATTACAAACGGAAGTTGCTGAGGCAGTGCAGATTCCAAAAATCAGATATGTCATTCCTATCTGGCAAAGATATCCATGTTAAACTCTCATGCCTCAACCTGAGAAATAATGGATGCTATTGTTTTACTGCTGAAAACTTAAGCTTCTTAGGCCTTACACATAGCAAGACATTAACTAATCATTTGAGATAGTTCTGCCTAATCCTGGACCTAACAAACACTAATTTAATTTCAATATGTGGACTGTAATTCCACCCATAAAATCCTTTATTAGGACTATTTTGAACCAATAAAACATCACACAGGTGTCCCAAATTGCTGATCAAGCCATCCTTTCTCAGAGGTTACAAATAAACGTAATAAAAACCCAAAAAGATGCACACGTTTAAGACAACATGCTTGAGGAAAAAAGAACAAATTTCATCCAGGTCAATCAACTGCAACACTGGTTATTCTTGGATTATTACAGAGGAACATCACAAGACATACTGTAGTTCTATGCTAATTAAAAAACAATACTGAACTTACATTAGGACAACCTTCCAAGACAAAAAATGAGTGTAAGAGTACGATTTTCATTCTGCTAGGTGTTCCTAAATAAAATCTATAGAAAAAACTGCTCTCATGGGACACCTTAGATTTAAAGATAAAATTGCGGTCTTGATGTTGATGTAGAGCTAGACTCAAGCCATTAACAGGATCCACAAATTCTATCCTGTCTTACATACTAAGAGTCTGAAGAATAAACCATCCCTGGAAAAGTGCAACCAGCTTCTTGGTTTGTCAGTCAGCCAAGGTCTCCAAGGTTTCAAACACCACACTTGTGACACAACCAAGAACACATACAGTAACAGAGAAGTTACTGAGGAATTCATCAAAACACGGAAAAATACTTTTCTCAAGAACCCAGTTTGGGACACAAGGTTAGATCAGAAAGGTGGTATCTAACTCTGGGTTTCATGTCACATTCCCAATAGATAGCAGAGGCTATTAGCAGCTGCACTTTCTTTGCCAACTTTGAAACCTGCAAATAAAATGTACCATTCTCGTAAGAAGTGGCTCCGAAACTCTTAACTTGAGGCATACAGAACTTTCCCTCCATGATATCACATCCTACTGATACCGGAAAACAGCACCAAACACAAAGGACATTGACAAGAACTAATTCATGCTACTTTTGAGAAACCCTATATTCGTAAGGCAGTTTCTTGATCCTCATTCACTGCCTTTGCACACATACACAGCACTACAAAAGCAACAAACTATAAGGAAGCAATTTCTTCATTCAAATTTTGATTCTGATAAGAACTTATGAAACAGTATTTTACAGACGTTTAGTTTCTGCCATTGAGCACTCTGCCCGTAATAGGAGAGAGCTGCTTTAGCCCTCACTTATGTCAAGATCACTGTTCCAAAAAGGTACTTCGGGCTAGTGCCAAGCCACTGGAGCAAATTTATTTCAGAAAACATAGTTATAACCTTTCTACTAGCAATAAAAGCTACTACCTAAAGGCAGTAGCTCTCAACCTCCTTCCAACTGCTGCTATTTCTACTTTGTCATAAGCACATACTCCTAAGGCCACAGGCAGAATACTTACTTCACTTTCTTTCAGACCTTTATGTCACCAGCAAGAGCAGGTGAATGGCAAAAGGGATCATTCCCTTTTGGGGATCACACCCAAACTGAAGTAGAATTAAGTCATGTTTACGCAGAATGACACGGAAGTTCAAAAGGCACACAGGTGAAAAGGAGACGTGCACTTAAGTCCAGATGGGGCGGGGGGG
>NW_009647595.1:6789926-6813739 GCF_000708025.1 Charadrius vociferus
ACCAGCCCCCGATGGATATACCTGAGCTATTCTACTCTTCTGAATGCTCCCGTTGATTAAAAGGTTTGCAGTATAGTCACTGTACTCTAGACACACACATTTCACATGTTACACCATTTTAGAGATTTCCAATGAAAAAAAAAAAAGTGTGAACCAAAGAACCCTAAACACCTCCATCTTCCTTTACACAAAATTTATCTAAATTTCACTCTGTCACATCAGTACCCTTCACGAGCTGAGTCAGAAACGCGTTCTACAAGAGAACTTCATAATAATTTAGTGTTTTAATCAGAACTTATCACTGCTTTTTATCACAAATCAGAGCTCCCCAAATTTTTTTAATAAAATGTTTTGAAAGCTTGAGAATTAACCCTCAACAGGCTTCTCTGATGTGCAAGCATCGTTATCAGAAATATTCAAATCAATAAAGCAGTCAGAAGTGTTGCAACACAGTTCAAAGTCACTACTATAAACACCAATCCCAGCATGCAAATTTGTAGCTTTCGGTCTCTTCCTTAGCCTGTGCCCCTGTGTTGATGAATAAAAACATATTTCTGGCCTGTTTACTCTTTAAAATTGCATAACAGGATATTTTAAGGAAAAATGAACACTTCTGAAGTGAATGACCTTTAAGACTTTGTTTCTGCTTTCAAAAACTCTAACCAAGTCTACTTTTCCCTATTTACAAAATAGATACTCAGAGACCAAAATACACTATTTTAAGTCAGAGAAACCAAAACCTATCCACCCACAGATTTTTTTTTTTTTTTCATTTCTGAAGGTAGAGAGCAAGCAGTTCCAGATGCTCAGTTTAGGCAGGAAAGACATAAAAAAAAACTGTCCTAAAATTATTTGAGGAAAAGAGACCGGACCAAAATAATACAATTCTGGAATAAACCTCTGCATATGGAAGCAAGTCCTTGTTCAAAGCTTCATGGGCAAATTATTCAAATACGAGGTCAACTTTGAACTGACCTGAGGCACTAGGGAGAATGAAGAAGTATCTGCAGCTACCACCCTTGTTTTTATAAATCGCTTAACTCAGAACTATCAAAACATTAATTTATGCAGCTGTATTGTACTAAGGTTAAGTGCAGGCAGGCTTTCAGCCTAAAAAGGGAAGTTAAGCAAGACCTAGTATCTGCGCCATCAGTCTACAATACCATACTTCTGGTTTTAAAGCATTCTTTAATTTACACTGTCTCTGTATAGCTATCCTCACAAAGAAATGCAGAAAAGTATTCTTCATTGGCAGAGAAGTCTTGGCAGTTTGTTCCTTTCTATGGCAGAAAGGAGATAAAAAAATCAAAGAATGCCATTCCTGGATGCTTTCAAGGTTGAGACAGCATACAAACTGTAAAAGGAATTTTGTTGCACGTATATGAACAAGCATCAGCAAAGGAAAAGGGTGACTGAAATACCTCCTTGTAGGTGAGAGGAGTCTCCATTACATCCTAAAGTACATACAAATCTAATATTAAATAAACTGGCACAAATGCACAGAATTCAAAAGCAGCCATCAAGGCAATCAATCCCATGTTACTTCTGAATTCATACTGACAGTGGAGATTGCTTGTGACGAAGATCATAGAATTATATTTATCTCCAAACTTTTATTTAAAGCATCTCCCTTCACTGCTTTGACAGGAGGACATCCCTGAAAAGGTATTTGCAAGACAGTAAGTGATTCCTAGCTTAAAGATCTGTTCTGTTATCAGACCTGAAAATGCCTGATTCCCCTCCCCACAAAAGATCAGTTGGCATGAATTACCAGCTTTTTTTTTCCCCCTAGAAACCATCTAAAAGCAGGAAGGATATAGAATTCCGTAAGACAGTTACAAACATAACCATTTCAAGGTGTCTCATGAGTAACTCAGTGACAACAGTTTATCAAAGTTGGATTCGTAAGAATTATTGCTGTTTCTTCACAAGCCTTATACTGTCAGAAGAAAAGCCTTGAGATGCACACTTAACCTGAAATTGAAAGTGAACATAATGAACTACAAACGTTGACAACAACTGCTACAAATTTATTTAAGCTTAGAAGGAGCTACTAGACAAAGGTAGAGGTAGGAGGTTAATATTAAACACTTTATCACCTGTCCCTGTTATCTCCTGGAGGAGACAGGAAGACACATCTTTTATTGCTGTAGAACACAAAAAGGTTAGCTGCAAGAAAGAAGGAAATAAAACAACCCCTACATTACAAAAACTGGGATCGGGGGGGGAGGCTGTCATGCCAGGAACACAGCTACACTATAAATGAGAAGATAATTGTACCCAGTTCCAATAAAGCAGCTGTAGTTATGGGTTAGGTAGCAGTCTGTCTTTTTACTGGAGTAAAACTTTCATCAACTTCTGTGTTACGACAAAGGAGTGCTGCTTGTCAAGCACTTGCAGGATTTGATATCTGTATACACATACAGCTTTCCTCCATCTAACCATTAAAAATAATCTCAGCTTTCTCGTTGGCCTGTCAGAGTCAAAACTGTGACTTTCATCAACCTTCTTTTATTCTAAAGGCTTTACCATTCTTACAAATAACTACGCTTCAGAGTAACTCCAATCCCAGGAATACACAGCCCTCAACTCAAAACGCACGACAGTCATTCAACACATTGCTGTTATGTACTCAAACAGATTTCAGTTTTACTTTGCATGCTTATTCAGCACAACTGCTCCCAACTCCTAAGAATAGACAAAGACTTGTCCTTTAAAGACTGTAAGAGTACCAAGATTGTTACATACTCAGAAGTTCCCCAGAAAACTCAGTTCTGTCACCAGGAATACTATGCTTATGCAGTAAGAACGTCTTATCTTCTGAGTTTACAGACCAGAGATTTATTATCAGTGAGTTTGGGTTTGTTGTTTTGTTGTGTTGTTTGTTTTTTGGTTTTTTTTTTTAAACCTTCCACCCTATCTTTCATACAGCTGAGCCTAGTCCTCCTACCTACTTAACATAGCCTCCAGCTATATCATGGGAAGAAAAAACACTGTCCACTCTCATAAGATAGTTTTAAATGTAGCCATCTAAAGTCAGATCTAATCAAATGGTGCTTAATGAATACTGAGATATAAGAGAAAAAACTTTGTCAATGTACAACAGAGATAACAGCAAAAAGAATTTGCTGGAATATGTAAAATTTTTTTCATTTCCCCAGATACCATTTATAGCACTATGCCAGTTATTTTAACAGTAGCTAGCACAATAATCCACCGCTCAGTTGGAACAGCAATCATTTCCTGCTCATCTTTACACACACGCACAAAAAGCTGCTGCTCAGCAACTGAAATGCTTTTAAGTTGTAAAAAAAGTCATTCACAAATACTTTTTTCCAAATTACTGTTTCATACACAATTTACGTCTGTTTTATACTAAGATAACAGTTTAGAGTTTTGGTTTGGGTTTCTTTGTGAATATGAAGCCACTACAAAGATAAGACTCCCAATTATCTTTAAACAAAACAGTTTGTCAGAACTATCTGGGGAGGCTAGTACTTGTATCAAGTTTGCTTTGAGACAACAGGTTAGTAAAACAAGATCTTAAATAACGACCACAGTGCGGAGACAAGCCACATTTGGAACAGATTTCTGAAAGGATCAGAAGCGCAACATTAGTTTGAAACAAATCTGAACCTGAAAGAATGTGCTGTTTAGCTTCTTGGTAGGTCTTATGTTTAACAAGAAATTTAAAATAGCAAAATCTTGGATCTCTAGGATATTCCACTAACTGCCAGAACTACATATGCCAACCGTTTTCCCAGGCTACTTTCACTAGCAGCATAGTGTCACAAGAAAACAGCAAGCATAATTAGCATCTGATGGCGAGTTACATTCTAGCCTTCCTCAACAGCATGTTATTGACTGCCTTTTGATGACCTTCAGATTAGGACAAACTGTTCAGAGTTTTTAGCTAGGCAAATGTTAAGTTCATTTCAACTTTGCTGTTTGATCAGGTTCAACTATGTGTTTCAGAAAAACTGTTCATTCTTTACTGAAGCTAAAGGAGGCTAAAAGCTGCTTAAGAGATTAAAATACTTACAAGTATGAAAATTAACTTGTACCACACCATTGTAAGCTGTTCTTCTGTTTCTGATGACCTACTCATCCTTAGCAGAGAAAGGAAACATGCAATTCAGCCCATGAATGCTTAACACAAAGTCAATGCAAATCACTAGATCAGAGAATCATCTGAAAACAGGCTTTGCCAAGCCATCACTTACTGCTGAGAATCATAGAATTGGTTTGGGTTGGAAGGGACCTTTCAAGGCAATCTAGTCCAACCCCCCCTGCAATAAGCAGGGACATCTTCAACTAGATCAGGTTGCTCAGAGCTCCATCCAACCTGACATTGAATGTTTCCATGTTTCCATCAACCCTTCCTCTGGGCAACATGTGCCAGTGTTTCACCACCCTCATTGTAACATTTTTTTTCCTTGTATCTAGTCTGAATCTACCCTTTTTTAGTTTAAAACTATTACCCCTTATCCTGTCACTACAGGCCCTGCTAAAAAGTCTGTCCTCAGCTTTCTTATAAGCTCCCTTTAAGTACTGGGAGGTCTCCCCGGAGCCTTCTCTTCTCCAGGCTGAATAACCCCAACTCCCTCAGCCTGCCTTCACAGGAGAGGTGCTCCAGCCCTCTGATCATTTTTGTGGCCCTCCTCTGGACCCACTCCAACAGGTCCGTGTCTTTCCTGTACTGAGGGCTCCAGAGCTGGATGCAGTATTGCAGGTGGGGTCTCACCAGAGGGGAGTAGAGGGGCAGAATCACCTCACTTGACCTGCTGACCACACTTCTTTTGATGCAGCCCAGGATACAGTTGGCCACCTGAGCTGCGAGTGCACATTGTCAGCTTTTCATCCAGCAGTATCCTGAAGCCCTTCTTGGCAGTGCTGCTCTCAATCCCTTCATTCCCCAGCCTGCACTGATACCAGAGTTCCCCCGACCCAGGTGAAGGACCCTGCACTTGGCCTTGTTGAACCTCATGAGGTTCACATGGGCCCACTTCTCAAGCTTGTCCAGGTCCCTCTGGATGGCATCCCACCCCTCAGGTGTGTCAACCACACCACTCAGCCCAGCGTCATCCACAAACTGGCTGAGGGTGCACTCAATCCCACTGTCTATGTCACCGATGAAGATATTAAACAATACTGGTCCCAATACAGACCCCTGAGAGATACCACTCATCACTGATCTCCATCTGGACTGAGCCATTGACCACTACTCTCTGGATGCAACCGTGCAGCCTATTCCTTATCCACCAAACAGCACATCCATTAAATCCATCTCTCCCCCATTTAGAATGATGTGGGGGGGAATGATGGACTCCTCCTCCATTCACAAATAGCAAGCCAGAGGGCATCTTTCCTCATTAGCTCACTGAGTACTTGTGACAAGAAATTATGTCCCACAAACTTCAAATAGCTCCGTAACCTGCTTGTCACAGCAGTTTGGTATTCCCAGTTGAAGTTGAAATCTCCCGTAAGGACAAGGGCTACCGATCCAGAGATTTCTTCTAACTGCCTACAGAGAAACTCCTCAGTGCCAGCATCTTGGCTGGGCAATCAGTAAGACACCTGTTACAACATCTCCTTGTTTTCCATCCCCCTGATCCTCACCTAGCGGCTCTCAACCACATCACCACGAACTGTAAGGACTGTGCAATCAATCCTCTCCCTTACATATAGTGCGACACCTCCACGTCTCCAGCCCTACCCAGCCCTCCTGAACAGCCTGTGGCCCTCCATCCCAGCACTCCGGTGGGGGGACTCATTCTACCAAGTCTCACTAACACCAATGATACAGCTCGGGGAACTGACCAAGGCTTCCAGCCAAAGGCATTTGCAATTACAGCACCCGAAAGCTACCTGTAGGTACACCCCAGGCCCTCTTAACCCTCTCCCTTCCCATAAGGCACTGGGGCAGGCTACTGGGGGCGGGGCCAAACACAGGGAGCCCCTGCATTCCTTCCTGGAGACCCCCAGCCAGCAACCAGAGTCCTTAGCTACCAACAGACCTAACAGACGATGGCGCAGCCAGCACCACGGCTCCCACTGCGCAGCCCCTGTGCCTCTCCCCTGCCCCGGCTGCTTCAGCCTTTTGTCCATCCCAAATCCTTCTACCCCCAAGGTAAGGGCCAACCCCAGTCCCTGCCGCCTGGGGACGCTCTCGGGGGCAAGAGCGGAGGTGACCGCTAGCAATAGCTCCTGTCTCTCTTTCAGGCTCAGCGAACCTATACCAACTGTCCAGGCAGGAGAAGACTTTCCCCACCTCCTGGGCATCCCCAGCAGGGGTGACAGCTCAGGCATCCCCAACAGGTATGGCACCTTCAGCATCCCCGTCCCCCTGGCATTTTTGGCATGAGGGTTCAGCAATCCTGTGCAAGTATCTCTGTCCTGCCTGTGGGTGATGCATGTCCAGTAAACATAATTTACAGACAATTTCCCAAACACTTGGGGCCATCTCTCCCATTTCACCTCCTATAAGTGAGTCTCCTACCTGATCTGCAACCCCGCCATGCTGGCTCGGCAGCTCACCCCACAGGGAGTGCCTGGCACAGAGCCGGGGGACACTGGTGACCTTGGCATGTGCCTCTGGAGGGTCCCCCCAGCCCATCACGGCTCCCACTCACCCATGCAGGTCTTCAGATGGCACCATGTGGCTGCTGCGTCAACCCCCAGGTCCTCTACACCCAGCGGATAAGCACTAACTTGCGTCCACCGGCCACCACCATGCTCAATCATGGTGCTGCATCTCTGCAGGGTGCTGCCCTGTGGGGACCCCAGGGATGCAGAACCCCCCCAGCCTCAGCAGACCCTGGGACCCCTCAGGGACAACCACAGCGCTTCTCACCCTTCAACCTTCAGGGAAAAGCGGTGGTCCCAGCCCAACCAGTGCTGCCGCCATGCTTTCCTGGGTACCAGGATACGGAGAGGCAGTTTGCACAGCTGAGCCTCTCCAACACAGTCACTCCCGCGAGGGCAGCCCCAGGCAGCAACATCCTCCTGGGCAGAAATGTCCTCAGCCACTGTGGGGACCCCCACATCCAAGCTGTTGGGGACCCAGCAGGTCATGTTCCACTGCCCAAGGAGCTGCTACTGGATTGCTCCTTGGTCAGCCAGGATAGTTCCAGCAATGTCTCCATGCTCAAGTATCCCGGTGGCACCAGCAAAGCCATCTCCTGCTACGACATTGGCTCACTTTCACTGCCAGCAGAGCTGCTCACCACCGACTATAGTGTCCCTGAGGCCTCTGACGCAGTCCTGAGCCTTGAAGAATTCAACACCATCAGGATGGGGCCCCAGGAGCCATGGGGGCATGCGGGGACAGACTCACCATTGCCGCAGCCCAGCAGGCTTGAAAAGCGGGGGGAAAAGCGGAAGAGCACCTTTCCAGACCCACCCAGCAAGCGCCAGGCTCTCGCAGTCCACACTAGGGTGGGAAAATGGTATTAAACCCATGGCAGGGATGACAGAGAGTGGGGTGAGGTAGGGTAGGAAGTAGCGGTGTAGGTGGGGGGTGGTGGTGGTGTTATAATAGCGTTCATTAGATCTTTACTCTTGTTTTTTCATGTAGCATGCTAAACTACACATAGGCTATTAACTTCTGAAAAAAGTGAAGCCACCAGAAGAGCTATAACAAGTCATTTTACACAATATTTTAATACAAACAGGAACCACTATAACTAAAAACCAATCTGAACTACACCTGCTAGCAGAAAAATCCCACTTTCAAGCAGGCAAAACCATCAAGTTCAGTTTTGTGCAGACCAGTATCAACAATCCAGTTTTTATAGTATTCTCATAAAGGGAAGAAAACCAATACTGGCACAGAAGAGTACATGCAATAACTACAGCATTATCTTTATGCAGAATTGTACAACTCCATACTAAACAAGATGGTCTAACGCTGCATAATGTTAAGTATATAACGCCAAGCTTAACTCAGTCACAGAATTGGGATTTGCAGAGCAACAGATGCTAACTAGTACACTGACACAAGTATGAAAGTATGATGGAGAGGGTTGATTAAGAGCCCCGCAACATCAGCTTTACAAAGTCACCTTCCACACCGAATAGCGATGAGTGAATCAACACTCAGCATCTTTAACAACAAAGACCACGCAGGAAGGACATTAGATCCTGATTTGGGACTACTTCATAAACAGCTCTTGAGGTACAGGATTTCATATCTAGTGGCCTTGTGTCACAATAGGGAGACTAGCTTCCCTTGCCCTCTATTCTTCTTTTGTGTGTCAAAAAAAAAAATAATCTCACAATGAATATCCCAACCAGAACTAACACTAACTTTAAATACATTGATTTTCAGCACCAATACAAGAATAAGTACACATGTGTTCCTATTTTTACAGACATTATAAACTCAAGCATTACTTAAAGCTGAATATACTCTTTTTAACAGATGCCTTTGTTTTCTTTGCCTTTATACTTGCTAAAATCCAAGGACAAAAGTCCTGAACTTTCTCCTTAAAGGATCTTGACACTGAACATGGACTATTAGTCATTACATTCAGATTTACTGCATGCAGATGGGTGGTTTTGGGCAAGAAATGAAGAGTCAAAATAATTCACACCAAATGCTCACCTAGTCCAACAGCAATTATTTAGGGAAATATCCTCAGGACCACTGTAAAGGTAGTGCAGAGACTGCCTGAACTAGAAGTTATGTCACATTTGATAGCTATACACATATATAGCTTCTTTAACCAATACTGGTAGCAAGTGCCACAGTCCACCTAGGTACTGTGTGAGGGGAAAAAAAATGAAAAAGCCTAATTTGTTTTACACTCACTGCCTGATAACTGGGTGGTAGCTTCAGGTGCCATGGAAAAAAGTTACTCATTCCCTGCCAGCCTGTGCTATATCATTTATTTCATATAACTTTATCACATTGCCTCTCAATTTCCATAAAACTCCTTAAAATCAAGGCCTAAGATGTTTAGGTTATTATCCTATCTTTATATTCTAAGATTTTCAATCACCAATTAGATTGGTCTATGACCAGATTTTACAGAAAGCAGGCATGTATATTAATTTGCTAGCCAAGAAACTAGGTCAACCATTTTATGAAATCCATGCAGATTCAATTTCTGCAAAAAAGCAAAAAAAGGCAATGATGGCATGGTGGGGGTTTGGTTGGTTGGTTTTAACTCTTTGGCCTTTATTAGAACAAGGCTGTTCTTCAGAAGCTTCATGGTTTTTCTTTAATCCCTTGCTAAAGTTTAGTGGCCTGAATGACTGTACTCTTTGAGAGTGGCATCTGAACAGATCGTTAATTCGGTGTCAAGCCAACAGGGCTGCACCTTTAACAAAGTCCATCTTCTGCCACCTGTTCTCTTCTCATCTCTGCCTTCCTGAAGGTCTCACCTTCTTCACTTACCCTATGACTCAAATCGTAGATGTATCATGCAGCACAACAGATCAAGAGTAAGCATACAGTACAGAAGTCCAGGATCAGCCATCCATCACATCTCAATCACTTCACAACCTTTTGTTCCTACCCCCAAAGTACTGGGAATTTCCACTTTCAGTTGCAACAAATGCCAGGAGAACTGTTTGTATAGTTGTGTAAGCCTCTCCCCTGCTCACAGCGGGAGCACCAGTTGTGCTTTGTGGGGTGGGCATTGGTTTTTGGTGTTGTTTGGTATTTACTTATGAAAAACTGTACATTGTTTGGATTTTTGGTGTTGTTTGGTACTTACTTATTAAGAACTGTACTTCAGTACACTGTCCATACCCCAGTCTGGGGAAAATGCCTCACCCTTACTGTACTATGATGAAGAAGATATTGCTGTATGAATATAGAAAGCCTGTTCAGCACTACCTGTATAATAAATGGAATAAAAGACAAAAATGTTTGGCTGCTGTGTCTTGTATTCCTTAGCTAGCACTCTAATTTTAGACTTTTAGACAAAAAGACTACCATAAAACCAGAAGTTTAATATTGACCACTTCAACTTCTAAATTTGCACTGAGCACAAGTTCATTTTGGATCAACAAATGATAGGAATCATATTTAGACCTATAAACGACAAAATGATTCAAGTATTTATAAAAATGGAGAACCAGCACTATTACTGTCGTCCTGTCCACACTTTGCTTGTTTGCACACCAGTGTCAGCAAGGCAGAATCCATTATCTCAAACTTCCATCTCATACCAACAAGGATACACGGCATTTTGTTCCCACATCCTAAGAAAGGGGTGGAGGGAAGAATGGGACTTCACACTCATTTGGATTTAAATTATTTAAATTAGAAGGCAGGTTGCTTTTTGTATTTACTTACATGCAAGATGTCATTAACCACAATGCCTTTTTCATAAAGCCAGAACACTCACATGCCTTCCCTATTTTCCATGCACAGTATAGTGGTGCTACATTTACTTAGCAACAATACGAGCCCTCTGCAAAGGTTTGCTGTAAGTTCAGAACAGGAGAACAGCCTACATTTCATGTTTCCTTCCTTCTGCAAGGTTGAGTCACATCCTTAGGTCTCCTTTTAGAAAGCTAACAACCATGTTAGAAGGTAAAAAAAAAAAATAAATAAATAAAAATCTTTAATGGAGAGGCCTCACATTCAAGAGAACATGCAGCACTGACACAGGCCACAGTTCAATTCTTTGGCTCATTTTCTCCAGTGACACAGAAAGGAGAACGGCACACCTTTTTTCCTGTTAGAAGCAAAATCTGGTGCTCTTCACAGCCAGACAACTTTGTCAAAGGATTTCAGAGATAAATGAAAGGCTCAAACATTTACGAGGAGTGAATAAGTGCAAACAAATCCTTGAAATTACTGTATTAAAAAAAACCCACACTCACATACGGGAGAAAGCATGAAGTTCAACTACCTTTAAAGACAATGCCTTTCTAAAGAGCAAGTTCAGTATAAAATTAAGATCTGTATTTGTTTCCTTTGGTCTCTCTAGCACTTCAAATAAAATACAGCTTTTATCCTATTACATTTTGAGCCATGACTGTCAGCAGAAGAAACAGGTCTTGCCTTCTTTCTTCTGTCATACCAACTGGGTTAATGTGGGTACATTCTCTGGTTAAAACCACTATAACACCACAAGTTGTTCGAAACCTGGACCAGTTTCCCAAGTCTGTTTTGCACAGCCCAACCAGTGCACAGGCCGGGGCAAGCAAAACTGTTAACTTAAAACAAGTAAGTTCAGGCTTTAGATAGCTACTTCTACTTATGCAACGTACTACTACAGTTCATTTCATCACACTGAAATGGATGGACCTCTTCATATCATCCACATTACACACATGTATAATCAGAACAATTAAGCAATTGGGATTAGAGCACCTCAGTCAACAGAGAAAATGAAATAACATCCCAGATCTGCTGGTGCAGTCAGTGCAAATTTTAACTGCATATTCCGTCTATCAGATTGTGAAACAAACAACTCACATATTGGCATTTAATATCGCGTGTTTAAATATATACTTTTATACTGATAAATTATAAATAGCATGTTTATATGTATTACATATTAGATTATGCATTACTATCCATGCCTTCCAGTGCATCAGAAGCTGGGCAATGAGACAAATGGAAATGTAATAATTCTCTTATAATGAGCAGACAGAACCGATCCCATGTTCCCAGGCAAATAGACTAGACTACATACTTCCATCCTTTCCACTCTGAATAGGCTAAGGGCCCTGCTATACTGTTTTAATCTCGATATATACTGGAGTTTTATATAAACACAGGTTTAGATAAAAATAATACATGGAAGTCAATTGTAAAAGGTGCAAGTCTCATTAAGCATGGGACAGTTGTGGGGCTGCAGCTTTCAGAAATATTTTCCAAAATAATTTATTTGAAGTCTAGCTAACTATTTAAATAACAATGCAGCATATTTAAAAACCATGACCATACTATTTCTATTTAAAGATTAAATAAGTGCCATTTTGCAAGGTACATAGAGTCAACACTTTGGCGCAGGTGCTACAGCAAAGGAGGAACTAATCGCTAAGCTTCTGCGCTGAGGAGATGGCTACTGTGTCAGAGAAACTTCCCCAAAAGGTTTTCTTCTCATAATTAGCCTACAAAATTTGGAGGGGAGGGAAACCTAAGAAAAGAAGATCACCCTTTTCAAACCTGTTCAAGACAGACTACAAAAGCCCAGTCAGATTTTCAGAATTACTCCCATGTAACTAAGAAGTGTATTATAAAGTCTCAGGCAATAACAGACACTGACAAATGAGAGCTGCATCTTTCAACCAGTATTGTCTGCAACGTACGATAAACACTACTCACCCTAGCTAACAACAACAACAAAGAAAAAGGAGCTGTCGAATTTACTACTTCTTCTCAAATAATAGTAGAAAAGCTTAAAGTACTGACCTTGAAGATCAGTTTCACTGCAAAAGTGGTATTTTTATCCCTTCTTCTGGAAGCACTGTTTTGAAAATGATAAGAGTAGCACTCATGGCCCTTCACAAAGAATAAAGGTTTGCTTCTGCACTGTAAACTTTACTCAGACCCAAAAGGAGTAATTGTCAGAAAACCAGACTACTAGAGACACATAGTCTGGTCCAATTACAAGCACTGAGAAACCCTGAGAACCACAGCATAAAGGGGAGGGAAAAAAAATAAAAAAATAGCACCATGTCCTGTTCAACAAGACAGCCCCGATTCCAAAATAGAGTTCAAATGAAACCTGTCTGGACTTCTGGCCCGACTAGCCCTGCATTCAGGGCTGAAAAATAGACCCTAAGGAACACACTTCCAGGATCCCTCAACCTGCTCAGTCAGAAGGAAGGCCGGGGAGTGGGGGGGAGGAAAAAAGAAAAAAGGAAAGTTCAAAGACAAAATGCAAACAATTTCCTTTTCAGGTAGTTCTAGCCTCAACTTTGTAGAGATGATTACAAGTATTAATGATGTTAAATGAAAGAAGCACTAGGATAACAACCAGAGCAATTGTACTGCTCAATTAAATGCTACTAGTAACAGCTACTCTAACCATTTTGTTTTTACCAGGATTCAGGGGAAAATAAATTAGAGAAAAGTATGGTTGGTCAAAGAAAAAAAACCCCACAAAACAAAACACAAAAAAAAAAACCCAAAACAAACACAAAGAATGTTACTTATGTCAGGTATTTCCTAAAGTACAAGCAAGAAGAGCTTTCTACATAAATGCCAAATAAAAGAGGATTAGAAAGGACAGAGCAGTAAGAGAGAAACTATCTGATCAGATGTAAAACAAGAGCATGAACCCTACCTTCCAGTGACTTCTGTTACAGTGTTCACAGGCAGGACACAGCCTTCGCCTTTCCGTTACAAGCCTATCCTGTAATAGCAGTCTCAGCAATTTACGAAGCACAGCACAGCTGACAGTAGTATGGAAGAGATGATGTTACACACAATAACCGGTTGATAAGAGAAAAAAATACTTCTGTGAGGTGCTCTCCTTCAGCAAAGGACAGCAGATGAAGTGTAGAAATCCATACTCTTGGACCTCCTAACACAAGGGGGGCGGGGGGGGGGGAACCCAACACCTTAACTAAGCCAGCTTTAAATCAAAAAAACTACACAAGAGTACAAGTACTTTAAAGAATTAGGGTATTTCTAAATTACTAAGATGGCTTCGGACATATCTAACAAGGCTTTAAATCACTGTCTTAAATTTATTTTTTTTTCTTTCGCTGAACTTCCGAAGATGAGCTGTAACACTAGCTCAAATTAAGACTGAGCACTGTCCTTGACAAAAGATGCACTTAAGTACCAACATAAAATAGCTTATTTTTCTTATTATTATGTTATTAAGAAATATCTTGACTTGTTAAATCAAATCTGTGCTCGTTTATAACATGATAAAAATGAAACACCCAATCCTTTCGCCAAGAACAGCAATTTACCAGGATTACAGTAAACACATTTAGTTGTTTTTTTCTAACACTCTGATTCAGAATCAGGAAACAGACCAATTCTAAGCACAACAATTGTGCTCTTCATTTTAAAGAAAGGATTTGGCTTGCAATTTTTTAACATGCAAAAATACTAAGACCAAAGCCAAAACATTCTCTGAGAAAGTTAAACCTATATAATTGTGGAGCTAAACACAAATTACTTGAAGTTAGTGAGATTTTTAGTTCTTTTTCTCAAGCTATCGCATATACGTCAACAACACAAAATTAAGCAGCATTGAATCATTCTGGCAGTGCTGTAAAGTCAACACATTGTGAAAACTGAACTATATTGTACTGGGTATTTTCTATTTCCTGACAACTGTTAGCAGCACATAGAGTGCCCCCATGAGTGAGTGCACGCATGTTTGTCCCCTGGCTGAGAGGATCTGCCCTCAACAGATGGAACAAGAGAATAGGCAAAGCCTGTATCACTGGTATACCAAAAGAGAGGCTTGAAAATCACTTAAATATTTTGGCCAGCAATTAAAATACTAGTTTCCTAAGAATACACGCGGGTTCTACATCAGCTTAAATTTGCTTGGGATACAAACAGCCCTACTTGATTACTGTCTTGAGATATACTATAGCTAGCTATACTGAATAGTGTGTGGACACACATACAAGTACGTGGGCACACATGCGTTTTTATAGATATATACACACGTGAGTAAAAATCTATACACACAGGCAGCAATTATAAGATACGAACTATATCACCTTATTGCGTTCCCATCCTCTGGAGACAGATGGTTGTCGGCTTGCTGTTTTGTGGGTTGGTTTTTTTTTTTTTCCCTCCTTTTTTTTTTCCTTTTTAAACAAAGTTTTATCATGACTGTACTTCCTTTTCTTTTTTAGTGCTGCTACTCCCAACTCTCTCCTGACTCACCCCCACACAGCTATGCTTCAGAATGTTGCACTTCTTGTTCTTTTATAAAGTGTCACTACAATTCTTACTTGAACTGAAGATGCTTAAATTGCATAAATCCACCGACAGAGGTAAAGGTGGGCAGAGCTGACAGATCACATAACTAAACACACAAAAAGCCTACATAAGGCCAGAAAACAGCACCTGAGGCTCTCACTGTTGAAAACCTTTGTTTATGTGTCCTTTTCCACATGAAAGTTCCTCAAGTTTGAACAGTAATGTTTGTCACATACCCAGTATCGCATCAGAAGCCAGCTGTGCTTCTAAGAAACCCAGTGTACAGACTGACTTTTCAGATCAAAAGCACCCCTGTGATCAGTCCCCTCCCTAAGAGGGGAGAAAAATCTCTACCTTAAGACCTGCAAGTAGATTTGCTACCGATGAACGCAAAGCTTTCAACACAAAGCAAGTTTCCACCAAATCTAATCTACAGCGAAAGTGTTCCTAGTCCTGCTAGCTGCAAAGCTGAGCAGCCAAATATTAACTGAACATAAGCCAACACAGTAGGCCTGGCAAGAAAAGGCAAAAAACCACAGCTCCATCAGCAGAGGCTGCTGTTCTTTTCTTTACCCAGGAGTAAACACTCTTTTCTTTTTTAAATACGATACAGTTTTCCAACCAGCATAAGCCTCATTCATAGTATCTCTTGAACAGAAGCTCCCAAGAAAAACTTTGAGTGATGAGCTAGTAAGAGGATTAAAAAAAGAAACCTTCAAAAAACCCAAGAGTAGCAAAGGCTTTTTACGCTTCCTTCTAATGACAGAAGAAACAGCAGCTTTATACTTCTTATATTGGTTGATATGGTTTCTTTTCTAAAGAGAAACTTGAGAAGCCACAAGGCTCTACAAAACAGAAAAAGCTTTTGGTTCCTCCCTTCCAGTGGCTACAGTAGGACAGAAGAATCTGTCAAATTTAACAGCTAAGCAGAGCTACGTAGATGCCCGAAAGAGTCCCAACTGAAAAATAAAAACCGGCTCATTCCTCTTTACTTCATCATAAAGGAAAGGAATTCATTGCCCACAATTCTGTTAATAAAGCTGCACCACCACTTCAACTTACCCATAACACTTAAATGCTAAAAATAGGTGTCTTTTTACAGCACATGGCAGTTTGGCCCTTTAAGTTTGTCCCTAAAACTGTGTGAATGCAGCACAGCTAAGGAATGCAGAAAACACCACCATCTGCATCAACACCAAAAGTTTGTGGGAGTTACTAATAGCAGAGTATGAGTTCTTGAAAGTCACACAATGCCAGAATTAATCCTTTCTCCTTTCTCTGAACAAGCAACATATTTATACAAGAAGAAACCAAAAATAACTTTGCCTTTTTGACCAAATGAAATGCTGCGATAAACAGAATGACCTCGAGCATTCCCATGTTCTCCAATTCGGTTATGGTAGCTACATGTCCAAAGAGACTACAAACCCACATAAGAAACAACTGTGAAGTTAGAACACAGTATTAAAATGGAATCATAGCAAGAGAAAAGCAGCAAGTTCAATGGGGATGTGGCTGCAGTATGTAAACTACTCTAAAAAAACTCAGGTTCCAGTCATTTCTAACCATGCAAAACTAGCTGAACTTCTCTTCTTCATGCCTTTGCTCCTCATGTGTAAAATAGGAAGCAAACCACTTCCTCATCTCACTAGACCATTCTGGTAATAAATAACTGTACACAAAGCAGTACCAGACTATCCAAGAGGAAATTAATTGCATCTCTGGAGCAATCTAGCAAGAGCATGGTAAGGTATTAAGCAGCAACAATAAACTATTGAGCACCTGTTCACTAAACCAGCACCAGCCTTTTCACCCCGGGGATAAGGCAAAGGTCCTAATGGAAGAAATGGCATACAATGAAGTATTCAAGGCTGCTTTCTTTCTGCAGTTGCTTTATTTTTGAGCACTGCTTCAGAGCTTACCAGAAAAGACCAAGTATAAACTTTTAACTAGGAGATGAGCCCAGACAATTCATCCTCATAGTTAAACGGCACATCACCAGAATCAGAACTATTTGGTCATGACACTAATTTCTATCACTTAAGAGATGCACCTTAAGCTGAAGTGGTGAAGACATGATGGCTAATAATGGCAATAGACAAAACTCAGTGTGTTCAATTTCACTGTAGTCCCTTCCTTTCAGTTTTTCTGACTCTACTTTTACCATCCCGACTTCCTTGTCCTACAGACCTATCTGCCTTCTTCACAAGATCCCAGCTGGTACTCTTACTTTCCCTGTCCAGTCTTCTCCTCCATCAGCTCTCTCTTCCATATTTTCTCTGTCCAGCAAATCCCCATTTCCTTTGATGTCCCGAAGATGCTGGATTAGAGGCAGCACCACACACTCTCTTGACACCTGACTAATACTCCACACAGTCAACAAGCTCCCAGTCAAACCCCCTCACTAGTTTTTGAACAACTTGTCCCCAACTAAGTCCCAGATTTAATAAATATTCTTCCCTCCTTCCAGCTCAACGTAAACTGCTTCTCCTCCTAGCTAATTGCCGTCATTCCTCACCTCAGCTGTCATTTCCATCCAAACCTGTTTTTTTTCCCATGCTGCCTGGCTGGATACATGTTTATTAGAGCATGAGTTTTCATAGGACTGTAACGGGGTCAAACTGAGGCCCGTTCTGGACTAGGGACAGGGAGAGAAGCAAAGAATGAGGCATCAGCCCTGCAAAAACACTCTGCTGTAAAGCTGAGACGCACTAGAGCTATTTGAAGAGCTGTCAAAAAATTTTAAGACTACAGTTACAACATCTGTTCCCAAGCCTCACTTTTGGCAGCTACTGAAGTAGTTTGACTGAAATTCCTTTGAAAACCTGACACAATATTAACATCAGTATTATATAACATTATTTGCTCAAAGTATTAGGTCTTAATCAATAGTCTCTTCCTTACACTGCCGTTTACCAGACTTTACTGCCAGTCACGCCTACAGTAAGTACCCTATTGGGGACACAATTCTACCCAGTGTCTATTAAGAAGCCAGTTACAGAACAACAGATAGTTTCTCCATAACAAGTTTGAATGTTGTTGCTAAAACCAGAAGCGATAAGAAAACAACTTGGGTTTTGTTAGGCTAGTCCAAAGCTCTTGTAAGATCACCCTCTGAACTCCAAGCTATGAACTAGGTCATGCTATTCTGTTACTACTGATAAGAAATGAATTCTGCTCTGAATTCTGAGATGCAAAGATAAGAACAGTTAAAGCATCTGAAGTACTGTTTTAGTGCACGGGACAATATGACTGACCAGTTGCACATGGGAACAAGCAGCAAGTAATCTTCTACAAGAAGTATTTAGAGCAAAAAGGTTTTGAAGCTATCATTACAATTCAGTTACCTGTTCAGCTGACAAATCCACATCTCCCCACATAAGACTTCTACACAGAAGCACGAAATCTCCACTCCAAATCAATTAACTGCTATCCATAAGCAATCCTTACATAACGCTCTGCCTTGTCTATATGATCTTCATTTATATAAAAGGTCAGCAATTTTATCTTTGAGATGAAGTCTCACGGAGTCTGGTGGTTACATATTTCACTTCCACATTAAGAATGAACAGTTTCAAATAACCGTTTGTCTCAGCACATAAAAGGTGCAAATGTAACAGAAAGAAATGAGCTGGCTTTTCATGCCCAGAATGCACTTCGCCTGAGAAGTTTCACTTTTGGGGCCACTAAACAGGAAGGTTTTGGTTTTAAAAAAGTAAGAGCTATGAATAAATTTCTTATTAATTCTTACAGCTTTTTTCTTCCAGACTAGAAGTGCCAGAATTCACAAAACTACTTTTTTTTCAGTACAAAGGTCAAACTGATTTGTACATCAGAAGCCGAAACAAACACCTTTGTTGTCCAGCACAAAAAGACAAGAATTCTTTCCGTGTGAGGATGTTACCTTCAAGACTGCTATAATAAAAAGGAGAACCAGCCATCATCCAGTGCCACACCTGACTGGAAGCATACACTATTAGATCTAACTTTTGAAGTTCTACAACTGCTAGAGCCACTAGTCACAGAAACAGGGCTTTCCAGTCAGCTAATTTACAACTAGGGCTCCCAGGAACTCATCTATTACCTTGTATAGTACACCAGAAAAAGTTACTCATGCTAACACTCCATTTAATTTAATCATCTAGTACTGAAGGAGAACCAGAATTGCCTCACGGCTGAATTTAAGTGTCTTTTGAACTGTGCCAGTTAAATAGAATTTGCTCACAGAACAGCCTCCTGCTGCCGGGAACGGTTAAGCCCCGCAGTCTGAAGTAAAAAGTGCTTTTAAAAATGTATCTAGGACAGTGTTCTGCTGCACTTTCTTACATATAAAGTGATTACCAATACAAAACTTTTTTTTTTGCCTGGTGGTCACTGATTCAGGTAAAGCGTTTGCTGATGGGAATCAGCCTTCCAGACGTATTAACTGCCTACAGGATCAAGCTTTAGGTTTTGGTGTGGGTGGCAGACAGAAGGCCTGTTTTGCAAGGCATGCTATTTTCGCAGCTGCAGCCACACCAAACTGCATGCACTCAATCTCCCAAGCTAAGCTGTCCCAGACCCAATTATACTATTTGCACGGGGAACACCTGGGAATCTCAAGTGCTATATCTATAAGCCAGAGAATCAGCCAAACACTTAGTAAAGACGACCACAAGTCATAGAGCATTTCCACTGAACAGGAGTAAAAGAACAAAAATAAATCACCCCATACAAATACTATTAGAGGAAACTAGTTGTATACACTTGACAACACTAGTTGTATACACATCTCTTTGTTTCAGACATACTTGGTCTCCAGTTTTTCCCACAGTCCCACAATGATTCTGTGTAGTAGAAAAAAAAAAAAGACTGGGTTTGGTCATTCATACATTCCCCAAATGAAATACGAGAATTTTAGGTTTGTGCAAATAAGGCAAATAACAACCCTTCCAGATATACATAAATTAGCCAATACTTCTCTAGGTACTAGAAACATAAAAATTCTTTTTCTAGGTGCTGAAAAACTAGTGTAAAAGAACACTCAAAAATCGTAAGTCTGGTACCAGAAGTCCTTTTACAAATCAATTTCATGGACAGTACTAACACTTTCACAGTTAACCAGAAGTAAAGTACTAAACATTTCACCTGAAGACAGCTGCATAAACAGATCACAAAGGTTGTAACAACAGATGCCAGTTCATAAGCCACATAACACACCGAGCAGGACATTGTTAGCCTTTACCTCGCATTTACAACTGTCTTACAAGTACCTTGAAATTCAAATTATCGTGAGTGAAAGGCAAAAGAACGCACCATTTTACTTGCACCTTTCAATATGCTGCCTGTAACTAGTTTCACTGTTTCCACAGTGAAGGTATTCTCTGCGCATCAGGCTTTCACATGACAGAGGAGACAAAATGCCATTTCTAGAAAGGAGAATGTAATTAAAACCACAGGAGACGGGGAACACAGGAGAAAGTACTGTAACTAAAAATACTTTCAGCTTTACCTAGTCAATTCTAAAACTGATCATTGTTTGTTGCTGGTTTCTGTTAAGCTCTGCTGTTTATATAATTGCAATGCATGTACCTCCAGTAAGCACTGGAATTGCAAATGTAAAACAGCGCCTATATAAGAGAGCCTATTACTCTCAGCAAATTTTAGACAGTTTGAAACACTCTGCCAGCTGCAGCAGCCAACTTGTGGCACTCGAGAGAACATTCCTGAATCACAGAAGGTGGGAAAACTGAGGTGAATTTACAAGAGATCCTGAAATTAAAGGCAATCAAATAAGCACCGTTCTCATACACACGAAGAGAAAAGCAGCCCTCTCCACATTGGGTAGAGTTATTAAATTTTTGACAATCACAAAGAAGAAAATACTAATACACTTAAGGGTTGTACATCCATAGATTAATACTAAAGGAAGTCTTGTAAGGTATGCAAGAGGACCATTCATTTATTTAAAAGTGCTTTTGAGATACACAAATGAATGGGAGTAGAAGAGACGTCAAAAGGCACATACAACTGGCCATCATTTACAACTGGAAAATTATTTTAAATAATTATTTTAAATAAACTGCCTAATTGATGCATGTATTTCAGGTGCCACAGCTAGTAAAGCAGTGCCAATGCTTCACCTACCCCAGCACTTACCTCTTTCCCATCCAAGCACAGCTTCCTTCATATCCCCAGTCCCCTTGCTCTCATCACCTCTGAAGCCACGCTGATAGACTTGGAGGGATTCAGTTGGACCAAAATGACTATCAGGATGACTCTCTGCATGCTGGTACTAAGCACAGGAGTTGGCACTGACATTCAACCTTTGCGTGGATTCAGCACATATACTCCCTTGGGCTGCGTACCTCGCCTGTAGCACATTTGCTTGACAGCTGAAAGTCCATGAGATGCAATTTGACAACACTCAAAATATTTCAGCTTTGAAGATGTATTTTCAAACATTTTTTACGATGAGCAAGTCTCATAAAATTGATTTATAATATACTTTCGGGTAGTTAACATTACCTTAAGATACAAGAGTCGTTCCTCTCAACTAAAGCCCACCTACATTAATGACTAAAACCCTCAGTGTAATTATAAAAGAGCAACCTTTTCGGAAGAACAGGCAAATATGATGAACTTGACTTACACTAACACCATTATTTCTTTAGAAAAAAAACCCAAAAACAAAACAAAAAGTCAAACCCAACAAACACACACAAAACTGACTGGTTAAAAAACAAATCTGACTTCTTGCACATAAGCTTTAATTTTGCCTGTCTCTGCTACAGGGTACGCATTAGTTCCATCTATGCCCCCAGCTAGCAGGCAATAACAAAAAAAAGTTAAAAAAAAAGGTACTGCAGGCTGTTTGTGTATCTGTATTCTCCTAGATACACAGCAAGGGGCAAAAAATACTGCATTTACGTTTACCTTGCTTAAACAGCTACAGAAATCCAAAGTGGGCCCTACATATGCTTTTCCAAACAACAAAGTCATTTTGTTGTATTTGCTGTTATTGTATTACTGACTAATCAGCATTTAGCAATATGATTATTCCCCACCCTTCTGTCTCTTTCCAGGTGTCTAGTAAGCACCACTAGAAGCCTGGTGACAGACACCTTGAATCAAGTTCCCTACATAACTGTCCCTAAACCATTTCAGCTATAGCATTCAATTAATTTCAAAATTAATCATTTTGCTACGAAATATAACCACTGAAAGACACAATTAAAAACCAGTTTCCTTCTTCTCTTTATCCAGACACTAAGACCCCCACAAAACTCAGATAAGGGGTCAGGACAGTTATGTATGCAAGAACAGAACCAGCTAACATCACGTTTCTACAGTCAGCAAGGTTCCCGCAGGAAAGGTTTCACATGAAGAGGCAGAGAATTTCAAAGACAATCTCTTCAATAATCTATCACCTCAGGTGGCCCCAGCTAAACTACAAACAATGAAGAAAATCTAGAGCACCTGACGACAAATGGAAGTTGTATAACAGATGGGATCAAATCCATTCCTTACTTTCATACAACCATGGTACTTCTTGACAGGGATATTTTAAAACAGATTCTGGGATGACTCCTTTCTAAGGCCCCTACTCTCTGATGGGTAATATATGCAATAAGAAAGCTGACAGTTTGACTTGGATAAAAACCTATCTACTCTTCTACTTCTCTTTCAACAATGGAATATTCTCTGTAAGCTAGACAAAAACCATTCCTGTTTTGAAGCCTAGTATCTTATTCACGCAGTTTAGGTTTTTACTGTTGAACCTGCCACACAGAACTGAAGGTATGTTTTGCAAAGTCTAACAACATACCTTATGAAGCGAAGACATTTGTCAGGTGGAATCTTCTATATTTGGATTCCCATTCCAACCTTGACAGTAGTAACCTCAGATTGATTGCTAAATGCCTCCTGTCCAATACCCGTATCTGCCACAACCTACTACATGAAATGATCATTAATTTAAAAGTATATTTAAAGTCCAAGCAGTCAGAGCACAGAGAAAGCAAGCTGTTTGTTTAAATAGGAGAAAAATAAGTTTGAACAAAAGAGACTTCGCAGGTTATAATAGAAACAATAACAGGGGAGAACACAGATTATTCAATCAATCTAGAAATGTTTTACTGATTTGAGGATTAATATACATGCTAATCAACCCTTGTATTTCTACACTAGGTTATCAGAAATTCAGAATGACAGATTTTAAATGTTAGTAAGACTCCACTATCACAGCAGAAAGACAGCTGTCATACTGTCACTGACATTTGGATCCAGGATGCTGATGCAATGGAACAGAGAAAGAAAAACCCTTCAAGAAGCCTCATAACACACAGTCTCTCGATTTCTTTGATATCTGAAATGTTTCTGTGAAGAAACTTCTTGTATTTTATTACGACGCAAGATATGGTATAAAAAAAGTAACAAAATAGAACCGAGTTGCACATGTCCTTATTCTTGAATTGCACAGGAGAGAATTAAAAGCCAATTAAAATTTGATTTTATCAGCTATTTAATGAATAGGTTAGAAACAACACCCTCCTGTTACAGCTGCTGAATCCACCTTAACCCTACCTGGAATTACAGTCCCAGCATCACAGCTACAGCCCACAGAACTGCAGGATACACCCTAACTACGCCAAATTCACAACGACTTCTGTATTCCGCTTAACTCGCCCCACGTTTTACCTACAGTCCGGGAGACCGCAGATGTTCCTCCACGAGGTTTCCCCCTCCCGGTTAACCATTAACACTGTCACTCCGTTCCTCCCCCTCCCGCAGCGCTGCCCGCACGCCGCCGGGGCCGGGGTCGCAGTGCTGCCCCACGGGAGGCCGGCTGCAGGCCGCCGCCGGGGGGAGGGAGGGGACGACGCGCCCCTCCGACCGCCGCCACAAGCCGCGGTGGCCGCGGAGCAAACCGGATCCTCCGACCCGCCGGCGTGAGCGGGAGCGGCGC
>NW_009647595.1:6814985-6835951 GCF_000708025.1 Charadrius vociferus
GGGGAGCGAAACTGAGGCGGGCGGGCGGGCGAGCGAGCGAGCCAGATGGCGAGTGGGTCAAGCTCTTTAAAGGGGCCGCCGGGAAGGGGGAAGCCATCTTCCCGCCGCTTCCTCAGCCTCCCCTAGCAACTCATTAAAGCCCCTATCATAACATTATGGATCGTTGCTTAAGTCAGTTGTGTGATTTTTATATTTTTGTTAGGGCCTGGCTCAGGGGTTTTAAATGTTTGCTGCTGGCAATGCCATGATGGGAAAGAAAAATAACGCTCTTTCTTTGCGAAAAGCAGCATTGCTGGCTGAAAGTCGTGCATAAATCTCTTCCCCGGTGGATCATGGTGAAAGATCTAAGCAAAAACAACAAAGAGGGAAGTTAGATCCCTCAGTGAGCTCTGTGCTGCCGGAGCCCCGTGCGGGAAGAACATCCCACTGCTCTCGCGGCTGATGCCATACTGCTCTCCACCTCCCCTAAAATGTACAAGATCTGCAAAACGTGTCAAGAAACACAAAAAAGGGCATTTCATGGACCTCACTATGTACTTTCCTCTCTGTGTACGCATCCTACTGATGAAGGTTTCACCTCTTCCTTTCCTGTATGGTAGCTCCCAGGTGTTGGTGTCATTACCCTGACCTGCTTCTGGAATGGATAAATGTGCCGAAACAGAGGGGGACAGCACAAACAGCCTGTTTGGGGGCTTGCTTCTTGAGTAAAATTACACCCATACACACAGAGAAAGAAAAATAAAAAGTACTGCTTGCTTTTTTTCTTTAAGTAACCTGGAATCTAGGTGACTATGTTCAACTTTTTGCCATTAAGTCTCATCTGGCCTTCATGTGGAGCAGTTCTTCTGCAGCAGAGGGACAGTTCACAGCCCACGGGGTGAGGCTGCCCTCGGAGTGGCTCCCAGACCGAGCGGGACCGCTGGGCAGTAGTATACGGATACAGCCAAGACAAAACTCCTCGCAGCCTCAACCAGTAGAGCATTATCATTGGCAAAGGTGATTATTCAATCTGAAAGAGGCAAACCAACCACCTGAAAGTCTAACCACTTCTGCTACTTCCTCTTCAGAAGCCAAATACCATCTTGATACGTTCCAAATATTGGTGAGTATCAAGTTCCCCCCAAAGCCACTTGGAGAAAGAACGAAAATGGAAAGGACCTCAGAGTTTTATTTATATGTCAACATACTTCTTTTTATTTTCATACCTGCGTATATGTTGCCTTAAATTCAAACTTAGTTCCTCCTGTAACATGGTAGGATTCAAGATACATGGATTCACTACACTGATAACTTTAAGGTATTCTAGATAAAAGAGTACCCTGGGATATAAATCAAGCCATTTATGAATATAGTTCAAGTGCAAAACCTGCTTGATAAACTCAAAGGAAATCACAGCACTTTAGTTTTGGTCCTTGGGTGCCATCCAGGCAAGAGCAGGGCTGGCACATCACGTACCCAACTCTCTGCTGCGCTCACCTAGGGCGGGAAAACAGGGTGCTCAGGCAAGCCTTGGAGGCTCCTAGAGGTTCGTGTAGATTGGAGCACACAGGGGAGATGTCCAAGAAGATATGAAATGAGGTTATCACAGAAGCAGGTTGGGCAGAATGACAGAAGAAGAGAAGTCCCAGTTCTGCTTGTGCTTGATTTGTGTGAGTGGGTAGGCTAAACTAAGTGCTTGACATGACTTTTCACTTCTGCTACAGAAAGGGTTTTTTTGCAGCTAGCAGATACAAATCTTGAACTGTCAATCAATGCAGCCTCCTTCCTGAGATGATGGCAGGTCACTACCACATCTACTTCTCTGAAGTTGCAGACCTTTGAAAGTCCATGTGCCAGGCAGGATGCGATCCAGGTTCCACTGAACTGAATTCAAGGGAAGCAGAATCATGTTCTGAGTTTACAGTGGCCTCGTTACCCTGTGGGCTTAATACAAACCTGGGGGCTCTCACCTCTCATTCTACAGAAATTTGTCCTGTTACGTAGATCTACGGAAACTATACACCTAGCCTCAGGGATGAACGATCTTTGATGCTCATAACATTACAAACTGCTTGGGGCTTGGCAGGATGGGGTGAGACAAGGAAAATTTCCTACAGAAACCATAAGCAGGTTTATAATAATATTTACTCTTTAGGGCTCTCCAAAATTGTACGGTACCCATGATTTGGAGCTCTCATCTTTCAGAAGTACCAGTAAGAATGCCCAGACCCTGAGCATCACCAATGCTTTTGCAGCGGCTGCATACTAAGACATCCACATCCCACGTAATAAATGAAGCATAAGAAATTATGGAACACTCTGGAAAATGTTGCATGACTGAAAAACACACCCATTTTCTATTAGTTCTGCCTTCACAATTATTTCTTAATTGCGTCTTCTGAATAGGAAATTATTTTACCAGATTATTGCTGCGATAAATATAGAAAACAAAATTAGAGATTATATTTGCCAGCTAGTATCATAAAATAAAGGAGTGGTAACAGAACAGAACTGCTCTTATGCTGCTAAATGCCTGTGGACTGTTTTGTTAGTAGGAGTATTGCTGCCAGGTAGGTATAGCTGACACTAAGGAAAGAAAACAGGTCAGAGCATTTTCATAGAGCAAAGATTATTAAGCTCCAAATGTGCTATTGGATGTATATGTACTGTATACACGTGCGTATATACCAGTGACAAAAGATGACTTTATTTTATATATAGATGGCCAAACAGGTAAATAAAACCACAGAAGCAAACCTGCCCTTAAGTGCCATGCACAGTTAGAATACTTGGGCTACTTTTAAGCTTAATGGTAGCCTAGGGGAGAAAGTCAAAAGAGAAAAGGGAGTCATCGGCATCCTCTCCCATTTGTACTCAGCAGGGACAATGGGGCGCACTGTCTGCTGACAACAGCCTTGTTTGTCTTGGGGGGGGAGGACAACGCTAACTTTTCCATTACATGGCTGAAAATAGAAAGTAAGCATCCTACACTCAAATATTATTATTATTAAAAAAAAAAATTAAAGAGAGGAGATTTCTTACAGCAAAATTTCAAGAACAGAAAAGAGAGGCAGCTTTGCGGATCCCTTGTTACGCTGTTGTGCTTCATAGCACCTTTCAGTTTGGATAAAGCTAACATCAGGTTTTGCCCTCCCCCTTCCAGATTTCTCCACCTTCTCAAGTGCACGGCTAGTAGATGAGGGATTGCAGAAGCAGTCACATTCACACTACAGTGCCCTTTAAGGCTTTCATTTTCGATAGTACAAGTCCTCTGATATAAATGTAGCTCTTCAGAAATATAAACAGTTGCAACAAAGTATGAATGATCTACATAAATTTTGAAAAGCACAGACAAAACAAAAAGCCAAGGTCAAATCACTGGATGCTCACAAGGATGCCTGAAGTGCTTCCAGATACTGTAATGCCAAACAATTACAATGTTTTATACTTGCATGGAGACAGGCACTTGCAATCTCAAAATGCCTTTCACCCAAAAAAAAAGGTCATTTTGATGTTTAGGTGGCAAGTGGGGAAATCAAGGCGCTTCAGAAGTTCATCCTTTTCCTCTGAGAGACCAGGTGAAAGTCTATCATCTCCTCGTGCTGTGCCCCAGTCACTTCATGTGACTAATTACATTAGTCATCTCCTCTTCTGCCACTACAAAGTCTGAGATTATTTTCAAGTTCACTCATCTGTTGATGCAGTTGCTCCCTGCAAATGACCAGCATGGCCTCTTCGTATAGGGAGCAGCTAATAGATGCAGCACGCTCTCAATTAAGGAACACTTCTTCAAGTCAAATGATGCAGGAGGGTTCAGTGTTGGACCGTGATCAAAGATAATGGTGATTTTACAATATAAAGCTCTTTTGTTTTCACATTTTGCTGCCTTTCCTCAACAGTACAGCTCATCCGTATGAGAAAGGGAACCAAAAGAGAAATAAAGAGAAAATGGCAGGTGTTAAGCCTGCATTAGAAAGAAGACTGCAGACCAGTAAGCATAAGGGAAGGTGGAAAGAGGAACTGCAGCTATTTTAATCGTATTTTATCTCTACTGGAAAAGGAGAAAGATAAATTAGAGTAGTAGACTTTTTACAGAATAGAGCAGAACATGGCATTAGACATCAAGATCTTTAAGCTGCTTATTAAAGTTTGTGAAATAGAGAATTTCTTCAGTGACGACTGCATGGGCACCATGGCACTGAGAAGTAGTTTGAGCAATGGCAGTGGTAAAACCTATGCTGCTACCAAACAGGTGAGCTGCCAGCGAGAGAAGGGGCCTGCTAAGCAAACGAGAGAATCCAGCATTACTAAGATCAGGAGGTCATGGCCATGGACTGCGCTTCCAAATTTATGGTGCTCAGGTGAGGAAAAACTCGAGGTATACCCATTCTTCAGCAGAGGTTTGCTCAGTGTAGTGGAAGAGCTACCAATGCTTCAGCAGGTGCTGGGTCATCACCTCCGTTCTTGTGAAAGGCACCTTTTTTCAGCAAAGCTCCTCAGTGTCACTGCATTTACTCACTCTGGGTAGCAGTTAATGCATGTAAGTAAGGGCTCCACTAAGGCAGGGGAGGCTGCTGAATCGGGGGGCAATGTAGGGTGGCAGACGTTGCACTTGACCTCCCATTAGCCCTCAGTCAAACCAGTTTCTAAAACAAAACCACCAGGACCACGGTAGGAAATAAACCATATATCTGAACTGGAACTTTCTCACAAGCTTCTTCCCCTTCTCCTCCACCCCCAAAATGTTTCAGATCAATCAGCAGTGCAATAGTATTCCAGTTAATGGACAGAATCAATGTTTCAGAGAACAGGGAAGGCAATATTTAAGAGGGCTAGACTGTTCCATTACTCTCTGGAAGAGAACCCAATTTTTTTTTTGTTTTGGGTTGTTGTTTTTGTTTGTTAGTTTTTCTGAGCAAACACAATTGTGCTGTCCTGATGGAAACAAATATTCATCGATTTCATTGAGAATTCTGCCTACCTCAGGAGCATGCGACTGGTGTTTTACTTTGATCACATCCTTTGTAGTGATGTAATCATTGGAGGTTTTTTGTTTTTTGGTTTTTTTTTTCCTTTTTTTCCCCCAAAACGCTTAATTCATTTGTTATTAGAAACTCTCAGAATAGCATTTGGCTCATAAGTGCTTTTTGGGCTGTGTCTAGGTGTTCCCAAGGGACATTGTCAAGAGACCATTTCACTTTGTCTCAGCTGTTTCCTTTGCTACTTGGTTTCCTCTTCAGATCACAGGGGATGTTGCAATCTTTCGGTGGGGAAATAGGTAAGTTAATTAAGGCACCTCAGGGAAGGGCTCTGGAGAGTGTCAGTCTCAGGGGCCAAATTCAAAAATCAGTGAACAAACACAGACTTCACAAAACAACAGTGTTAGGCACTGCTGGGAGAGACACGGGCATGGACAAGCTGAGCCCTGGGGCTGCATCCCATAGGATGTGTTCCTCAACCTCCGGTGGGACAACTGCGAGCTGAGGGTGCTCAGCACCCCACGGGGCTGCAGCATCACTGTTGCCACTTTTCTGTCGTTGCGCCACCAGTTTGGTCTGAAAGACCTGGCTCCTTGTTCCCAATCTGAAAACCAGAATTCAATTTAGCTGATCAAAACCTGGACTGGTTTTGCAACATTCACTTGAACTACTATAAACCAAATTCATCTTCATTTGTGATTTAAGTGATGTTAAGTACAAGGCTACTAAATAATGTCAGAAAAAAAGACTATGATTTAGTTACTGGCTCACCAACTATATCTACCTGTTTAAAACAACAGTTATGATGCAGACATCTGCTGTATCCCATTATACTCTTGCCTTCATGCAATTCTATCAATATGCTCCAAAGAGCAGCAGACATTACAATAATTTCAATGCACCTAACTGCTGAATGTAAAGAACTTTGAAGAAACCCTTACCCACTCATCAGTACACACATTTTCTTGTAGACCACCCACCCACTTCATATGAAGTGGGTAGGTAGCCCTCTTTTTCTGTGGGATGAGAAACTCCCAGTCACCCATAACCGGTACGGGAAGTATATTTGGTTTCCAAAGTCAAGTCTTTGGGAGTGATCATTTTAAGAAGCCTGAGTAGCTAGAAGGACAGAAACAAAGTCCTTACTGCTCACATAAGCAAACGTCTCTCTAACCGCATAGAAGAGTTTGCTAGCAGAGGAAAAGGGAAGCCAGGACTTTTCCCCATAGTGTAATCTGTGAGGGACAGACTGGGTGCAGATGAAGGCTGCCATAAAACACACAGAGCATTTAGGCGTGCACTTAAACACTTCCTTTGCTGAGCAACTGAAACACTGCACACCAGACGTCTTTCTCTTCCTTTTTCCTGAGCATGAATATGGCACCTAGGACTAAATCGTGCACCAGATGCAGCTGTTTAATATTCAATTAGCAAGAAAAGGGACTGAAGCTGATACTGCACATTGCAATTACTTAAACTTACTCTGAGTTTACCCAACTGATGAAAAGATAATATTTTTTATGTTCAGCTGATAAACCCCATGCATGAACTGGGAAACATTCTGTGCTTATTTATACCAGCCTGGGTACAGTCCCATTTGAGACATCTGTTTGCCTGGAGTCAGAGCTTAGGTGCATATGATATTAATGATCAGACTAGAACAAGCAACTTCCCACCGTGACCACACTGCCTTTACAGGAATGCATCACAAACCAGTGGATTTTTTTAAATACATGGTCATATACTCCTTAATAATAATAATAATTCATGTTCTAAATGATTCCTCTCTCAGGCAGTGAACAAGCTAAAAAGTGAAAGGAAGTAACACAGTCTTCTCTTGTGAGGTACTAGGCTGTAACTCAGAGAAGCTTAGACCATGTTTCTGGTCTTGGACTTCTTGTACGATGTCAAGCAAGACAACTAGGTAACCTGTCAGTGGTACCTGCCATTCTGATAATTTCTAAGTGCCTAAAGTGATACCATCAAACTTCAATAAGTTCATATGTAAAAAACTAAGTTGAAGAGATTTGTATGGTGCTTTCCAGAAACACTGGTGTCATTCCTTCTCCAAACAGCTCGCAGCTGAAGTCAAAGACGAAAGGAAAACAGAAATATTGGTATCCAGTTGTACACATTGTTCTTCTACCACTGTAGCACGGTGTCTCCACATGGCAAAATACAATGTCCTACAGCAGTCACCAAGCTAGTCCTAGGCCAGCTAACCTGAGTACAAAAGCTGGAGCAGTACGACATCTCTATTGTGTGCTCCCCAGCGAGGCTCATCATTCAGAGCTGGCTCTAGTTTGTCTGTGAGCCCTTGGCCTGTGCCAGGTAGCAATTCTCCCTGTCCCAGGACATCTAACCTGCTTTCCCCTAGAAATCTTGTTTGTGATGCTGGACACTAAACAGCATGTGTGCACTGCCCAGTCAACCCACATGTGTCATCTCTTCCCCAGCTGGCAAGCTGTAAAAGAGAGACTGGGGAGGACTGCAGCAGAGACACTGGGAGCACGGCAGGGAAGAGGAGAGCTGGGAACAGGGAGAAGCCCGGCGGTTTCGCACTGAGAAAGCTCCAGTGGAAAATGCAGGGTGCACAGAACCCAAATCAGGAGAAAACTAGGATTCATTAGTTACACTGTTCACAGGAGTCTTTATTTTTCAACTATACCTTCTTCTCTTTCAAGAAAAGGTGAATGGTACCTACTTCTTCATGCTCCCCTTATGTTCCTATTAGTAGTTTAATCTTAATTTTTTACTTGTTGACTTTTACTTTAAAAGGATGGTAGGGGCAGATGTAGTGAATATAACATTTCTGTGGTTTGCTCAAAGGAGACCAGCTTAAGCAGGGATGTGAAAGGGCCTTGGGGATCCACGTGGGAGAAGAGAGAACCATAAGGGCAGCGAGACGGTCCTAAGTATGCATGCTTCTAAATGGTTTTAATGGGGTCACTTCTGTCCTAAGGCATAACACACTACTATTTGGATGACAGACTCCGGCCCTGAGCTCGTGAAAGGTTTTGCAGATGAGCGTGACAAGCTTGGGTTTAGTGCAGAGGGGACTGCACTCAGAGGATCTGAATGTGGCCAGATGGCAACGAGGAGGCATGTGTCCCCACTGGAAGACTGAATGCTTACCATGAAATAAGGCAGAGAGTAGGAGACTGCAAGTGCAGGAAAAGACCTGTCAGACTGAGGCTTGGACAAAGGTTTCAGAACAAATGGATGGTTTTGGAAAGGCTGCAAAGGGACAAAATTACGACGTAATGACTATTGGTGAGAAGGAATGGCTGCAGGTTTATTCTGCCATAAACTTTTTATTTGTTCAGTGCCAAACATTTTAAAACCTTCCTCATCCTCCAGAAGTACAGCTATTCCACCCAATGATTCTGTTTTCTCTTTTCAATTTCTATTCTTGCAGAGAAATAGAAAATATACTTTTAAATTAGGAAACTGTAATTGGATAGATAATAAACAACATGGGGCAGTTAAAACACATAGCAGTTTGGAACTCTCCTTGTTTACAGCCTTTCTTACAAAGGCATCTGTGGAAGCCTTTTCTCTCTGCACTACCATCCTCCCTGCCATGAGAATGCACAGGCAGTCCTTAGAGAATTTGGTTAGAATTAACCACTGAACAACTTCATGTAAAGGCTTTATTTAATTCTGAAAGGTGCTAAGGGGAGAAAGCACACACACATATACATGCACTCAGAGCTTTAGGATAAATGAATTAAAAATATGGTCATATAAGTTTCTGTCTCGGGGAAAAAAAATACAGGCATTTACTAGTCAATAAGGGTGTTAGGTTGGGTTTTTTTGTCTGTGTACTTTTTGTAATCTTTAAAAATGCTTAATACATTGCTTGTGAGCTGCATGTTTTACTTTAATGCAGAGTTAACCATTGCAATTCATTAATTGACTTTTATGTTGCCATTAAATGTTGCAATCAATTCAGTCTCGATATCCTACACTTTTATCTGTGCTATAAAAAAAGCTCTATTAGCTTTACTTGGCTCAAAAACAATACAGTGAACTACCCTTAATTATTAATAATCTGTTTCCCCTTCAATAAAGCTTTTTGGACCTTTACTACAGTCTGATGATGTATTTATTTGGTGTGTAGGGTTCAGAGCAATACAGTGCACTCTCTCTGGGAAAGAACCCAAAAATAACTATCTACTTGATATCAACCCAAGGGATTTCCTAAGGGAATAAGAGTATCATTTCAGGGCAGGTCATCAGTGGTTTAGGGAAATTAGACAAATCTGTGTCTGGGGAACAGATGCCTCAGGGTTTGCAAATGTGCGAGAGAACCTTTCCCCTCTTGGTCACCAGTTCAGGTCCATCCAGCACAACAGTAACTGGAAGCTATTAAACATCTAATGAACTTTTGGGGCCTCCTGAAACACGGAGTGGGATTCCTAACAGACACTTACTTACATCTTGGAGCCACTCCTACTCAAACTGCAGTCTCAACAATAACACATAGACACAGAAACTGGGAATAAGCATGGCAGAGTAAAGAACATTTTATCTGCTAAACGCAGTAAGTCGGCTGCTTCTGGGCTGGCAATCCAGCTTTAGATTTACTACTGGTACTTTCTTGCTCTTTAAAAGAAACAAAACAATGTATTACAAAGCATTTTGTTATAACCTTTTCTCACAAACTCCATCAGAAGAGCCCAGACTTACAAACCCACATTTGTGGTGTCTCAGACCTTGGGGAAGATAAAGAGTAAAGAAGGGTTTGATTTCATGCTTGGAGGCCAGTTCTGGGAATCCTGGGACTCCCAAAATGCTACATGCTGCACATCTAGCTTTGATGCAGGTCTGCTAGGAGAAAGAGGAGACAAATGCTGAGCATTACAACCACAAACCACAGCTGTTGATGGGACTTGGCAAGAGACCAGGGAATGCCGGGAAGCATAGATGGCCTGCAGCAGAAGGTAGGGCTGAGCAGGACTCTCTAACAGTTGCAGCTTTTTTATTCAGCTCCTGGTGCTTTTCCATCCTGGCATCTGGTTTCCGTGATAGCGCAAGGGAGGGACGGTATGGTGCAATTTTATGGTATGTTCTCCTAGGTTATGTTGGCACTTCCTCGGGTAAACATGCCTTAGTGCAGGCTCAGGTTCACTATGCCCCTGGGTTCAAATTATTTGCAGCTATACTGTCCGCTTTAGTTTGCCGATAGCTCGTTCCAGTTGCCCTCATATTTCATTTTAGGAGGAGGGGGTCAAGGCTTGCCAAATGTCCTTCTCCTTTCTTCTAACTCAGGACAGAGCCACGCTGAGGAGCAGAGACAAGCTGTGGCAAAGCTCTGTCAGTCGGCATAGCCGCAACCAGAAGAGCATGTGATGGGGCTCATAGCTCTGTGGTCCAACGCAGGAACCGGTGAAGCTGGAGCCAGGCTTTGTGGCTGCTACTCAGCTACAAGACCTTCAATGTACCCTGGTGCTCCCATTTCTTCATGCCATTTTGAGTGGAAGCTCTTCAAGGCTTTCTTTATCCACTCATATGGTGCATGATTAAACTGTGCCCAAATTCAGGCGCGGGCTTCTGAATAGTGCTGTAATATAAAGAGCATGCAAGTTTTGATGGCTGAAGAAGGAGGAGGAAAGAGGAAAGGTTTTCTGTAATGGGATCCGCTGCTCACCTACTTTTGTTACCAGCATGTGCAAATCTAGCTATTCCAGTCCATTATGTTCAACAGTCTTACACTCAGTGGCAGGTGAAATGTCATACCTCGGGGTAAATTTTCACTGCAGTAGGCAGAGAATTTGTCCTTTAAACACCCTTAGTATTAATGGAAAATTGATCCAGCAATTTAAACTCCAAGAGATACAAACGTCTCATGTGGGACCATTTTCAAATGTGTTGACATTTTGATTCACAAAATGAGACACTTTTAGAAACAAATGCAAATTCTTTTCATTCAGGATCTGAGGTCAGATGGATACTGGAAGAGAAATGCACAATGAATGTTTAGTACATTCATCTAATATCTCTTAATCTCTGTGCACTCAAGGGATTAAAGTAACATCAGAGAAAGGAAGGGCAATTTCTAAAGTTCTTTGTATTAACCAGTACACCCTCTCATGGCGCTGGAACCTAAATTCACCTATAGCACTTGCATTAATAGTGTCTAGGGCAAACAGAGGCTTTAGGATAAGGGAGCGAGTTTCAGTGACCTCTGAAAAGGTGTTTTTCACGCTATCGGATATGCTTTCATCTCCAAAAAGCCCTGATCATGCTGAGCTCCACCTGGGGGAGTTGTCAGTGTTTTACTGATGTCAGTGAAATTCATTGTGGGACTGAAGCCCAACAAAACAGCTCAGAAAACAAAACAGAACACACCAAGAGGGGGTAGCTCGCCTGGTTCCCAGGCAGAGGCTCTGGCCACTCTTCCAGCTCAGAAATTATTCAACGCACTGTGAAAAAGACAATCTAAACAAACGTTTAGGACACATCCACAACTGCTTTACAGATAATAAGTTCCTGGTAGGTCAAACCTTAATGAAACCCAATGAAGCCTGAGTGTCGGTTTGGGCTCTGTCCTGCAGAAGAGGGCAGGACAGGCCTGGAGCAGCTTCAGAGAAGGACTGACTTGGCAAGTTGCTGGGTCTCAGCTGCATTTTAACTACCACCACCACCTGCGCTTGGACCAAGGCTTGGGATGCACTGGCATGGCTGCAGAAGAGGTACCGGGGGCAGAAGACCCGGCTCACCTTCCTCCTCTCCCCCTGTACTTCAGCAGGTGGTACAGCTCCCAACAGAGGGGAGCCAAAGGGGCATCCGCTCCCCATGCTGCCCCCCACAGCAAACAGGGCCAGTGGGGACTGGTTCCATTTCCCCCCGCACCAAGGACACCTTCTGGCTGCCCCAAAAAGTCTCCCCAGAGGCAAGACTGAGGAGAAGCCGGGGCATGCTGGACACGTGGGTAGTAATTCGGATAGGGTGTGTGTTATTATTTCACAGGGGGATTTCACAGGAAGCCCATGGCTCCCCTTGAGTGGACATGAGCATCCCCTGTTGCAGAAACCCCATCTGGTGAACATCCCATGACAGGGGGAGCGTGAGGACTCAGATCATCTCATGCACGAGGAACCAGGGGAGGAGAACAAACACAGGGGAAGTTCCTCGCTGAGATCCCCTCGCAGAGCAGCCTCTGCCCTTCCCCTTCCCCAGCAGGGTTGGCGGAGAGGGGTGTGCATTTCTGGGAGCCACTGCCCAGGGGAAGTTACATGACTTTGGGGGCTGAGAACACTACTTCCCTCACCGACACACGTACAACAGTGCCCAACAGAGTTAAGAGGAAGAGGAAAAGCCCAAACCCTGTGTAATATGCAAATGACCATATTCAGCTCTATGAAAACAACTGCCCAGGAACAGCTCCAAACCCGCGCAGCGTTGGGCAACATGCTGATAAGCCACGATCTTTTTGGTGGCCTTGTACTGGATGGTCCTCCCCAAGGGCTCTGGGTAAGCGCTCCAGCCTGCCAGTGGATCAACAGTCACACAAGGTTACCAGGGTCAGTCCTTTTCTACATGCTCACTCTAGCATAGTATTTTCCTTCTGGGCCCCAGCTCCCTCCTCTTGCTTCCTCAAACTGACTGACGTGGGGGGGGGGGGGGGGGGAACCCAGGGAGAATTTACTGGTCCTGCACCAGCTACGTGATCTCATGGCAGCCCGGTGCAGAAGCATGCAAGGGTTTGCAATCTCCACCCGGGTGGCACTGCCCCACAGAACAAGAGTTCTGAGTACATCCACCAGCAGCTTCTCACATCAAATAGTTTAATTTTAAGAAAAAGATGACAGACAAAACAGAACCTCAACAAATTAAAAAGACTTTTTTTTTTTTTTGCTGTGAACAGCAGCTACAAGTCCTAGGCATAATCATACCTCAAATGCATAAATGTATTTTAGAGGCACTGATTCATGTTACATCCAGGCTTACAGCTGGGTAGCAGCAGACCTAGAAAATGTGCAAATGGACCTAAAGCGATTTTTGCTCATAAACTCAATGACAGTGATGCCAATAACCAGAATGTCCGATAAGCTGTGCCCAGAGAAGGGCAAGGAAGCTGGTGAGGGGTCTGGAGCACAAGTCTTATGAGGAGCGGCTGAGGGAACTGGGGTTGTTTAGCCTGGAGAAAAGGAGGCTCAGGCAAGACCTTATTGCTCTCTACAACTACCTGAAAAGAGGTTGTAGCCAGGTGGGGTTGGTCTCTTCTTCCAAGTTTCAAGCAATAGGACAAGAGGAAACGGCCTCAAGTTGCACCAGGGGAGGTTTAGGATGGGTATTCGGAAAAATTTCTTCACTGAAAGGGTTGTCAAGCATTAGAACAGGCTGCCCAGGTAAGTGGTTGTGTCACCATCCCTGGAGGTATTTAAAAGACATGTAGATGTGACACTTGGGGACATGGTTTAGTGGTGGACTTGGCAGTGCCGAGTTTATAGTTGGACTCGATGATCTTCAAGGTCTTTTCCAACCTAAATGATTCTATGATTTTGTCCTGGGTGCAAGAAGTCCTGGTAGAAGTTTTGGAACTCAGAGCCATTCCTAAAAAAACCAATCTCCTTTCAAAGTGGTAATCCTGAGAAAGAAACCCTTAAATAGAGATGTGAGTAGCTTCTTCATTCACAGGGAATCCTACCAATGCTCTCAGTTGACAGATTGCTGTAGGCCATTGCCAGTGGGTATCCACGATACCTGGAGTGCACTAACATGAGAACACTGCCGCATAGAGTAAATGTTTCTTAAGGCCTCAAGATGCCAGACAGACCTACTAATGCACAGAAGATCATATCTGGTCATACGGCTAGTCCTTCAGAGGGATCAGGATTCACAGGCAGGAGCATCTGCTCTCCTCAGTTCTGGGACTGGCAGAACAATTGGGAATGGGGCTCATATTTGTTCCCTTTAAGTTTTGTTGACTAGTTCAGACCCCCCACCATGAAAACCCAAATCGTCCCTGGAGTTTGCAGATTTCAGAGATACTTCCCATCACACTACTCCCTGTCCCTGTGCCTCTGGCAAAATACTGAGTTGGGGGGGGAACATAAATCATCCATCACGTAAGTCTGCCTCAATGGCAGCAGCTGTCCACCATCAGGAGCACACCGCTGGATGATCCCTAGAGAGGCAGGCTCCAGTTGTCCCTCCATAGGGCAGCTCAGGGGAGGCATGTCTCAGTGAAACAAGCCAACTCTAGGTCCTCCACGGGCTGCTGGGGTCCTTCTGAGAACAGCCACGTGGCTGTTCCCATTTTGGGGTGGTCCCTCAGCACTGCCCCTTGTCTGCAGCAGCCCAGGCACTTCACAAGCCTCCAGCACGATCCCTCCCAGAAGCTGCTGGGCAGCAACATGCCTGACACAGAGCAGCCCTCCCTGCTTTTGTGCTCTGCATGCTCCGATGGGAGCAACGTGAGAGGGGCAGGAAACCAGCCCTGCCACCTAAGATGAAGCCCTGCAGTCACCGCTGGCTGCTGACAGCCCAACCAGAGCCCTCTCTCTTGCATTCTTAAGGGAGGGAGATCATCAGTTTAACCGCACTGGAGTAATGCCAGCCCTTTGAGTAAACTTTTCAAAGCTGCACTAAGGCATTGTTTAATTTTGACGTCCAAGTGACCTCCAATTCCTCTGGATATGCTAGGGGTGGAAGAACTCCCAGGAGTTCATCCCAGGAGTTAAACGATGCCAGGATGTAAAACGAAAAATGGACCTGCAAAGAACCAAACCAACCTAGAGTTATTCTTGTGATGTGAATTATTTCAGTGACCGGTTTATACTGCAGCCCCATACTGCAACACAATTACAGTGGAGGAAAGTAAACCACAGCTGGGGAGAGGAAACAAAAACAAGTATCTTGGGGGCACCTGTCTTGCTGAGGAAACAGTGGGAGGACCCAGGCCCCCGCAAAGGACTCGGGCCACATCCAGGGCTTCTGACAATGAGCGACCTTAGCACGATGCATCCAAAGCTGCATTCGCAGAGCCCAGCAAAGAAATTAAAGGACTGCAGTAAAAACACTCTGACTATTGCTAACATTGCATGGTGCTGAAAGTAGCGTCGGTATTGGCACAAGGTTAGCAGCATCTGTACAGCTCTCTGCTGACTAGCGACTGAGCCCCAGAGGGAAGAGGAGCTGCGAGGACAGGAGTGGGACATGACGGAGAAAGTGCAAGCTGCAAACATCTACTTGCCTTGCTCAGCATCAGATGAATATTAATTTTCTGCTGGTTTGCACTGCCACAAATAGGCCTGTTATTACTAATTTTAGCAGGGCCTCTGACCTGGCTGTATTCTGGTCTGGAGGATGCACCTTCCTCAAACCCTACACACGTGCCAGCCCTATGTGCCCTGCCATCTCTCAGCTGTGTACACACAGACATGTCGCTGTGCCCCATCTTTGAGCACACATATAACCATCCGCCCTCTTCTACCTTCACTCCTACATCCACCCTGCTTACAAGCCTTTGCTCTCCTTTACCCAAAATACACCTGCACCCAGTACTCCCTCTCTGTGCCACTGCACCTTTTCCCTCCCACATGCAAGCACCTTCTCCCTGTCTCTGCTTCTCCTCTCACACACAGATTTGTCACCCATCTCCCTAAGAGGTGAACACGGCAGATGAAGTGCTGAGCCTGCCCACAACAGGCAGCAACCCTGCACACAAAATGTATGTGAAAAAGTGGTGAAGTGAAGAAACATTTGTAAGAGGAAGTGAGTGGGTGGAGGGAAAAGCCCGGAGTGAACAAAAATCAACAAATAACACATTGAAACTTGAGCACTGAGTGAAAGGAGTTTACGAAGTACTATGCAAATGCATGTATTTTATGCTAATATACGACTAATGTACGGTAGGGAACAAGAGGTGTACAAGTACTGAAAATAAAGAGGAGACTCAAAATAAAAAGTGTAAGAGCTACTGCCCTAACAGCAGCACAGGTAGCTCCTGTGAGGGTGAGCAGGGAATGCATCAGACCATAGATAATGGCCTCGTTTTGGACATGCATCTTAACGCATCCCAAAAACCCAGGTAGTCACAGTCCAAATGCACTGATGGTGTCTCACTAAGCATGGACACAGAACTTGGCAGTTTATTAATAAGACTGCATGCCCCTGCACATTTTAATTTAGTACTTTCAAGTAAAGCACTTTAAAGATAATATTTTTTTAGAAAAGGAACTGTTATTTCTAGAACAATCAAACCGGAAGCCCAGCTCTGCTGTCCGTTTCTGATAGAGCAGTAGTTCCTCAGTTAAGATTTTTCCTTGTTAGATGTAGCAGCGCAAAGACCTAGGAAAACGATTTCCAGTTTTTGAGCCTATTATTTGTCCATTCCCACCATGTAAAACCTTCTTCCCTTCTCTAGCCTTGCAGAGCAAGATTGGCAGTGCTATGGTTGCAGTAACACACCACAGAAGATCTTGGGTTTTTTCCTTAAAGGACAACAAACTCGACTCAAGGGGGCCATACCAGAAGCCAGCCAATTTTGCCATCTGAGAAGTAGCCCATGAAACCTCAGCTCACACTGGTGCCAAGTTATTTAGACAAGTCACTCCTCTAACCACTCACCCATAAGCTGGTTGCGTCCAAGTCGCTGCCACAGACAAGGTTAACAAGCGATTGGCAGGTAAACGGCTATCACAACACGCACGGAAAATTACCCAGCTTTGGTTGCATGTCATTTTCCTTCCCACACGTTTCAAACCAGCCTGTTCTGCAGGGATTGCCTGCAGAAGAGGTTCACTTCTACACATAGTAAGACTGCCCGTGCCACTTTCGTTTTAAAAGAAAAACAAAAGTGATCTGAGCGTTGTCTGTATATTATTCCCCAAATTTGGCAGTGGCAGAGCCCAAATGTACACACTTGGAGTGACACCGCTCCCTCTGAGGCTACGATGAGCGAGTGCTCTTGGAAAGCCGGCAGTGCATCCATGCCACGGGTTACAGTGATTGCTACTGACAGGTTCTTCATGGTATCACAACAAATTAGGTCACAGATTAGATTTTCATAGCACAGATTACAACTAGTGTCTATATTTTTTTCTCAAATACAGAGGGTTGTGGCCAGGAGGTTTGAGCTCAAGATTGGCAACAAGGCAGATCGGGGAGGAGGGAGACAGACTAATTCTGGCTGAGACAAAGGCTGTCTTAGCGAGACTGTGATAAAATTCCTAGTTTTCTCCTGTAGTTGGAAGATTTGGTATTATTCCCTTTCTACCCAGCAAGCCTTGGAGAAATAAAGAGTTTGTCCACTAGACACCCTGGAATAGATCTTGCAGCATTTCTGCAAAGCAGGTATCAAACCCAGCATTTTTTACAAATTGCATTTTTGATGATAGAAAAGCAGCTTGCATCATGTAAAAAACTGCTAGGAAGAGAAACCAAAGCTACCTATTAGACTTATCCCACCTAATACCACAAGGTCACACATACACTCAGTCTCAGCATCTCTGGTGTAGAAAGGTCTTAAGGAAATACATTAATGTGTGCGGTATTCAATAAACAACAACAAAAAAACCTCAACACCGGGGGGAAGAGTTTTAAAATATACCCAGTAAGGACAGTAATAGAACTCAGGCACCAAAAGAAAAATCCAAGCTATATCAAGCTCCGCACAGAGCAGTGCAGAACAAAGGTTTCCAACAGCTGAGTAACTGCAGGCACCATGCAAAGTGCTTTCTACCCATTGTGAGATACAGCCTGACTGCAGGTTTCAAATCCCTGCTCCAGCAACTGTATTCCAGCACTGCCAGCGCTGCGCTCTGCTCCCAGCCGCCTCCTCCCCCAGAGCTGTGCTGCTGCAGGGGAAAGACAGCGCCTGGGAGCTGGGGAGCCTGATTCAGCTCCTGGTGGAACCGTGCAGGTCTGCATGAGGGCAGTGATTCAGCAGATAAGCAAGCTCACAGACATGGCAAGCGCGAAAGAAAAACCTAAACCAGATGATTAGGAAGATAGGTCTTGGACTGAGCTAACCTCAGAGACAAGCCTTTCAAAGTCAAGGTTGAGCAAGCGCTGCAGGAATGACCTTCAGCTTACAGCAACAGTCCTGATACCCATGATGAGATGACACTCTGCATCTACTTCGCTTGGGCAGACAAGAGACCCACACTGGCTCTCAGCTGAGCCTCTGGAGCATGTATTTAGTCAACCAGAGCAGGCCAGTTTATACCTGCAGACAAACCAACCCGTAGTCTCTAATCAAGCTCTGGAGGCTGCTCGCAGGCAGAAGACACAGCCTCTCTTCCTGTTCCCAGTGAAGCAAGAGCAGCACATGATGCTGTGCCTGTTCCCCATTTGCAGGTTCAGACAGGCCAGTGCTCAGAGCCCTCCTCTCTGCCTCGGACCAGCTTGGCCAGCCCCATCCAGGAGCCAGCGTGGCTGGCCTGAATCACGGCAGCTGTGACTCCAGCTCTGAAAGGATCTCACCCTTCACTTCAGCAAGTTTTTCACAGGAAATAAGCTTTTACTTTCAAAATACTCTTGGCCTTGCTCTTCTCCAGCAAGCACAGGAAATACCTCAGTCAAACACTGGTCTTTATTCTTGTGAGACGCTATTTATCCTCTGATACCTTTGAGTAAAAAGAAATAGCAGTTAAGGGCAGCCGTGCGCTTCCACACTCTACAGGCGGTGTTAAGCTTTTACCTGTCCTCAGTGCATCAGCTTCTTCCACTGCTCTTACTGGGCACACTCACATTTAGAGACACAGAATGAGGCCTAATTATTTTTTCCTCAAGCTTGAGCTGTGCCGTGCAGATTATTGAAAATCCATCGCACATGCTCCTGCCGAGCAGTCTGAACTATCGATCTCAGTTAGAGAAACGGATGCTCTAGACTTTATTGGAAACGTTTTTAGAAGTCCTTTTGGTAAGTGTTCCTGCTGGATCCTGAACACTTCCTAGTCTCCGTGCAGAGCACTGCCTCAGACCCGCTCAGAAACTCCATCATGCTGGGGGAGCTTCCCTTGCTGAGCTGTGTAGGAAACCACACCACCGACCTCTGGTGTGCCCTGGGACAGCAAGTGCTGACAACTGTCGGAAAACGCACTAACAAGGCCTCTGGGTCTGATCAGTGTTTGAAGTGAGCAAAAGCAGAGCAGCAGGTAAGAACTGCCACCTGCAATAGCAGCTTGAGAGCATCCTGCTGCCCAGACAGGCACGGGCTCCCAGTCCCTGCCAAGCGGGGAAGGCAGCAGGAGCCGTATAGCAATTGCTTCTCATAAGGCATTGCTTCTCATAAGGCAAGATGACCCCAAGCAGCTCTTCGGTGCAGGGTCGAGCACTAAAATGACCCAGGGTTCCTCTGTGCACCCGGGAGGGTCCCTCAGAGCTCATATTAGCACCCTGAATTCTTCCCCCCTCCCTGCAGCAGCAGTACTGGCATCCTCAACATTAAACTGGTGGCAGCCTGCCATCAGGCTTCGTTTCGGTCAAGCATTGAAACAGAGATGACGTTGCACTTCCGACGAAACCCCGCATCTCTTCAAAACACTTCTCGGTTCAGGGTGCAGATGTGGGGTTTGCTTTGTTTGAATGAAAAAAAAGGGCCTCTCTCCTGTTTTACTCACACACCTAGCAAACACCAAATAAAAGCTATGCTCCTCATGGCCTTCTGCATCATGTATATTAAAGAATGACTATTAGAGATAGGAGTTCATTTTTAATTGGCAAAAGAGTAACGCCGCTCTAAACCATACAGCCATTTAATCTTCACAGGTTAGGGGTTGCTCTGTGCTATTTCCTCTCTATTTCACCACTAATCTTTTTCAAACGCTACAACTTGCTTAAGAGAGAGGTAGTTTTCACATACAGTCATGATCACAACCACACCACTGTCCCTGCCCAAACGAGGAAGTACCAGTTCCCCCAAAGCAGAAGTGCTTGCCTCCAGTCCAGTGCATTTCTGGCTACTGGGCTGAAGTTTTTAGATGTTTAGTCAGGAGCAGGTGCAAGATTTGCATGAACGATGACGACTGAAAAGTCTGCAGCCTGGCACCTGTCCGAGCATCAGGGGATAGTCAAATGCAACGCACCCAGCTCAGCGCGCCCAGCAGCCAGCTCACATCGCCCCCGCTGCTCCCAGGACGGCGATAAGCAGCACCCATCGCGCAGCACCAAACCCTGCCTTCCTCCTTAAGCCCACCGCCCCAGCTTACTGCTGCTCAGTTTCAACCTGGCAGCTGCTGGAGATCGCGTTGGTTGGCATGAGGGCTGCTACACCACTCGCTGGATCTGCCACCTCCATCCCCTGGTCCCAGAGGATCTCCTGTCCCCAACCTGTCGCCCTTATGCCCCCCACAGATGCGAGAGATGCCCCCTCAGCACCTGCCGACCCGGGCGGCGTCGCAGCCCCGTGTGCTGAGGGAAACCGAGGTGGCGGCTCCGGCCATCGGGCCCACACGGGGCTCGGTGCGGGGCTCCCCCGGGCTGCCCTTGTAAGCCTGACGGCGGGCCCCGCGCTGCGGGCAGGGCCCGGGAAAGCGCAGGGGCCGCGGAAGGGGCAAGGGCAGGCACCCCGCGGGGCTGCGCCTTCCCGCCCCGGGGAGGGCAGCGGAGCCTTACCCCGGCCCCCTTCGGCTCCTCGCCGGCTCCCCTCAGGCGATCCCCCCGCTCGCCTCAGGCTCCTCCCGGCTGCCAACAGCCGCCCACCCCTCGGCTCCCCACAGACGATGCCCGGCTCCCCTCAGGCTCCTCCCGCCTCCTCTCAGGCGATCCCCCACTCCCCTCAGCCTCCTCCCGGCTCCCCTCAGGTGATCTCCCGTCCCCCTCCAGTGATCCTCCGCTCCCCTCAGGCGATCACCGTCTCCCCTCATCTGCCCACCCCTCGGCTCCTCTCAGGCGATCGCCCGTTCCCCTCAGGCTCCTCCCGCCTCCCCTCAGGTGATCTCCCGTTCCCCTCAGGCGATCCCCGGGTTTCTCTCCGGCGATCACCGTCCCCCTCAGGCGCCCACCCCCGGCTCCCCTCAGGCGACGCCCCGCTCCCCTCAGGCGCCCCGCCCC
>NW_009647595.1:6836458-6850898 GCF_000708025.1 Charadrius vociferus
CTGCGGCCGGGGAGCAGGTGAGAGCCCTCCGCCACAGCCCCCACCCGGGGCCGGGGCTGCCTGGCCACGTCCCGGGGGGCGAAGGGGGGACGCGGACGCTTGGCGAGGAGCCAGCGGTGTCCCCGTCCTTAGGCCTGGGACAGGCCGCTGCGGGCAGGCAGGCAGGAAGCCTGGGGCAAAGCAGAGGGTGAGGGAGGCTGAGCAGAAAGAGGACGGCACCGGCAGCGTGCAGGAGCACCTCGCAAACTTTTAAATGCGTGAGCACCAAAAACAATCACCTCCAGCAGCCTCCTGGCCGCAGGCCCCGCCGGAGCCCTGCCCGGGCCTGAGCACCGTCCCCCGGGGGACAGGGACGGTGGCTACGCGTAATGCAGGTGTTGGTCCCTGCTGCAGTCAGAAGCTGGTGATCCAGCTTGTCGTTGTCTTTGGGACCGATCCTCCCAAACTAAAGGGGAAAAAAAAACCCTCATCACAGCTAGATTTGTCTTTCAAACCCAAACAGCTCCTTCCACCTCTTGAGCTGTGCTCGGACACCGGAGCGGCTGTGACATCCCTGAAGCACCTTGCTCCGTTTCTCCTCCATCTCGTGTTGACAATTGATGTCATCTTGGTCACAGGTGGAGCGAGAGTCCCTCCAGGACACGGGATCTCTGTCTGCCCACCAGGAAGCTCTCCCTTCAGCAACAGATGCTGTTGTTCTCCTGCACTGTCAATCCCTTTGAGGAAGGGATGGGGATTAGGTGGGGGTAACGCATCTTAAGGTAATTTCTCTAAATGGCATTTTAGTGCTCGGCTTTACTCTCCGTTGCTGGTGGGGGGCTGCGATGCTCATTCTGCAGCCCCAGAGGTCCCACACCATGGCACAGGTCTCACTGCAATGGCCACAATGGCTACAAGTCCCATCTTTGGCACAAAGCAGATGGAGACATGGGCAGCAGTGAGGCCAGGGCAATAAGTTGTCAAGTACGCACTCATATGTAGAGTCATTACGTACCTTCTTTTATATTACTCCACCTGGCTAAAGCTACAGCTCATGGGCACACCAGGCACCTGCTCTACGGAGAGGGAAGCAACAACCCCAGGCAGACCCCAGTCTAAATAAACACTACCAGGGGCCGCATTTTGCAGGAATGGCATTCAGGCAGAACACTGCCATGGGCAAGTGAGAGAAACAAAATTCTACTCTCAAGGGTTTTTCCACCCCCAAATTTAATATTTTCATCTCAACTTTCTGCATCCCAGCAGGGAAGGGGGAACAGAAGGAGCTTTTCTGCTGGACCCTGCCACATCTCACTCAGACAGACCTGGTGGAAATACAGGTGCTGAATTAAAGGATAGTCCTGAGCAAAATCCATCCCTAAGCAAAGTGACCATTCCAGACCTGCTCCATGGAGGTAGTGAGGGATGCCAGAACCACATCTAAGGCGGACCTGGGCCCTGCGTGGCGTTGCTGCCAGGGACTGGCCTGGCAGGACATGAGCACCTCGTTGCTTACAGCCAAATGCTCCTGCTCAGTGGACCATGGGCATGGCCCCTACCTGCAGATCTGATGTCTTCTGCTGCTTCACAGGGCCCGGCTACTATGGCAGCTGCTAGCATAGTAGTAGTTCAGTATCTTCATCAACGACATAGACAGTGGCATCAAGTGTACCCTCCACAAGTTTGGAGATGACACCAAGCTGAGTGGTGTGGTTGACACACCTGAGGGGTGGGATGCCATCCAGAGGGACCTGGACAAGCTTGAGAAGTGGGCCCATGCGAACCTCATGAGGTTCAACAAGGCCAAGTGCAGGGTCCTTCACCTGGGTCGGGGGAACCCCTGGTATCAGTGCAGGCTGGGTGAAGAAGGGATTGAGAGCAGCACTGCCAAGAAGGGCTTCAGGATACTGCTGGATGAAAAGCTGGACATGAGCTGACAATGTGCACTCGCAGCTCAGGTGGCCAACTGTATCCTGGGCTGCATCAAAAGAAGTGTGGCCAGCAGGTCAAGTGAGGTGATTCTGCCCCTCTACTCCCCTCTGGTGAGACCCCACCTGCAATACTGCATCCAGCTCTGGAGCCCTCAGTACAGGAAAGACACGGACCTGTTGGAGTGGGTCCAGAGGAGGGCCACAAAAATGATCAGAGGGCTGGAGCACCTCTCCTGTGAAGGCAGGCTGAGGGAGTTGGGGTTATTCAGCCTGGAGAAGAGAAGGCTCCGGGGAGACTTTATTGTGGCCTTTCAGTACTTAAAGGGGGCTTATAAGAAAGACAGGGACAAATGTATTAGCAGGGCCTGTTGTGATAGAACAAGGGGTAACGGCTTTGAACTAGAAGAGGGAAGATTTAGGCTAGATAGAAAGAAGAAATTTTTTGTGATGAGGGTGGTGAAAAACTGTCCCAAGTTGCCCAGAGAGGTGGTAGATGCCCCATCCCTGGAAACATTCAATGTCAGGTTGGATGGAGCTCTGACCAACCTGATCTAGTTGAAGATGTCTCTGCTCATTGCAGGGGCGGGTGGAGTAGATGGCCTTTAAAGGTCCCTTCCAACCTAAACTATTCTGTAATTCTGTAGTGCTGACCAGATGTTCTGACTGCCCTGCTGCCCTCCCTCCCACATTATCATTTGGTGAGGTCTTGCTGCTTCTCCTGGATAAGTGACCTTCACCTCTTTGTATCACTTCAATCTCTGCATTACCTTGAGTTCTGAGGTGACTGTATGACCCACCTATAGGCACTGCTCACAGGAGAGGTGCTGACTCCTTATGATTGATCTTCACATCTATAATGGGAGTCATTCATACCCTTTCAAAGGTGTCCAAGTTGTGGTTTGTGTGCCCCCATCCCCTGCTCTTCTCACATCTCCCCTTTGTAGCACATGGGGAGTTCAGTTTTTCTTACACTCTGCAGAAGACTAGAAAGTCCCCATTTTCCAGCATCACTCAGGGTAGGTTCTCTTCATGTGAAGCTCAATGCTCCTCGCACTCCAGATGCCCAAGCTGCTAAACTTTCCTTTTAAGCAGTCCAGCAGCGCTGTGCACCCTGTAGAGGCAGGTTTAGCATTTGGTCTCCTGTTTCTACAGAGGTCGGCCCAGTTCCTCTACGGGGATAGAAACTGAAGATGATCCTGGATCACAAATCTGCCCTTTACCCCCACACTTCTATCCGCAGAGTTCAGAACTACTGCAATGGTCCTGGAGTTGCTCCAGGTGATTGATTACAGGCAGTGTAATCTTTACTGATTTGAAAAAAAGATGTCTGCTTTTGTCTTTGAGGTGTCTTTGAAGCAGTGTGTGGCTACTGGTGTCACCAGGTCACTAAGGAAGTCTGCAGGCTTTAACAGAAAACCACCACAAAACCCCTGCTTAACCAACAAACAGCTGCTGACCCTTTCTGTGCACGTTCAGCTCAGGAGGTGGGTTGTCTTTCTGCAGTCTGAAGTTCAGGAGCACGTTTCAATCCTTTTTGATAAGTACGTTTTTGACTTTTATTTAAACACTAAGAACTCCAGCTCAGAGCCACGATGACACTTAAAACCACAGCAGGGATGTGGGAGCAGGGAGAGATGAAAAATATTACTAAACTACTTTTGAGAGTAGCTTCAGACTTAACCTATTGCACGCTAGTCCTTACTCTTGTGAGTTTACAGGCAGCTGTAGTAAGTTCTTCCTGTAGTACTCCCCCAGGGAAGAGAGTGGGGAAATTTAAATTAGTTACCAAAAAACCAAGCCTATTGCTATTGCTTTGAATTGAACAAAGGTAAATACAATGAAACCACCTGTAACGCAGCCATTCTGGAGCAGTCTAGTTTGAGTGTTCAAGGGTGATTCATCTGCGAAATATGACTGTGAGAGAAAATCAGATTTCTAAATTTCTGGTGGTAACTGAAGCACAAGAAGCATCTTCAAGCCTTGGGGAAAAAATCCCATGGGGGAACAGACCTAGTCCCACGCCGCCTTTCAGTGACGAGCAGCAAGCACAAGAGTTGGGGATGTTTGTGATCAGACACTACAAGAACCAAGACCAAACTGGTAGGAACTGCAGAGTGGCATTAACACTGGATTTAAAGTTTCAGGTAAGCTTAAAGCTCGTTCAAAACATTTTTCAGGTGGTACAACACACAACCGATCAGCTTCTCCTCTCCTCTCCTCTGACATGGTTAGCAGATGTGACAGCTGTCACAAATTGCTTGTCCCCTGCCCCCGCTGTTATAAAAAGAGACCAGAGCAGACATCCGCCACACTGCAGACAGGAGGATCTGTTCTGTAATTTACAGAGGAACAAGGCAAAGCCTGTACTGTGACACACTATCGTTTTTAGTGTTACTCGAACAGCAGCTGACGAGAACTAGTCAAGACTCGCAGGTTTTGTGCACGCTGCGGCACAGGGGCTGTAAACTTAAGTATGAGTTGACAAACACCACTTAGCTTATCTCAAGAAGAAACTTGAGCACTCTCTCAGCAGATGACTGAGCTGTAAATCATTTTATGTATAGCCCTGAAAGTATCATTAGGACAACTTGAAATAGTTAGTTTGCATTAGATAAGAAAATTTTTGGCTTGCAGCTATATAGATGAAAACATCTTACAGTCCTGTGTGCATTCTGTATCCATCTGAGCGGCCTCCAGCTGTGTTTTAGAAGGGCTAAAGTGTCTCATAAAAGCACCCCCAGCAGCCTTACACTCAACACTAAGTTGATAAGTTGTCTGTAAGAATTTAAGGTCTGAAGCTGAACTTTATTTACTTAGGGACCTTTGCTCCTCCATGTTCTGGTTTCTTGGCATAGAAGTGTTACTGGTCTAGGGTGTGAATGGCCGGAAACTATACACTTATTACAGGGTAGAGTGTGGGGAAAGTAAAGTTATTTTTTGTTGATGCTCAGGTGAACTGTCACACAGAACTACAGAGTCTGGGGAGGAAGGAAGCATCTGAAAACAATTAAATCATATTTGTAGGGTTGGAGCATTTGAGTTTTTGTTGGGGGGGGGAGCTATTTCTGAGTTTCACTGATTGGTATTTAAAATTTGCATCACTTTTCACTGGTTTTGATTACTAATCAGTCTCTGTTCAACTCTGAGCTTTAAGTTTGCCAGGAAAAGGGGAAACAGACTGAAACTTTGAACAGCAAGGGAGTTCTCTAAGCGTGCGTTTGTCTCAGTCTCTTCTGCTCCAAACAGTATATGAGATATCCACCTCAATTTTGACTTGCAAAAGGAAATCAATACTTGCCACTGAAGAACAAGTGATACAAGTAGGACAGAGAACTGAGGATATTGGAATCAACGGATCTCTGAATGCTGTTACCTGAAATACTGTGACAAGGTAGAAACTGAGCAAGAGCAGAATATTTAACCAGACTGTTTCCGCTGCCCCATGTCCATATTTCACACACCTCTCACCCCATACATTTAGCCTATGTAAATTTAAAAGCCCAAAACGAACCGAGCAGAATATTCTATGCTGAACCCAGGCTATGCCTGCACCACAATTCAGCGTTCGAGAAGCTATCTTATCACAGCGGTCTCCCGAGCAGTGTGCTGTTACTATTTTTGATACAAACCAGATCTGATAACTCCACACTCCAGCTCTTCCTCTGGCTAAAGGATGTTCTCATTGCTTTCCAGCAATTTCAAGTGACTTGTTCTTTTTGGAGCAGTTTTGAGAGGTGAGGGTCTTAAATGAAAAACTTCCAAGAACAGAGTCAGGGAAAAAATAAGCTGGATCTGAGCTGAAAATCTAAGCAATAAAGTCACGCCATCCATGAAAGGTTAGTACTGCCCGAGTCGGTTTGAGAGCTGCTGTCGGGGTTGGTAATCCTGCCCAGGGACAGGAGGGCCGTATAGGGGCGAGAGGGCCATGCTGAGCGGTTCTTTTCAACCCAGAGGGTCAGCTGTAGAAGACAAGTCACACCGGGCTGGCTTTCCGTAGAGCCTACTGAAGCCGGAGAGAAAGCAATCGAAACTCATGGACAAAGTAAGTGTTTTGATGCTAACTTTAGTAAGTAAAGTTTTCCAGATAAAGCCAATGGCATCCATATTTAACAGCTGTTAAAGAGATACACATTTAGTTGCGTTATATAAGGGGTGCTTTATAAAGAAGAGAAAACATTTCAAGTGTTTTAGTTCTACCTGTTTGGAATCCAGACTTTCTCCCTAGAAGATACTCCAGTTGACAAAAGGGCCTTGTTCAGATATCTGGGATCAACTGAATACATTTATTTAAAAGCAATTTTAAATATTAAAAAAGTAGAAATTAACACATACAGTACTCAAAAACTGTCACATTAAATACATGTGAATAGACATGTGTACTGATGTTTTACCTTAACATTCAATGAGAAGTCAAGATTTTAACTAGTGGCATGACCAGATCTGATTTCTGTACACGTTGATGTACTATGTAATAAAAAAATAAATAGCAACTGTTGTTCAACAGTAAATAAGACATCATCTGCAGAGCATACTTCCCCCTCTGGGGGCACCTTCCCCTGCCCCTCCCCCCAACCCCTTATCAGCTAATTTTCCATAAAGATTTAGACTTTCCAAATACTATGTCATGTACAAAATTGCAGACAGTGGCTCATTGAGTTCAAATATAATAGTGTACTTAAACTCAATCAATATCATACATTTTCAGATTTCTTATGACCCACAATAAGCCAGAATAAACAGAACTATTGTTCCCGATGGAACTCATTTAATTTTATAAAATGCATATGTATACTATTTTAAAGAGCGTAGAAAAGAATAGACATTTGACTCTACATAATTTTACATGCCTAGGTTTTCTTTATATGATTTGCTTTTATCAGTTTATTTCAAGATCACTTAAAAATACAATTGACCACAAAAGTGAATAGGTTTTGTTCTTTAATGCAACTTAAAACATTGTAGTAATGGATAAAATGGAATGCTAAATAAATGCTAATCCTGACTTCCTTCCCATAAAAAACAGAATCAAGTCTGAAATACTGGAGCTGGTAATACTGAAGATTAGATGCCAGCAGGCTCTCTCACTCCTTGCGTAATTATTTTTTCCCAATAAACTTTTGTTATAAATGATAAAACCATTAACAGTTGGTAAATGTTTTGCATTTTTTCCATGCGGGGTTTAGACTGATATTTGTTTCTATCTTAACCACAAACAGAATTAAATATTCACTGACTACAGTCTTGTAAAACTGAATTAGAAATGAAAGCCTTCAGAAAGACTGAGATGTGTTTTTATGAAATGTAAATCTTTCCATGCAGCCAAGACAATCTGCTTTGAAATAGCAGTACCAGGTACTGAAGCCAAAATAACATTTAAAGCAAGTAATACAAAACTACATATGAAAGTCATGGAACCTGCTGCGGACAAACTATGGGAAAAACACAACTGCGTTATGTTTCAAAGTTAAAAAATGATGTTGAAAGTGACATAGGAGATGAAAGTTTTCAGTAATACATTTAAGTGTTTTCTGGCAATGCAACTTTACACCAACTTTCAAGAAACCTCAGGTCAAATGCAGCCATCCAAAGATTTTCTTAGAAATTAGCTTTATAACAGTATGTCTGTTACTTGGTGCTTTGAATTAAGACCATTACAGTTACAGTTTAGTGAACTCTACTAAAACCAGCCTGATACTTGTGATCTGAGTTCTACCATTAACAGCCCGATCAAATGCATGAGAGGTCATCTTAACTTCCACTTTTTAGAGCAATTAAAAATAGTTTTAAATTATCCTTATATCACCACTTAAGAAATTTTATTTTAGGTAACTAACTTTTAGCAAGGTTGAAGACAGAGGAAAAAAAAAAACCCACAAAATCATTTTTCAAAGAGCCAATTTAGCTATAAACAAATACTGTTGCAAGCTCACATTAATCTGAATAGCAATTAAGTTAAAATGTTCTTTTCCTCAAATGTAGCTATATGACTACAGTACTACTTTTGTACAAAGGCAGGTTTCAAGTAAGCGTCTAAATGCATGCATAATGTCAACAGTTAACATTTTCTAGAAGTTCTTGGTTACTAAGAATTCAGTGAAAGAAACCAGCAAATTTCACATATATCTACTAAAGAACAACATGACTAATCTTCATTAAAATAAGTTTTTGAATGAAAGAAATTTGTAACTTTTTTATAGTGAGGTAATATCACAGGGGAACTGCAATCACAGTTTGGCATAGGTCCACATAATATAAACATGAAATGCCGTATGCACACCATAAAACATTACTGTTATCTGTAAAGTCAGTGAATATTTGTCTTCATAATTACACTTAACTGAGCACTATATTAAATAAATACTGAAGTGGGTTTTATAGCTGTAAACTGCATACACTTATAAACTGCAGACTGATTTTTAAATTGTCCAAAACCATTCACTCGTTCTAACTTTCTGCTAACTGTATACTGAATACCGAGTTATTAGGAACAGTCATTTCTGTACAGTTACATGGTTGACGGAGACCACCTATGTTTGGAAAGCTGGCAGTTCCTACATATTCTTAACAGCATAGACAGAATGTAAGTGCTAGATGCCAAGGATGGCTTCAACGAACCCAATAAGGCGTGCCAGGTTCCAAGGCTACCATAATACTGGCAAAGGCAGAATAACACAGTATATTTACAATACATATAATTCAACCTCATGAGGTGAAACTTAAATGAATTCTTAATTTGTAACAGCAGCTATATATACAATTGTGCACAGGATTACAGGGAGGCAGCAGCGTTCGCTTTTGCTAAAAAGCCCGTCTTGCATGAAGAATGTGCAATGCTCAAGTTTAGGATTGTTTGTTTGTACTAGTCTGACAGAATGTGCACAAAGGACACTGGAAAGACCCCTTTCCTCTCTGGCTGTCCTTCGATGTGGCCGATCTGCAACACAGGAGAGAAAAAAACATATATAGATACGTGTGTACACATAGAATTCGTAGACTGCATTTACTTCATTTGGAAGCAGCAGAACCGCACAGATCCTACAGAGCATTTGCAAGTTCGCGGGCAATTTAAAGCAGACCTTAGTTAACAGGTGAATTTGCATAACGGAATGAAGCAAAACCATATAAACATATTACAAGTAAGACAAGTTAAGCCAACTAAATCTAAAGAGAAAAAAACAACTACAGCTGAATATGAAAACCTAGAAGGGCAACATAGAGCACTGAATTTCAAGAATCTCGCCAAAACAGAAGCCTTACTTTCTTGTCTCTGATATATCTTGCTTCTGCTAGTTAGTCTGTGTCTTTCAACCCCCCTCATCTTAGTTAACTGAATAAATCCTAAACATCTCACTGGAGGGAAATGTCTGCCACAGTTGTGATGTTACTTATGATAATCTGCATACTTCACTTAAAGTGATACAGGCACAGCTATTTTCTCATTGAATTAGTATGATTCCTAACGATTTCTGTGCATACTAGTCTTTATAACAAATCACAGAATCACCTGATTGAGTATCCTTCATGTACAACTTCTTACGTGTTTTGCATAAGAAGCATTTTTAAAGAAACAGCCAAGCAACTTTTTTTAAAAAAGGCACCTTCTATATGAACTTTACATGTTTAAAATGCATAATTATAAACAACTATCAAACTGAGAGCACTGGAGAAGCGGCCTTGACTGACCACATAACCCTCTTCTCACCCTGCTACAGTGCTGCTCACTACTTTCAGTGTAACAGTGTACCTCCTTCCTCTTCCACAACCTAACAAAATGGGAAGGGGAAACATGCAGGGCTGGCCATTTCCTCTTGTAGAGCCAAATTTTTGAAGCATATGAGTCAATAGCCCTCGTTTCCCTTCTCAGAAACGCTCAGACTGGAACACTTCATAGAACTCGTCAGGCGTGTACCCAGGGGTCTTAAAAAGCCACTTCACGAAACAGATTCAGCAACTAATGTGACCATAATCACGGGCAGGATGCTATGGTTAACACAGCAGCTTTTCCCTGGGTATTGCTCTTTTGAGACCATCTTTTCAGCTGAAAATCTTCCACACTGAAATGACGAGGGAGAGGAAACCGTGTAGCTGGAACCAAAACAGCAGGGGTTGCGCTGCACTTGGATTAGGAAATGATAGGCAGCATCGCGATACGAATTTGTTTTAATCAAAATGAAGTCTGTCTCATTTTCCCCAGGAATAATTCTTAGGTAGGGAAGTATGATGCAGCGCGGCTTTGGAGGCAAGAAGCAGTGTCAAGGGGAGGATTGGAGCCTTCAAGTGGGGTTGAGAAAAACCTGGTGTTAGCACTCAAGAAGCAAAGACAACGTGCAGTCCCGAGGTGGGGGAGTATGAGACAAACCAATGGCACAGGAAGGAAGAAGGGAAAGGAAATGTTAACTGCCTCTCATTTAAGGAGGAAAACCATCAGCTTACAGCACCCGTTACAAATAGTTTTTCAGACTTCCAGCAACCCCTGTAGGTATAATTTAACATTTCTGGTGAACTGAAGATAATTACCTATCCCATTTTTCAGGAATGTAGCATGCTAAATGGAGTAAAAATTGCCACTTCTTCATTTAATGAAAGGCTACTGTTCAGTACTGTCCTGGTTTGAGCAACACAGGACTAATTTCTCTTCTAATACCTGAGAAGGCTGCCCTTTTAGAAGACTCTAGTGTCTGCATATGTGAAAATAGTTACCTTATAGCCAGCTATGGTGTGTGGGTTTCAAGGTCTCAGTGTTTTTGAGGTTGCCAGGTGTGGGGATGAGGAGCAGCGAGACCTGGGCACTTGACCCAAGCTGGCCAACAGGATTATTTCATACCATGAACATCACATTCAATATAAATTAGAGAGTTTGCTGTGACTCACCCCCACGATGGCCACGACCCTGAGAACTTCCTGCCCCAGTGCCGGACCCCTGAGCCCTTCCCTTCCCCCCCGAAGCCATAGTGCTCACAGTGTCCGACATTTGCTGTCACTGCTGGGAGAGCACAGCTTCCCGCTGATAGAATGGGCTGAGTATAATCCTTGTATATTTTATACTGATATTGGGATCAATATTGGTACTTTAGTGATATTAATGTTAATGAACTAGTCTTATTCTATTAAATCTGTTTATATTTCAACTCCCAGGTTTCCTTGATTTTTCCCCCAATTCCCCTTCCCAGGTGAAGGGGGGTCATCAGGCGATAGAATAATTGTCTAAACAACAATAAATTGTTATGGATTTCTCGAACCATAACAAAGACTGACATATGTAAATATGTGTTGTTATGAGCCAGCAATAAAGCCAAACCTGGTCACGATGGTTCTAGCAGACTCCCAGGAAGAGACAGACCCTACAGGAGAAAGGAGGTGTTCTCCAGTATGAGTTTAAGGGCTGGATGTTAGCTCAGGCAAAAAACTCCCCAAATCCAACAACATAAAAAGCCACCACCCACAAATGAAAATAACACCCTCCCCAAATTTGGAAAAAGGATTTTTCCTTTAAAAGTCATGACGAAGTTATGTGGAACTGTAAAAGGAAAAGATACATACCCACCACTCTTGGTCCTCTTCACCAGTTACAATAATTACTTCTCCTTCAACAAACGTGAGTTCATCATCGTTATCTGCCTGACAGTCATAAATGGTCTTTACTCGCCTAACTTTGTTTTTCCCCTAAAAATAGAATCGAAGTTTTAGATGAAGGACACGAGGAACAGTGAAAACATTTATTTGATACGAATTTTGCCTTTTAGTTATGTTTTATTTTATGAGACGGTAAAGACTACCAAATTGCTTTCCCTTCAAATGGGGACATAAAAATGAAAAAATCTCTGCTTCAACAAGGATATTAAAAAAATAAAACAAAAAATTAACTACAGAGGCACAGGTTTTCTTTCTCCTAAGATTCAGAACTCTCAAGAGACTTCAACATGTAGTGCACGGCTTAAGTAAGCCATGCTTCCTCCAGTAAAGAAAGTTTAAATAATGTCTTTATATGTTCGAATCAACAAACACCCTCTTTCTCCTTTAATACATACTTCATTAAAAAAAAAAAAACATGAACAGAAAGTGACATCCAGTCTCCTCTGAACGTTACAGGAGGGGTAAGGGCTGAGAAATGCTGCATTGAAATCCCAGTATTCCTTACAGTTTTGCGTTTGGATCTAGTGCAAAAATACAGTATCCTTTGATTTCAGATCTGCTCATCATTATTTTTTGAGTGTTTTTTCATCCGGAATGTTAGCAATTTCTTACTAAAAGAATCTTAATTTCAGATGGCAGTACTGTTTTGTGATGATAATTCACAATAGATGTTCTCACAGCTCTACCATTCTGAGGCCAAGTATTTTCTAGGTCATACTTCAGTGCATACTGCTAATTCATATGAAAAAGCCTGAACCACAGGCTCCTCCCCAAACATATGTTTCTCACGGCAGGGAAAACGCTTTAAATTATTTCCAAATAGAGTAAGGAAGCAAGATTCACAGCAAAACACTCCTGCTACTTTATATTCCTGTATTTTCATACCCACGCTTCTTCAAAAACCACAGTTCCTTCTTTGAACAGAAGTAGTCAGGTAACAAGAATGCAAAAAACAAGAAGAGCCCAAGGAGATGAGAAGCAGAAGGGCTACGGAGGAAAAAGTCAGCAGGTTTAGAGGAATTTGAGCCAAAAGTAACTTCACAGAGGAAATTTCCTAGGGAGCCTTCTCTGCTATTACCTACCCACTTGAAATACCTCCGTGTTTTGGCAAAAAAAAATTCCCTGCAGATCAACAGCAGAGCAGACACACAGCAAAGAGCACTCATACTACACTCAAGGTACAGAAAAATAACAATTATAGAGGGATCTAAGGGACGAAGCAGATAACAACATAAGACTGAAAAAACCCATACTCCAGACAAATGAACAGAAATACCTGAAGTGAAGTTCATATGAGATCAAAGCGTTTTTTACAGCAATGCTTTGCTGCAGCAAGAAGTTACTTCAAAGAACGCTTTCTCTCTTTTTTAAAAACATTCATATGATTGGAACAAAAATCTCAACTATCACTAGGGATTGGAATTCAATATTAATGGGTATTTGGGGCCAGTCCCAGCTTTCAATTCCAGAGAACCTTTACAAACTAAGAGCGCTTCCAATCAATCCTCAGTGATGAAGGGAAGCAACTACTTCTGCCAGATAAAAATTGTCTCATTCAATAAAAAGAGACTAAAGAAAGTTAAATTCCTCTAAACTTAGACAGCTGTATGCAACTCAGCCTGTAGGAACACATGAAAACTCACGGCAATTGCTCCTGGTTCCTTCTGATTGGTACAGCAGATGACATTTTAATATTCTATTCCTTTCACTTAGGAGAATGGTAAGAAGCAGAATTCAAGCCCGAGGTTTATTTAATCTTGGGAAGGTTTAAAAAAAAAAAAAAAGGATGGATCTGAAGAGAGGATATAATTTCTGTATCACAGTTTGGGGTACTGGTATGTAAAGAAATAGAAAGAAACAGAAGCAATTCTTGGACATGGTTTGCAAATAAATGTAAATAAAATAAATACCACCACCTCCTTGTATCCAGCATTAATACTTATTAAGAAGAGACTTCTGTGCTTAAGACTGAATAATAACCAGTTGCTGTGGTCATTAATAATCTCTCCATGTTCTTATTTACCTTCAACATTTTTTTTTTTTGTTTAAAAAAGACTTTGTCTCCTTTACAGAAAACACACACACACACACACATACAAGAACACTCCAGTGCTTAGTGTGATTTTAGAAACACTCAGAGCAAGTTTCATTTCTCTAAAAACATCCTTTCAAGTTATTATATATAACAGCATTGGTATTTTTTACCTTATAATTGTCAACAACTGATTTTCTAAAACTTCCAATAAAAAAACTGCACTCGTGTTTAGTGGCTAATGAAACCCTAGAGTGAAGTGCCCCGGGGTGCTGTCAGGGGTCTCACTGTTGGGCTGTGATGTAGCATTTCACCAGTTGGCATGGAGAAGGCATAGCCAGAGGATGAAAATAGAGGCAAGACACATTTAAGAGGAATTCTTGCACATTATGACTTCAGCAAAAAAAAAGACTGCAGTGAACAAGAAGAGATACAAGTGTGCATGCAATGATGTGTAGAAATCTGGAAAGTGATTAACACAGATAAATCCTAATTTTGATCACTGCAAAACAGTGGAACTATTTGATTTACTGCACATGTGAAAATGGACGAATTTGGAGAATACTGCATTTTTCCTTAGAATTCTTCCATATAAAGTAGGGTGAGAGTTTAAAAAACAACCAAAACAAACAACTAATCCACTATTTGCTTTCTTCTTTAATAAAGTGACAAATAGCTGAGAATGTCCATCATCACTGGCCTGCTTATATTTAAAAGTACGTGAGTAAACACATCATAGTTGCAGACACCTTTTAATCAGATCCCTGTAGTATTTTATTTAACCTCCACAACGCTCAGGAAGCCCAAGCAACAGCCTTGTTGTTCTCAGTTCAGACAAGTCCATGACAAAAGCCAGGCAGGAATG
>NW_009647595.1:6850919-6860255 GCF_000708025.1 Charadrius vociferus
AGGAATGATGGCTCCAGAGAAAGAGCGATCTTCCTCAGACAGGCACAAGAAGGGAAAAACTCACCCTCCACTTTCACTACAAGAACAGAAGTCTTATTTCCTTTTACTTAAGTGCTTTGCATAGCCAATTTGACAAGCAAAACCATCTCCTTTTTGATGTATTCTTAATGATGTGAATTTTAGGAGACCTCTGGAGTTTCATAAAATGATTTCAATATACATATGCATGAAGAATCCTCTGTTGGACGGAAATTGCACTGGTTAGCAAGATGAACAGCAAGATGAATTGGAGGTTGAACAAGGAGACTTGGAATCTAGTTATAGTTCCAGCTCTGCTACTACATACCATCCAGCAATGTCAATTTTGCCCCTCCATCAATAGATCTGAACCTTTGTTAACCACTTAGGCACACCGACATTAAATACTCATGACAGGAACATTTACTAGTTTGTCACAGTCGACTTGCACTTTCATTTTTTTTATCTACTGACAATAAGTCCTAACATTCATTCTTAAAGATTACAAAAATCAAATATATAAATATTCTATTAATCTAAGACATACAAAGCAGTGAGTGAAGACAGCAAAGAAAACTACCAATTAAAATAAAACGCCCAAGTTTCCTAATAAATCTAAATACACCTTCATGCTCCCAAGACTACTGCTTTATGTTACTAGTATTTGTTTCAGCATGCAGGAGGCCCTGTAAACCCCCAGCATTTGCTGAAGCTGCTTGGGAGCACGAAAGAGCTCCTCATTCCCCACCCCAGCCCATAAGGTTGTGTTGCTTTGTGTGTATAACTCAAGGGTGGGTTTTTTTTGCACAGATAGTCCTATAGTAACTTTAAAGCCTTCAATGGAGACTTTCAACTAGATGGAATAATACCTACCATATTTATTTTCCTGGGAAGCGGCACAGGGGTTTCTGGCAGGGTATGTGTTATGTCATTCGACTCTTCAGACGCTTGCCTTTGGACGGTGTCTCTAGATTGTACGTTTGGAGAAAGATCTAAGGAGTGAGATTTTTGATTTGCCTCTGAGGGCTGAGGCTTCGGTGATGCTTCTCCACCTTGAGTTTTCGCCAACAGCTCTCCTAGCTGAGGTTTTGGAGGAAGGTCCTTCATTTGCGGCTTTGGAGGTAAGTCTCCAAGTTGTGGTTTTGGTGGCAGGTCTCCTAGCTGAGGCTTTGGGGGCAGTTCTCCAGGCTTTGGGGGTAAATCTCCCACTTGAGGTTTCTGAGTTAATTCCAGAGGCAGAGGCTTTGGGGGCAAGTCTCCAGGTTGTGGTTTCTGTGGTATATCGATGGACAGTGAGGGCTTCTGAAAGATTTCCGTGTGTTGATGGGATTTATCTATTGAAAGATGATGACTGGTTTCTATTTTTCTTAGTGCCACTAAAACAAAAGAGCATAACAATGTTTTTTCACAGTCTCATTTTAATATTAAAGAACTTAGGCACGTATCCAAACTGCAATTGTGTAAATAACCACATGTCCACTGAGCCCTGATAACTGCCCATATGTCCTCCAAGTCTATGACAATGCAAGATAATACAACTTTATGTAACCCTCTTTCACTGAGGTCTCATTTCATTGCTCCTCCTGGGGGCCAGAAGTGCTTAATCCAACAGCAGGTGTCAATTTATAGATTAACTACTTAAAATGAAATAAAGTGATCGCTTTTTGGGTCTAAACCAAAAAATATTAGATATAAGAAAAGATGTATTTTGCAAAACAACCTATCAACCCGCTGATGTGACTGCAATGAAAATTCTCTTTAATGACGATTACTCATATATACAGTTGAACTCCATACAAAAGAACCCAAGTCTCAGGATTAGCACCTGTAAAATCTTAAAGAGAGCGAGTGTATATAGGCTATACAGTGTATAGAATGAACCGTATTATAGACATTCAAATTAAAACTAATAAAAAATGAATTATTGGAAATATTTACAATTTAGTAAAGATGAAAAGGTTTAAATTGTGTATTTTGCAGATTTCATGGAAGGAAATTGAAAATAACTTTTCAAATAGTTTTTTCCCCAGTGTCATGTATTGTTTTGACCGCTAAATTCCCTAAGAAAAGTTGACTGAAATCCACCTTAAAATCAAAACCATAAGAACACAACAAAAAACCCCCAAACCCCTAAACCAAACAACCCTATATTAAAACAGATGAAGGGGGACAGAAGAGAAAAAAGTTATAACCCACGATGAAAGCAACACATTTTGACTAGAAGGAATAATTTCCTATTGTATTCAGCATCACCTTAGCATCATATTCTGCCAGCCAAAAAGAAGGCCTGACATTTTACTATGAAAGCAACAACACTCACTTTAGGTATCACCTACGGCAATAACACTTCCAGGCTATATTTATGGTTCTTTATAAAAAAAAAAAAAAAAAAAGAAAACTTTACATAATTTGCATGAAAGAAATTGTATAGCTACTATCAGATGCTTGATAAACATTTTAAAAACTGTCTGTGTTGATACCTGTATATAACTTTGTCTCTTAGACTTATCCAGTAGCAAATGTACAGGCACTGATCATCCACATTGGTTCCAGGCCTAAGTAAATAATATGAATAAACTGATAGTAGCCCTTATCAAAGGGCTTTGATTAAGCCCATCTTAAATTTTCACCTTTATCATTTTAAATCAAGGAATTGTTGACTTATTTTGCAGTGGTACCCTATCATGTCGTTGGTGTCTCTTTCAAAAGATGCTACCATGTCATAATAATTGTAATTTAAAGAAGCTGAAATGTCACATTTGCATTTTCTGTTAAAATTATGTGTGCTCTCAATTTCAGTCATCTAGCTTCAGAAGTTTGGACAGACTTCATTTCCTCATCTTCAGGCTCTGTAGGACTCATTCACTCATACAGATATAAAATATTTTTGATGGATTCTGTATCACACAGAACTACGAGGTAGGTCTACTTTCAACTTTATAGTCAACTGCTGCAAGAACTCTAAAAACTAAATAAAACCTGCTGTATGAGTTTAAAGAGAGACTAGAAAAAACATTTCTAAAAAGAAAGGGTCGTAAGGTGTTCACTGGGATGATGGTCTCAGCAAGTGTGTCCCCGATACACAAGCGAGCATGCAACAGTCCCTGATTCTTTTCAAAGCAGTTATGACAACAACCCTGATCGCCAAAACGTGGCAACAGACACAACTTGCTTCAAGGGTATTAAGAAATTGGACTTACGGATATTAGGAAGAAAAAAAGAATTTACCATCAAGAGTGACCAAAGATAGAAACGGAAGCTCAGAGAGGTTATCCATGGAGATACTCAAAACGCGACTGGACACGGCCTTGCGCAACCTGCTCTCATGTCAAAAAGCTGACCCTGCTCTGAGTGCGGCATCGGACCCGGTGACCTCCTGAGGTCTCCTTCCAGCTGCAATTAGTTTACGATTATTATTATTATTTTTAATTTCCTCTTTATGTTCCATAGGTCTATTTTTTTCTTTTAGTTTAATAAAAACCTTCCCCTTCTAAAATCCTTTCCGTTTTGCTAAGCTTTCATGGTTTGTGGCACTGTACAAATAAAAATTCTGCTGAAAAGATCCATATGTTTAAAACAAATATCCACTTTCACACACATCTAAAAGATATCATTATGGCAATACCCACAAAAAGAACTCTTACCTTTTTGAGGTAGTTTGGGAAGAACTCTAGGGCCAAGTGCAGTCTTTGCGGTCCCAGTGCTAAATCAACAGATATGAATTATTAGTGCTTACAACTGTTAGAAAACATACTTTTTCTTTTCCTTCCTTTCCCCTCTACACACATATAATCTAAAAAAAACAATGCACATTTATTTTGCTTTTTTTTGTATAACCAACTTGTCATCTTGTCTGTGGATCAATCCCGAAACTCAAAGCACTATTAAGAATGAACTGCTTTTGCAGAGAAAAAAAAAAACCACACAAACCCCATGCAGCTTTAATGCTACAGGGCAGATTTATTCTATGAACTATGTTATGTGCAAAAATGTACTCTGAAAATAGGTGAAGCTGAAAGACCAGCTCAGTGGGTAGATCCTGGACTTTAAGGAAAATTGGGTCTTTAAAATAACAATACCGAAGCGTTCAAAACATAACCTGTCCTTTATGTCAGTGGTTTGAATTTTTCCAGGACTGAGCCTATGCCTTGTAGCCTTCTGCGTGAGTATGATACTGTACTACACACTAACCGCAGCTGCGTTAGGAGACAAAGTCTCTGCTACTCTACCGAAAATACTGATAATTGTGGGCAAACAACATACTTTACTCTGTCAACCTGTGTTACAGCCGTAATTAACTGGAGCATAAAAATCTGACATAGTTGCAGTTAGCTACTCATAGTGGTACACAACAATGCAAGCAGGACAGTTGTGAGTAATTAATTGGAGCATAAAAATCTGACATAGTTGCATATTGCCAAAACTTTCCATCTATGCTTTCTGTAGACATTTGTTTCAGAATTAACACCAGACTGGCTCAAATTTGCAAACATGGCATGTGAGGGTAAAACACATTACCAGATTCAACAAAAAAACCACAAAATTTCTTCAACCAAAACCACATCCTGGTCACTTTTATAGAAAGGGATTGTGGAAGAACAGAAGAAAGCCAATTGATTTAAGAAAAAAAAATCAAACAATAAATAATCAAATAAAAATCAGTATCACCTCAAAATAATTACCCAAAAAACAAGAAAAAAGAAAAAAAAAAACAAATGAGGAAGTTGCCAGAATACGTTCAACAGAGCAGAGTCTTCTGCATCAACAGCCTTGATTCTGGTATTATTTGTCTCTGAAGCTAACTTTTCACAATGAGTATCATGAAACAACTTTTATCTTAATTTCCTAGGGTTTTTTAAATAGTCAAAATATATCACGACACAAAATTGAAAGAACAGCCAAGCTCAACCTTGATTCAGTAAATCAGCCTTCATCTCATGCCATCAAGCAGGAGCACCACCACACTTCTACCCTTGTCTTACAAGCATCAAGTACGGCAACAGCTGTAGAACATCACTGTCCTTCCCCTGAACACCCAGTGCCACCAGGATGGATTGACCAAACACGGTGGGTCAGCTGTGCTACCAACACCACGTCCGCTGCCTGTCCTGACTCGGCAGATCACAGACTGTCCAGAAACTCTACCTACACAACTTCAACTGTGATTTGTTTGACGTTACACATCCATCTCAGCCATGGCCTCATCACGCACACTTGTGGTCACGCAAGGTCCCCATCGTGTTGCCCAAGGAACATGTTTATTGGAATTAACATGCTTTGAACCTCAGGACTTTGGAATCACAGCACAGATAAAAGAGTAACAGACACTAAGTGACAGGAAGGTATGGCTGTCCTTACTACGCCAGCTGCTGAAGAAGACACTCTTAATGTACTGACTTAGAGAACTACGAGCTCAAAGCAGTTTGTGTTATTACAGACTGCGTGTCAGCACGTAAGCTGGACAGACTGGAAAACGGCTAAGCTGGAAAACTAAAATGAATTCTATTTTACTGAGCTATCTTCGATGCCAGCCTGGACCCAGAGTGATGCTTCTGCAGCTACAGGCACGAGACCTCACACTGAAGCAGATAAAATGAAATGCTGGGAGACACAAAAATAAAACTTGTGTCCTGCTGTACTGCAGTCTGAGGCAACATTCCCCAGCTCGGAGCGCGCTTCTGTAGGAGCGGTAGATCGATTCCGGTACAAGCCGTTCTGTCCATCCTGCTCAAAGGATGAATTGTGTATGGACAGCCATGAACACAGCGTAGGAGGCTCAGTGAAGCCAAAGTATTTGTATGGTAGTAAGGCACGCAGAAAACTAATGAAGAAACATAGCTAGGATTTTACTTCATATGAAAGGCATTTTTTTTCTAATTTACAAATTAGTTATGTTTCGCTAAATTTTTGTCTTTGCCTTTGTATACACAGGTTTTACCTTGACTGCTGAGACATCCCCTCAAACTTGTTTGCAGCCTTAGTTGAAGGTGGGCCCAAATCATTACCTGAGGTGAAAAAAAACCACAAATTAAAAAAAAAAAATCATTAGGATAATTGAAATATAATCAGCAGAGGGTGCAACTTAAAGCGAAGTACACATTCTTCCAAGTATCCTCTATACAACACAGAATGGTTTAGGTTGGAAGGGACCTTGAAGATCATCGAGTTCCAACCCCCCTGCCACGGGCAGGGACACCTTCCACCAGACCAGGGCTCAAAGCCCCGTCCAACCTGGCCTTGAACACCTCCAGGGATGGAGCTTCCACAGCTTCTCTGGCCAACCTGATCCAGTGCCTCACCACCCTCACAGTAAAAAATTTCTTCCTAATATCAAATCTAAAATCTAAATCTAAAATCTAAATCTAAAAATCTAAATCTAAATCTAAAAATCTAAATCTAAAAATCTAAATCTAAAAATCTAAATCTAAAATCTAAATCTAAAATCTAAATCTACTGTCTTCCAGTTTGAAGCCATTCCCCATGTCTAAAGATTTTAAAGATCGTTCTTCATTAATAATTTTGTAACTGAAAACGCAGCAGGGACCATAATAATCCCACTTGACGTTTCATATAATTCATTTTAAAACAACTCACTGGTAGCTCAGATCTGGCAAAGAAAGATCGAATGCCATTGCTGAGCTGCTGCTGTAGGGCATTTTTTTTAAATATTGTGTTTCAATTTTCTCTACAGGCCAGTATCAAATAGATTTATTGCAGACGTGGCACGTTTTTTAAAACCATCATGAACTTGATTTTATGCACAAAACATCAAATTTCTAAGGATTGGTATTTTATCCTACATGAAGAATAGCCTTTGCCGATTCAGTGACTAACTCAGTATGTTACCATAACCTGGATGTTAAGTGTTGGTAAAGAAAAGATCCTGGGTACACTCAATTCTGGCAAAAGGCAGCAAAATCCAAACCCAGCCTTCAGCAGAAGGCTTTCTCTTTCATTAACCATCACCATTCCCAATGCACAATCATTCTATTTCATTTTAGCACCTTTATCATTTCCCCTTCCCTTTTCGATTACAGCACGTCTAAACAATCTTAGAACCAACTTCAACAACCACTAGTAAATTTTGTCACTGAAATAGATGTGAAGTGACATTTAATGATCCAAGAACACAAAATACTTCCCATGCGAAAGAAAGACATTATCTGCCTAGATACCATCCTTAGTGAACTGAAGTCTAAATGAAACAGAAGAAAAAATTCATGCTGAGCCTTCCTAAAAACATGTTTATATTTAAAAGTGGAAAAAAAAAAAAGAAGAAAAATAAAGGCAAAGCAAACAGCAAACTCTTCACATGTTGATCCTATGAATAAAGCAAGGAGAAATACCTCATGGTTTCTATGGAAATCCGAAATAACCTGAATAACATTTTTAGAACATCTTTGAATAGTAACCTAATTTGCGTAGACATAAGCTAAGGATTGCTCTGCTTGAAACTTCAATTAATGCACAGATTAGAAAACAAATGCTGAAATTCAACGTAACAAGAAATACAACACCACAGAAAAAAGCAGCTTCTGAAAGGGAAAGCAGTGAACATCCAGCAATATTCTTAAACCAAAAAAACCACACAGGCAGATACAAAAAACTCCCTCTTTTATAAACACGAAACTTCATACTTGCTTAAAACCCAAATGGACTTTGAAACAAGTTTTTGCGCAGATCTCAGCTAAGAAAAAGGGAAGAGGCGGCCCCTCTTCCATCTACTGAAGTTTAATATGCGCTGTAGAGCAGAAAGGAGTCAGAATTAGCAATGTTCTTCTCTGGCCCTGCTTTGAAAAGCTCTTCTACTGCTGTAAAATTCTTCATCCTCAACTCCACACCTGCACCTTTCCCAGATTTTCCTTTTCCTTCACCTGTTGTCTTGTATTTTTAAAGAAAAGCTCGCACCAGCTTAGCATCTGTTCCTACCTGGCTTTTCATTCCAATAGCATTACATTATATAGTATTCCAGTATATGGTATTTTAGGTGCTGGTTTTGACTTAGATATTTGGGCTTTTAAAAAAATTTTGAAGTCCAAGCTCTTCAAAATATCTTTACTGCCTCTGAAATCGTACAGGGCTGTTAAGACTCCACAACATGGGGAACATTTTTTCCACATCCCAGACATTGGAAAGGTAAAGAATTGAAGAGATCACCATTATTTGTATTCCTTGAGAAAAAGATTTTGGTTTTCATTGGATTCTGTACTTCTCTTCATATTAAATCCTAGATTAAATCACATATTCTACACAAGTACTCTATGATTTACCACATTTAACTCAATTTGCTGAAAAAATGGTGCTTTTTAGACTTACAATTTTTTTTAGGTTTGTAATTTTGTGTTTATATTAGAACCAAGAGAAGATATTGCTAAGGTATAGTGTATGAATGACCCCCCCCCTATGTAAGCACTGGATTCCAGCTCTGAAGTTTACAGATTTATGGAAATCCTGCCACCAAGACTGGAATTATGTAAAATTACATGGGCCTGAGATTTATAGCTACAGGGAGAAGTTGACTGCATAGAGCAATGTTTATTGAGAAAAGGAGTAGTCTGAAAAATAGTTTCTAAAAAGCTTCTGTTAAAAATGTATCCTGTTAAAAAAAAAAAAAAAAAAAGTGCTGTTTCTGTATAAATTCTGCAGGTAGAAGGATGCAAACCTATCAGTCTTTGTGGATGTACAGACAACATCACAAAACTCGCAAGCGTACCAAGACACCACATCCCCAGCAGCTAGGCGGGAACGCTTTCCAGGAGAGATCAGGCACAGAGCCCAGGGAAAGAAGCCCTTCTGGCAATCAGGAGAACGGCACGGGTTCGGGTTTGTCGAGGTCTGTCTGCCCCAACTCAAGATCCACCCAGATGAATGAGGAGGAGCAGGGGTGAGGAAGCAGATGCGGAGTAGATGCAGCGGATGAGGGGGCCGGGGTGAGGGCAGCCTGGGCAGCTAGGGTACAGAGAGGAAGGCAGCAGAGGAGATTGAACTGGGCCCCAGGGGAGCATGGAATATTTTCAATTTTCTCAAGTGAGGCTCAGATACAGCAGCCTGGAAGGCAGAGTGACAGAAGACAGAACTGCCGGTTTATCTGAGCGGACGTTACATCAAGCTGCAATCATTGGAAAGCAAGCACCAGGTAAAAGAAATCAAAGATCATATATCATCCATCATAAAGGTTTTCCCCTGCCCTTTTGTTTTGCGTTTCAAAACTCACCCCAAGGAATTGGGCCCTTATTCTGGGGTCCATGAGGTAGTGGGCTTGGTGGGTCAGAGAGGGTTCTTTTGTGTCCTGGGGGTGGGGGAGGTGGTCTCTTCTTG
>NW_009647595.1:6860417-6957525 GCF_000708025.1 Charadrius vociferus
AGAGGTTTGAGTGCTTAGAGGGAGGGTTGAAGGTGGGCCTGCAAAATAACAAACAATCTTCTTACAAATACATGTGCATAAACGTCAAAGCAGCACTGAAAAATTCACAGTCAGACCCACAGCGAAGTGCAGCAAAAGACTAAAATAAAAAGACAAGCCATGCCAAAACACCATTTAGATTAAACGACACGTTCACCACATTTTTAACCATCTTAGCTGTGGGAATATAAGCAACTTGACAATAGAATGACACGTGTACTTATGTTTAAGAAATACAGGGTTACTCACTCCAGGACTTCTAATTTTAGGCATTTTTTATTTTTTTTTAAAGCATGAAATCTTAAAATTAAGTAATATTTAGCATGTGGGGTTAAAATTACGATTCATTTAAACCAGAATAACATAGATTTCTAGATGCTCTATTATGTAGGGATTTTTTTCCCCTCCAGATCATCCCATACGAATTATGTTCATAAACCTGGGGGACAGGGGAATAGAAATCTACAAATTTTCTTTGCATTTAGAAAATAGGACTGTAAGTTTAATAAGTTTTCCTGTAGCTATTTTCCCCCCTTTTCTTTTTCCTGTGGCGTAAATACATCAGAATGTGCATTTTTAAAGCAATGCAAATTGTTGTATGTAGTGTGTATAAAATAAACATCAGAAAAGCCGTTTCTGAGGCTGAGATTAGATACTTAATGGTAGTATCGCTTGTAAGAGCTTATGCAGTTACTCCTACCCTTAAAGCCTTTATTTTGCCCTTCATCAACATTGGGACGAGTATTATTCAACACAACACATGTTTTACAGGATATGGGAACAGATACAGAGTAAAAGACAAAATAACCCAGAGGGAAGACAAGAGTTTTCCCTAATCAGCTTCACCGTTCACCTTCAAAAAATATCTTTAATAAGGAGCTCGAGGAAGCAGGCAGTGCAGGGCACAAACGTGCAGCGAGGGGACAACTGCTCAAATCAGCTGCCATTACCACCAAAAGAAATTACTTGTTACACTTATCTAAATTAGTTCTACATTAGGTTAGAACAGCTTTAAGGTTTTTGTTGTTGGGTTTTGCATGTAAGAGCTTTGCTCTCACAGACTCTGGATAAATGCAGAAGATTGACATAAAGTTTTAAATGCAAAGTTTATTTATACCTGCAATTTCGAGTCTATTGTCATGTATTTTTCAGCACTATAGAACATACTTGCCTATTTTTGAAAACCTAACTTTTTTGAACAGTATTTCAGCAAAATCTTCGTTTTGTTAATCAGCATACATCATAACCTGCACACAGAACTAGAGCTGCCTCTTTAAAAATATTTATGACCAGTCTCTGTAGGTAGACTGGAAATTACCAAAGTCTGCCTTTTTTCCCCAAATTACCACATATCATGAAAATATTAAAATTAGTGAAGAGTAATATTTGCTAAAAATCCTTAGGTGAAATACTAACCACTGAAAAAAGTAACTTCAATTATCTTATAAGCATGTGTACGTTTGCCAGGTATCTTCAGCTGGTGACCACCCCCTCTTTCTTCTTAACCCCAAAGAAAAGATTAATAAAACTGCCCATAATGAGTCAGTGATCCAATCTATTCTTTTCCAGATTCAAGCCTGGAAGGCCTTTTGCTGCTCAGAAGAATCTCTCAACCACAACCCCCAGCAGGTACTTTGGGCCTGGCTTTCCATTAATGGCTTACTCTTGTAAATCAAATTATGTATTTTGTGATAATTCCTCTCAATTTACTTCCAAGTTCAGCAAACCATTAATCGACAAGCAGTCAAATGGTAGTGCAAATTAATAAGATTCTTCCCCAGTTTGTATCCTTTCTCATTTTAATTTCTTCCATGAGCTTAAGAAAGCAAGCTAATTTAAACCATGCGTTGAAATGTTTCTGCCAGCAAAAATAATAAAAAACCCCCCAACTTCTCATGCTAAATTATGACTGACAATACTCTAGAATTCTGCATGTTATAAACTCTTTAGTTCGCTTAACTAAATATGAATCAAAGATTGTTCTATAAAACATAAGTCAGAGTATATCTAGGAATGGTGAGGGAGAAAGGAAAATTCAATATCCAGTCTTAACGGTAACATGACTTTTAAAGCATGTAGAAAACATACACAGTATGTCAGTACAGTATTTTTTTCTTATCTTGACATCTCAAAAAGGAGTTACACACTTCCAAAATGTCTGCAAGTGGGAATGGCCACCACTGCAGGGGTTCTGTCCTACCCCCACCTAGTGTCCTGCTGGTTGCACTGCACTACAGGCGGCCACTCAAGGCCACCGGGATCTCCAGCCCCGCCACAAGTGACACAGTCCAAACTTGGCTTACAGAGGGGGGGAAAAAAAAATAAAACAGTGGAGGAAATGCATTGAAATAATGTTGCACGCTTACTGCGAAAATGAAACTTCAGACATAAAGTAAAATGTGCACTTTTTATTGTCAATAGAATGAGGAATCCTTCTCTACAAAACCGAAATTTAGTAGGATTAAAAACTCTTTAAATGTGGTTATGTGGATATATTTTATATTCCACACTAGTACTATATTTCCAGACTTCACAGAAGAGTTGAAAAACATTATCACTTCGTAGCTTTCAAAAGTTCACGTGGCACACAACAGTAACAGGGAAAAGGTGTTGAGGTATTACAAATAGTGCACCTTTTCAGCCTCCTCCCATTTGTTCCAATATTAATTTCATAGCAGGAATAAAAATGAATTTAGAAGTCATGCACTAATGATTAGATGGCTGAAATACAAAATAACTTGCTTTCAAAGAAACAGAAAATAAAGGAAAACAACAGAAGACGTTTTAAAAAAGAGGTATAAAGTCATATAATGCTTTGAATAAAGCAAATGTGGGAAACATTCTGGAATCTACATCAGTTTGTGGAAACAACTAGTGGAATAATACAAAGATCTGATAATGTACAAAGTGTCAGTAAAATTATTATAAAATTACACATATAGATACAAATCTCAAAACAATTCTTACATGGTATTTTTAACTATGCAAGGCTAGCCAGATATTTTTAAGTAATAATCAGACTGGTTATTTTCCTAGATCAAAGATATTTTCTAATTCTAACCAGGCAGCAAGTAAGCCAACCATTTCTTCTCCACCATCATCGTAATGATGATTGCTCACATAGCTGCGAAGTTCACTGTTCATGTAAGTAGTTTTCCTCACACAAGCAAAAAAAAAAAATAAATCTTGACCTACTTTTTTTTTTTTTTTAAATTTTGCTTCCATTGTGCGCTCTTTTCTTCTGTTAGCTGGGGAGCAGTTGCTTCCAGTAAAGCTGTTGTCATCTTTTATCACTTTTTCTTATTACAAAGAGCACGCTTTCATGTGCAAATAGACCAAATAATTTCCAATTTATTGTAGTAAGGTAAATAACTGGAAAAGGTCTGCAATTAACAGTGCGCTGCCCTTCAGCTTTTGTGCAGTTAGTATAGTACTACTAACTTGTGTACTTGTGAAACCATGCAAAGCTGTTACCATCCACGCAAGAAATGGTGTGTTTAGAGTGTAAAAACCTCACATTTGTATTTATTTTTTACCACTTAATGAGAGATATGGATTAACCAGTATTCCAGTTAATGGCAGAACAGGTACTGCAAAGGAAAGTAAGTTTATATTAAAAATAGTATTTTCATTAACAAGTGTTGTTATACTTATTTTTAATGTTCTTATGACTGACATTTTTGCAGAGGTATTACTAAAAGCCTTCTTCAGTTTGGCTTATTTCAGATCATATATCTTCAGTACTAAAAACAAGACCATAATTAAAGAAAAAATTATCACAATCACACTGAACAAGAAAGCTAAAACTATACATTGATTCAACATTAGCATCTGGTTTATATTCTATAATTAATGTTAACAAAGCCCTGTTAAAAAAAAAAAAAAAAAAGGACCCCAAATTGATATTAAAGAATGTTGTATTTTGGGTAGATGCTCAGATATAAAAAACCCACATGAAATCGGTAGGTGTCAGCCTTCCCTTCCTATTATGGTACTAAAAATACAACAGAGTTTGAGTGGGATAACTAGTATTATTTAACTACAATGTACAACACATAAGAATTTTTTTTAAATTAAGTCTTTAAGTGTATGCAAGACAGCTGTAGAATCCTGAAAGCATTCGAAATAAACAAAAGAAACTGGATGACAAAGGCTGAGTTAACAGAAATGAGAATAAATACAACAGTGTATACAAAGTTCAATTTCTAGACTAAGAAAGCATTTGTACTGTAAATTAGGGACTTTGGCTGAAAACAGTAGTAGAAGCTACCTGTGTAATGCCTGATATGCCATAGTGTGATATAATCATGAAAACATCCCTTCAGCCTATTTATTTTATGATGTAGTATTTCCAGCAGAAACAGCAAGGTTTTAATGCTGTCCCTACAATTCCAATCACTTATATTTAAGAAAGCTGATTTAAAGAGGAACGGTACAGAGAAGGGCTGGTGTGATGAAAGGACATCTTATATGGTAAGAGAATAAAAATATCCTTCTATAAGTAAAGGTGAAATATGCTTGGTTTGTTCAGTCTAACAAAACAGAAGTGGAGACCTGTGTGATTGCTCTCCAGGTAGTGCCTTCATACGGACACCAATGACGGACACATCGCTGAAGCTAGCTGACAACGTTGGGACAGGAACAAAGTAATTTAGAGGACTTGAGAAGATTTCTAATCCTGCGAGCAACGCAGTCAGACAACTTCTAGAAGTTACTAGTAAATGCAAATAAGGTAATTTGGTTCGAAATTGAGTCTGATCAAGTGAAGAAGCAGATTATACGACTTGGTGTCTGCAGCAGCAGTGGACTGGAACCACCACGAAGGAAGTGCTTTTGGGTTTACGCACCTAACATTAGAGCTGCGCAAGAGAGTGTAAAATACGCAAACTTGTAAGTATGGAAGATCCCAAACGTAACTTCATGACATAAAATTGATCCCTGACCTCCGTGTTCATCCCGTATGAGAGAAATAGGCAAAAACATTAAAAATCATTCAGATTTCAGCTAAAATTAAGGAAACTTGGCTTAGATTGCTTAGCACTTCTACAAAACTAGTTAGCAACATTGCCCTCATGTTGATTTTGCAACTAAGGTTCTGCAAAAGTTTATTTAGCCACTGTGCTGGGTCATGCGAGTACTTAACGTGGAATTTTTTTAAAAGCTTTTTTGTAAAATAAGAGGCAGAAGACCTACTAGATGTCTGGAGCCATAACGCCAGAAGGTGTAAGCTGGAAAGATTAATGAAAAAGATGATTTTCAGAATGTTACAGACTGAAGACTTGACTGACCACACAAGTTAAGTTGCACCTGAATAAGCTTAGATAAACTATGGGAAAAGGCATACAGAAGTTGGCTTACACAGACACTCTACTCTGTAAAGGTACTCTGTGCTTTTCATTCTATTAGGACTAACTAAAGCTGTAGCGGAGATGGCAGAAAGCAAGACTAAATCCACAAATGAGGTGGTTTAGCGTAGAGTAACACTGTCTTAGCCAATATTCGTTATCAGTTCAGGCTGGCTCATCAGTCTGTGCACAGAGAGCGCTGATCGGCAGGCACATCTTTCACACTTCTGTTATGGGAACCTTCAACTCAGAACTGATAGCAAATAGTAGCTATCAGTAGCAGAGTATCAGTATCAGAGTAGCATTAACTTAAAATCATCACAGCTCTGTGCTTTGTGAACATAATTAAACCCCAAGACAAATCTTGCTCCAGCATTTTTAAGAGTTTTTTTAAAAGTTATCAAACTGGAAAATCTGAACTTGCATTATAATGATATATGGCGAAACTTAAAAAAAAAATTCCCCATATACACATGCTCCAACAATTGTACCTATGCAATTTTTACTATTAATCAGACTAATTTTTAGACACCGTATCCATTAAAAACCATAGGCAAGAGTGGTGTGCATTATGCAAATTGCTCCAAACTTATCTTCTTTCCCCAACACAAAGTTTAGACTTGGTGGTTTCCAGTCCACTGTGGCATCTCAGCAAACACCACGGAACCTTGCTACCAAGAACTTCACTGGCAAATGAAGCCAGCTTACACAGGGCTAGCGGGAGGTGGTTTTGTTTAAATATGCAACATTATTTCAAAAAGTTTTATCTGTATGTCTCGAAGGATAGAAAACGTTATGAGAGCATAAAACCTCTGCCTCCTTCTAACATGTGGATCCCAGCAGCTCTCCGCTCCCTACAGACTGTCTCCATGTTCTAGCAGGGTCCCACGGTATCTGCTGGGGCCTCTCAGCAGAGCAGGGACAAAAATCAGATAACATTTGGGGACAGAAGGTAAGCTTAAATTTAATTACAGATTCCATGCTCTCCTTACTCTTGGTATTTAGGGAACTTAGCGCAAAATATAATACCATGTTTTCACATCATCTTAAATCAAAAAGGTAGCTATTAAAATGAACTTTTCTAACAAAAAATAGCATTTGATAAGTAAGCTTCTATGTTAAACTTAGATGTAAGGGATATACTCTATTACTACTAATCTCAGAAGAGATTATCTATTCGAAAGGATTTTTTTTTTTTTTTCTTACAGAAACAAAATTATCTCAGATTGTTTCAAAATTCAGATGTGTCACCAGTGTCTTATGGAAGTGCTGAGTCTCTGCTCCTTTTTTTTTTTTTAAACAATCTGTTTGGGAGCTGGAAGCGGCGTGGGGGGAGGAGATAACAAGAAGTAGCACAGTTTATAATGAAGCATGAGTTTATCTGCAATGATGCTTCTAGAGTGACTTTTCCATGCTGGTGGATGTTGTATGCATTCATCACTTTGTTCCCCTGTCATTTTGAGTCTGTTAAATCATTCGTGTATCACAGGCAAGTATTTAATTGCAACTTCTAAAAACTGATTTAATACTTTACAATATTATTGAATGGAAATCAACCAAAAAAACCAGCATCATTCACAGACTGTAGACTTTTGGCATGTTTGAAGCAGAGAAGCTTAGTGACTTTAACATAACAGTAGTTACTTACACTGTGAATCTGGCATTTGCCACTCTGATCAATGTTACTATTGCCATTAGCAGGCAATAGTTAGCTGTATTTTGTGATAATATCATACTATAAATAAGGATTTCTTTTGCATAATCCTTGACATGACCACACACAAGAACTCAGTGTTTCATTTCTTTCCAAGTAGCTTTGGTATTGTGTGGATTCACTGATCTGGGAGTTTGCAGGAACACCTAGGAAAATGTCTAACGTTCCAAAACTTGAATATGTACTTAGAATGAAATATGCATGTAAATGTTCCCCTTCCTGCAGAAAAAGACAATTTTCTGAATAAGTCCGTATGACAGCTACATGACAAAGAAATAATGTTCATTATAATCCATTGAAAACTGACAACATAATAGGCAGTGTACAGAGAGATACGAAACACAAGCTCCTGAACTTTCTTAAGGAAATGGGATTTATCATTAGTTTCCAAGTCTTGCAACTTTACGACAAAAAAAAAGTCATCCTAGATCAGAGCAAAGGAACATCTAAGCCAACATACTGCGTCTGACAATGGACAATCAGTAGAAGACTGTTGGAGCATGTAAAAAAAGATGGGGGAAGAGGAAGGAAGAAGTTAGAATTTTGTAATGCCAACACGAAGGTCAATGAAGTTACAAGGAATACAAATGAGTCCCTGAAGAAACTGATATAAAGCAACTTGGATTATGAAATCTCATGTGAAAAACACATACCCTAGCAAAATTGCATTGCCTCCTAATGGAAAACACACCTGTTTAAAAAAGGGACCCAAGGGATTAATTTGAAAGTTGCCAGTACATGACAAAGACTGATGGTGGACTGTTCTGAGCACAGTATCTGAACCATGTAAAAGCAGACATCCGATGCCAACCCACTCTGTTCCGCCCCTTTTACTCTTTCACATTTTAGTGAGAGCATTTCTTCTTTTTTTTTTTTTTGAAAACTAAGTTAACTACTAGTTGAGGAAGTGAAGTACGAAGTTATAGCAGTGCTAACAAAAGGGAGAATCAGCATAACTGCTGAAGCCTTAAACTATACTGTAGCCTTCATCACAACTAAAGTTTTCTCTAACAAGTCTACCGTTAAAACAAAATTTGGCTATTTTTAAATTAAATACATAAAAACAGGGAAAAGATGAATGGGGTTTTTTTTGTTCTAAAAAGTAGCTTTACACAAATTCTAGTAAAGTAACAGGTTTTGCTCCATAAATACATCCTCTAAATTTGAAAGTTATAGCTATCTAGGTCAAAGAACCATGATCAATTACAGCCGCAAGAAGTTCTCTTCCCTTTGAAGCACTACCAAGAGCGTAACTATTCCTATTATTAGGAAGAAAAAGCACCTCATTCATTTCAACTAAATGTAGATTGCGAAAGTGATCAAACTGCAGCACAAGCCTTGCTTATGGAGAATGCTACAAGAGCAAAATGGTTGTTTCACTCAGGGAAGTGTGAGTGATGTTTAGATCTTCAGTGCCTAAGTGACTTGTTAACTATTTGGCAATAGGCTTGATATTTTCTCTGCCATTTACACCACTCTCACGCGGCAAAATGGAAGAAGAGAAGGTTGATGCACTGAGAGGAAAGGAACTTTAATATCAACCTGCTTAGCACTTCACAGGTTATTCTAGTATTTTTCTTTTTCCACACTGTCTGAGTGCAAGGAGAGGGGGTCTTCTTACACCTCCTCTCCTCCAAAGCTTTGTTTCCTCACTCTCTGCCAGACCCTACGCAGCACGTCATCGTATAGCGCTATGGACCATCAGCCTTTTTCTAAAGCAAAGGTATTTTTGTGACTGTCCTGGTTTCAGCTGGGACAGAGCTAATTTTCTTTCTAGTGGTTGCTGTGTTTCAGATTTGCTATGAAAGGAATGTCAATAACACATATTGTTTTAGTTGTTGCCAGGTGTTGTTTATATTTTTCAAGGACTTTTTCCAGCTTCCCATAGAAGGTGAAAAGGAGCCTAGACAGAAGGATGGAATGGCCAATAGACAGTCATGCTCAGTATATAAATGGGGTTGGCCGGGGGGCGGGTACTCGTGATCGTGTCAATTCAACAGGCAGTGAGAGTGACTTGTGTCATTATTATTATTATTATTTTCCTTTTCTATTATTGTTCTATTAAACTATTTTTGTCTCAACCCAGAGCTTTCCTTTCCCTTTCCCCTCCTTTTCTCCCTCTTCTCCTAGCCCTTCTCGGGGAAGGGGGAGAACCGCGCAAGCAGCTGCGTGGTCCTAGCTGCCAGCTGGGGTTAAACCACAACAGCGACTGTAAATGTTTAAAAATGCTTCTGCAAAATATGAACAGAACTTCTACATAAAATGAAGCAACTTTTATTTAGCAGAGCATTACTTTATTTTTTCACCCATTCATGTACACTGTTATGAATAATTCCATTACAAAGTGTGTGTCCCTTTTATTTTTATTAAGTTTTGAAAATGCATTGCACAGTACTACCACATCAATGTAATATTAAAGCACGCTACATCTTGAAACATTGTAATGCACCTGGTTAAAGGAAGGACAACTGTGGAAAAATTACTGCTTGCAAGCGTAGTTTGAAGACAGACTTACCTTTGCCAGCATTTCTAGGAGGAAGAGGAGGAGCATCTGCAGTTGGAGAGGTGGGTGAATCCGTGCTTGTAGAAGCAAAGATCTGATTGGTAAAAGCTCCGTAGGAGAGTCGTTGCTTGTCTCTAGGAGTGCTAAATGCAGGATGAGTCAATTTGTCTTGGGGAGAAATGCTCGAAGAGTGACAAAAACTTTGTGGTCTTGGAGATCTTTCTTTTTTTATAGGACTAGGCTGTGAACAGAAAAACAAATATATTATACAGCTGTCTAAATACTAAATATAGTTGCTATGTTTGGGAAAGAATATAACAGAACATAGCCTAGTGAATACAGGCATAATTTCATTATTGGACAAGTAAGTCCACATTCCTCCCTTTCTCAACCATCCAACCTGAAAGATCCTCTAACTGAAAAATAAAGATTGTAGCATCAGCAAATCATCGTGTACACAAAGTTAGATTTATTCGTAAAGCAGCAGACGCGCTATAATAACATACTAAATAATATATTAATAAAAGCCTAGAAAAGTTTTTACAATATAAGAGTAACTTTCAGTTCAAATAGCTCTTTACTCAGACCAGATATTTGTTCTCAAACATCAACTATATTACCCCATTGATGCATATTAAAAATAAATAACCATTTCTGACACATGTGATTTATTTGTTGACTGAACTAGCAATATATTCAGTGGTACGTCTCTTCTTTTAAACATATATAATTGCTCTTTGAAGAAATTTTACACAGCAATTTTTGACTGCTGTATATTAATAGCTGCATATGGAGCACAATCTGTTTCAGTGCAGCTCTGGTTCGGGCAGGGCTGTTACCTACAATACAGCATTAGTCATCTTCCTGAGGCTCCTTGCACAGATAATCATTTTGTTCTCTACTGTGCTTGAGGACATGTAAATTATTTCGGTTTCTGAATTTTTCAGTCCCAAGTGTCACAGAAAATGAAAAGTTGACCACATTTCTTTCTACAGTACCCATATAAAATAGGAGAGGTGTATTCGCATTTATTACAGAAGCAGAGCACAGAGTAATTAACTGACTTGCTAAAGTAGGACACTGAGGTTAAGTTTTCACGTGTTCTAGGCTGGCAATTATCCTATGCCCTCCAGTTTTTTCTTTCTGTTACTTCTTTTTTTTAATAAGGAATAAAGCGCACAGCATAGTTTTTGAAAAAACAGAGTTATTTATTCAACAGCTAGGTTTTTAATTAATTTATGGCTAAAATAAGTATGTAAGCTTTGGATTTCCTCCAGCTAAAAATGAACAACCTAGAATTCAGAAGGGGATAAAATGACAACAAAGTAATCTGCATTTACTGATTTATATTACATTGTATACCTTGTCAAAGCAAAACTTCTGAAACTCAAGTCCATAATAACTAGGTTGACAAAATGTATTCAAAAAGCACTTTGGCAGTCTTTAATACAGGCCTCAAAACTACCCTCCTGCCCCCCCCCCAGGTTGAACTGGGTCTCAATTTCAATTCATTTCCACAGAACAGGAAGTTTGACAGTTTTAGTGCAAAGCCGTTTCAGTAATTCATGCTTACCTTATCATCTAAGTCATCATCACTTTCATCAATTTCTTCCTGCCGAAGATTCCATTCATACTCTACGTGGACATGTGGGTTCAGCTTTCCTGCCTTGGCTTGAGAAAGCTGAAAGAAATAGCAGTTCTTGTTAAAATACTTGCTGTTCTTTTGGTGTCAGCAAAGTTAGTTTTGTAAAAGCAAGCAAGAAACTGAAATATTTAGAGGTTTAAAGCTTTTCCAGACATTAAAAAGAAACCATTTCAGGGCAATCATGGAAACATCCTTCATTTATTTGAGGTATAGATAAACAGCTAAAAGGGAAGATTTTCTCAAAATGGGCAGAAGTTGCCATGTGTGACAAGCATTTGAAAAGATGACATGAAGAGAAGGTATCTGCACAAAAGCTGAATGTATCTGGAGGCCTCCTTTCCAAAAAGGAAAGGGAAAACCTATTTATAAATTCCAGTACATACAACTATTACCCCTCCAAAAAGACAATCCTTGTGTTGGAATCAAAATAAAAGGTATTTATCCTTTATTTAAATATTTCCCTTCCCTCTCACTGGATGAGGCCAGTGTGTCTTAAGCACAAAATTCCCCTACTTTGCCAGCCCAAATAATATATTCACATTCTTTAAAAATCTACTACTTCAGTGCTCAGCAAAGAAAGAAAACTTCAATTCGTGGTTATCCTGAGGAAACAAATTCTCCTTTTCAGTGCTTAGATTTCCCATCATTATTTATTCCTTCACATCCTTTGAAATGTAGTCTACGTGGTATTAGTTGATTCAGGAGAGCATTTAACCATCTTCCTGAAATAAAATTTGGAAGAAATAAAGTACTTTCAATCTGTTATGTGAGTACTAATGTACCCACTTGAGTTGAAATTGAATTTAATTACACAGTTAAGACTCCAGCTATGCAACAGAAGTCAGCTTAGTACATCTCTCATATCGCAAACATCTATTTATTTATTTATTTTGTACTTTTTATTGCCCATGGTAAACAATATGCTCACTCTTCTTTCTTTTTCACTCTTAACTCTCATTGCTACTTTTGAGAAAAATGCAGAAATAATTTTCTTCTTCAAAAATGAAGAAAATAGGAGAGGCGTAAATGCCCTATTATAGTTAACTGAAATACTCAGTGAGATATTAGCAGAATTTCAGTTACAACAACTGAAACAATTAACTGCAAGATAAGATCACTGATAACATCCACCTGGTTTTGTTCTACAATAGGATCAGTTGGTCCACATTAATGGCAGATGTTGCTTTATTAAATATATACTGCAAGGAAAAAAGCAATCCATACCAATTGTGTGTTGTACAGCTAATCTGTTTTTTAGCTGACAGAATACTTGAAACACTGGAAACAGCGCTTACGCACGCAGCAGACATGGGAGTAATTGAGAAGTCAGTGAGAGTTCTACCTTATCAACCACAGCAAAATGTTGACTTGCATCCCCAGAAATATGGAAAATTATTCTGATTTGTGAAGGACAAGCTCTCTTGATTACACAATAATTAATTAATACATGACAAGAACTTTCAATTGTCAAAGGAAAGGTATTAAAATTACCAGCTGCAGAGAAAAATTAGATTTCCTCCTTGGATCATCAAAATGAGGCAAAATCTTTCTGATAAATAGAATTAAGCAGCAAGTGACAACTGTTTTTTAAATTCTTCTGGCTTTGTCTTGAATGAGAAATTGCCACACTACTTAGACTTTTTAATCCCTTGGTAGTACTTGAATTCACTTGCCTACTAAATGCATGCTGGTGAGAGGCACCTTAGAGGGCTAAGAGCAAACAAGCGTGTTGGTCTCATGTAGAATCTTATTCCTGGCTAACTGCCTCAGAAGAGAACCTGGGAAAATCCTTTAACACCTTTATTTCTTGTAGTCCAATAATTTTCTTGGGTGGCGTTTGTTAACATCACTCACACATTCTCAAAATTCCAGTAAGCTTTTGCTTTCTAAATACACACAGAAGCTGGTGTTTTACATTTTTTGATACCCTAACTTCCAGACATTACAGTTTTGCTTCCTTCTCCTTTGAGAAGGTTTAATTTCAAGTTGTTTCAATTCTCCTTGTAAGCAGGCTTTCACCATCTCTGAACTATCTGTCCTGTTAAATAAAGTGGAAAAAGCCAAAGCAGGAAAAGTCAAGCAAAGATCCAGACCTAAAAGGCCTTGACAGATTTAATATCTCAGGGGTTGTTTTATAGTCCTGATAGAAATGCCTCTAAGAAGAACTTTTGAGGTGATGAAGCTCAAGTTTCCTAGAATGATGCATGAATGGGTATTCAAATACTTGACCCTCCAGTATGTAAGGTCTTCATATACGCTGGTTAAAATAACTAAGTACTTCCAGTGGAAGATCTTTTACTTAAACTATTTCAAAGAAAATGACTCTTGTGTTGTGAAATTAGAAAATACTCATGTATGATAGCGCCTTCAGACTAGCATACAGCCAGCTGGCAATAACATCAAGTTTGAGATACAGTAGTAACAATATTCTAAGTAGATCACATCTTTAAGGAAGTAAACTTCCTCCCCCCTCCGGCCTTTTCACCCCCAGTTCTTACCAGTTCCTCACACTGGACAGCTTTCGCTCTTTTTGCTGTGTCCAGAGCCGTCTCTCCAGCTTGGTTTACTACAAAATTAACAATGAAAAAAGACAACAATTCTTTGAGATGTCTAAAGAATCAATTAATCAAGTTTCTCTATTTTTAGCAGAGAAACTTCTAAAAGTGATCAAAACCATCTATTTACTCTATAGCTGCTGTGGCTCTTAAGATTCCATTCTAAGTGCTCATGTATTTCATGTACCATCAGGTTCTTTCTGAACAGCAGCATCTGCTGGGACAGTTCCCATATCCCTCCTAACCATCCTAGCAGAGAATATAAAGAAATTTAGTCATTTCAATCTCCGCTCAACTCCTTTGCCAGTAAAACTCTTGTATGAGTAAGCAGGAAAAGCAAGGAGACAGGGTAAGATAGCTTAAAAAAGAAAACTATTCTTTTTTTTTTTTTTAAAGAAAAAAAAGAAAATGTTGAACCAAGCATGTTTTAGCATGTTTAGCTTAAGAGACTACCTCAGTTTCAAACCTTCAACCTTTAAGTATAAACCTGATGTTTCAAGGCCTAGGGAACATATGCAGTTCCTATTTGAAAGCATTAAAGAAAAAAAAAAAAAAAGACCCAAAAAGGTAAGACCACTTTTCTGGCATCTACCTAGGAGAGAGTTCAATGGAAGGACCAATAAACATGCTTAGGCTCGTTCAGATAGCTTTCCCATTTTCTTAATTAGGGACACATCTGCAAAAAAAGGTCACATCAAATTCTTTGTCTTCTGATAATATTAGAATATATTCTAAGGATGTATGGAAAGTCCAAGGAAACAAATGAACCTAAATTTATGCAATAAGTATTTTACTGGGCAGTGGAAGAAAATGATGGCAATGAGGAAAGTGGGAGAAATAAAATGTCACACTCTTCGATTTGCACCAGCTCTTCAGAAAGCTTCTCTCCTATACCAAGAACTGACAGAATGCAAATGTTTTATAGACATGCTGATGACACTTAGCTCCTGAGTCTCACAAGCTGGATTCATGGAATACCTTCCTAACTCTCAAAATACAGCAGGGAAAGGAGAGCATCTAGTAAACAAGGGATTATCCTAAGTGTGAGCAAACAGTTTACAGAGATTCTATTTTTACACTTTTTCTAAGCCATGACGAAAAAAGGACTGTTGTAGGCAAAGCAAGTATTATACCTATCTCACACACGTAGACGGCAAGCAGAAGGCACCTGAGAAAGCTAATCCCTTCCCTCATCAGCTACAGTGGTGGACAGAGCATGCTGGGTGAAGCCGCAGTGCCAACTGACATTAATATTAAAAGAAGAATTAACTGTTGTGTATGCAAAGCCCACATACATCTAGAGTGGAATTAATGTGAGCAGTCATTTGAAGCCTTATAACACACAAGTAGTAGATGAATTTTACAGTATAAGCAACAAACCTACATTCCAGGACAATTACAATGCATCGGAAATAAAACTCTGCAGAAAAACTAGGGTTTACCATTAGTATTTAGTATTAGAAAAATTTTGTCACTATTATCTTCTAAGAATTTAAGTTCTATTTTTTAACTGAATGTTTCCTTTAGGCTTGGTGGTGGTAAAGTCTTCATCTTTCTAATGCAGTTTTATTTTTCCTTTTAAAAGTTTACTGTAGACAGACATAAATGTGATTAAAATAATGAAACAAAATTGTAGGAGATCTTTATTTCCTAGTTTTAAATAATGAACTTACCCACGTCAATAGTTGGCTTCCCCCTCAAAAGCAATTTCAAACACTCAGGCTTATTATACATACTGCAGTAGTGTAGAACCGTATTACCCAATGCTGTCTGCTTATCCAGGTTTCCACTAAGCACAAAAGAAAAAAAATAATGAAGGAAGAAAAGTATAGTATGCTGTGCTAATCATTTCAGATCTAGCATCATTTATTTATAAGAAATCTATAAATACTTTACCGAACAAACACAAAGTAGAAAGAAATATTTTTTACACTGAGCATGACTTTCAAAGACTATTAAGAATAGTTTCAAGCATACTAGAAATCCCTGAGCTGTGGCTGAAAAGGACTGAGCACCTACAGATGTTCATTTATCAAAAAAAAAAAAAAAAAAAAGAAAGGTAAAGCTCAAAGATTCAAATCTAATCCTTTGTAAGGTCACACCAGTTGTTTTCCACCTGTCACTTTACTGGTATTTCTTTTTCAAACATGCTAAATTAGCCCAATAAAAAAATATCTGAAAAATCATTTTCACACAGTTAGAATAGGTTAATAAGTCCCACACATTCAAGAAACTATGAAGAGGGTGGCTGTGAGGATACACAAAAGTGATAAGAAAGAATATAAGGATACACACTGAGTTAGGAAAAGACAAGGTGCGCAAAGCGGTTCACAAGACTTTTTAAAACTGTACTTCCTTTAACTTTCAATTTCTAAAACAAGGCTTCTCAAAAAGAAGTTACTGACATATTGGGATCAATATAATACATTTATAAAAATGAAAAGAAAAGCTCAAAAGATGACAGCTTTTCTTCCACTCAGTATTACACATACTGTACAGTAAGTGCAGAGCCCATATGGTTGTAAAGATGCTCTGGAATTTGAGATTGAGACAAAAATACAGACAGCTGACAGAAACATGTAAAAGATGATAGTTGTCTGAAGAAACTATGAAGCTTCATAAGTAAACAAAATCATTTTAAATAATCACCCAAAATAACAAATCCTTAATAATGCTCAAAATAATAATTTGGGCTTCTAAAACATTTTTCAAATTATGATCTCAAACAGCCTGCCATTATTAGTAGCTTATTTTTTATTTTATTTTATACTTTAAAAACACTCCTACAATGGTCAGCGCTCCGTTTAACGTGAGGGAGTAGTGACAGGATAAAGTTTAAGTGAAGGTTACACAGCTAGGCCGCACAGCCCAAGGGATGGTGCCAGGAACACGGATTCCAAGTCTGTGCTGTTACCAGAAGACCAAACTTCTCCTCTAACACTCCGTATATACAATGCTACAGAAACTATTACAGAGAGGAAGGACCAAAAAAAAAGTATTCACTGACTGCATTTCAATACCAGGTATGACTCGCTATGCTGAGGGAAAATAAGAAATGTTAAAAATCCTCCATCCTTCCCCCCGCCAGCTCAAGCAATTTATGGTGAGTCTTCTGTGTTCCCCCAACCCTCCTCTCTCGATGTTCTGCAAAACCCACCACCCACACAGCAAGAGACTGCTGCTTCTTTCACTCTATAGCGATACTATAGAAGTGGAGTGGAATTGATCTCATTTCATCATTACCTATATTGTGAAATATATAAAATATGTTGTACTGCTACACCATTTGATTTTTTTTTTTAAGAAAATATTTTCATTAAGGTTTTTCATTTCTACGAACACATCTCTTGACAAGAAGTAGCTCAGCCAATAAACTAGATTGCTGAAAATTACTAGTTAAGAAATTATGCTCTCAATAGGTTTAATACAATTTATTAACTATTAGAACACCTTTTTCAAACTCAATCTAGCTTCTATTCATTTTTATGGGAAAGAGCCTTGTTCTCTACTCGTACAATTTCTTTGCATGTCCTATATTTGGAACATTTACTTGTCATCTCTCCTTTACCTGAGCTATTCGTTTGCATTGTTTCATATTGCCATGTGTTCTAAATCAGTGCTCTCTTTTGCTCTACACAGTTTTTCCTTTCAGCCTCTTTTTATATAACTGCTTTCTGCATTTTTAATCTACACCTCCTTCCCTTTCTCTTTTCATTAGGAGCACAAAGGTCAACTCAAAGGCATTAAATTATGCTTTTTTGAAACATATCTAAGGAGAATAAGTGATGAGCAAACACTATCCAAAGCACTGCAAGGATAGCTTTGAACACCTGCATTTTTCATGCACAATTTAATGAAAAATGAGCAATCCATACCAGTTTTGTACAAGGAAGTCAACCAGATGGAGAGAGGTTTGGTCAGCAGTCCGGACTGCTAAATGAAGTGCTGTTTCACCTGGCTCCTAAACACACGTAAATGGAAGTTAGATTTTTGTGTCTTATTTCTGCAAAGCTTAAAATATCAGACCTACTGAGATTTATGTCACTCACTCTTTTACAAAATGTCTTTCAACAGAAAAATATTATTAGGAAATTATGACAAAACCAGTTATTGCCTTTCTGATCTCTGAAAGACACCATATGCTTCAATGGAAACGGCATCACACTTTCTGAGATCATAGCATTCCTGAAACCAATCTTCCCTTTTCCCAGCTGGATGGAACAATCCTGAGGAGCCTTTAACCATTTTGGCTGCTAGTAACTAAAAGAGATCCTGTCAAGGAATACTGAGTGAGTTTACAGCACTTGTTGCTTTATGACACCTTGGTGAACACCAAGCACAGCCACAACACTATTTCCTATAAAACCAGGGGAAAAAATCCACAAAAACCCCATAGGCTTACATTCATTAAATCTCTTACAAAATCACAGGTTGAAGTTGGAAGGGCCCTGTGGGGTTCATCTTGTCCAACCTCCCTGCCCAAGCAGGGCCACCTACAGCCAGTTGCCCAGGACCACGTCCAGATGGATTCTGAATACCTCCCAAGGACGGAGACTCCACAACCTCCCTTGGGCAACCTTTGTCAGTGCTTGGTCACGATAAAAAAAAAGAAAAACATTTCCAGATGTTCAGAGAGAACCTCCTATATTTCAGTCTGTGCCCACTGCCTCTTGTCCTGTCACTGCACACCACTGAAAAAGCCTGGCTCCGTGTTCTTTGCACCCCCCCTTCAGGTATTTATATACATTGATAAGATCCCCCTGTGCCCTCTTCTTCTTCAGGTTGAACAGTCCCAGATCTCTCAGCCTTTTCTCGTACATCAGATGCTCCAGGCTCTGAAACATCTTTGTGGACCTTCCTTGTACTCTCTCCAGTATGTCTCTCTTGTACTGAGGAGCACAGAACTGGACACAGCACTCCAGCTGTGGCCTCACCAGTGTTGATTAAAAGGGAAAGATCACCTCTCTTGACCTGCTGGCAATACTTTGTCTGGTACAGCCTGTGATACCATTGGCCTTCTTTGCCACAAGGGCACACTGCTGGCTCATGTTCAACCTGGTGTCCACCAGGACTCCCCGGTCTTCTGCAAAGCTGCTTAAACTGAATCATATTTTATTTTTTTATACATAACACATATGCATTAATGCATTGAAATGAAAATATAAATGCTATTTTATCCAGTTTCAAAGTTGAATGAGAAATTATTCCAAAACCAGATTTCACTAACTCCTATTGATCATAAAGGGCATTTAAAAAAGTATATTACAGTACATCTATTGAGAATTAAAGTCACAACTTTTTTTAAAAAATGACTTCATTAAACACCAGAGAATTTACAATGGAGAATGCGGCTATAAATGTCCTAACTCCAGATGACATTTCAATTGGTGTTCATACCTTTCTAAGTATCACCAACTGTAACAGCTGAGAAACACTAAGGAGCAAATTCTCTGCTACGGATGGCAAATCTGTAGAAAGTTTACCTTGTAGTCAGAGGATCTGTAATGTGTTTCCATGATAAAGTACTCTGGGATATCTCAAGCGCTGAGACTACATTGAACTTATTCCCTCCGCTCGATACAAACAGGCACTCTGCCCTTTGCCAAGGTAGCTATTTTCACAGAATTTCTTGAAAACACGTCTTATGAGGAACGACTGAGGGAACAGGGGTTGTTTAGCCTGGAGAAGAGGAGGCTGAGGGGAGACCTTATCTCACTCTGCAACTACCTGAAAGGAGGTTGTAGATAGGCGGGGGCTGACCTCTTCTCCCTGGTGACAAGTGACAGGACGAGAGGAAATGGATTCAAGTTATGTGAGACGAGGTTTAGATTAGATATTAGGAAATTTTTTTTCACTGAAAGGATTATTAAACATTGGAATAGGCTGCCCAGGGAGGCGGTCGATTCGCCATCCCTGGAGGTGTTTAAAAAAAGGGTAGACGTTGTACTTGGGCACATGGTTTAGAAGTGGTTTTTTCAGGGCAGGTTAATGGTTGAACTCGATGATCTTCAAGGTCCTTTTCCAACCTCAGCAATTCTATGATTCTATGAAAACATTCTGACTTCAGAAGGAAGATCGAGTATTCAGAACTTTATTTAAAAAAAAAAATCTATCTTCCTCATTGAAAGACATTGTACTTCTGTAAATGTTTTATCAGAAGCTGTGAAGGCATCAGATTTACTCTTTCTTCAAAGAGAGTAAACAGAGACTTGTATACAGTCAGTAAAGTGTTCCTTCAGCAACTACTTTAAAAGCAGATATGATACTGTCTGTGATACCAGGTGACGCTGGGTTATCAAGTTAAGTCCTCTCTCTCTGGGTCTTTTCCTAAAAGGAACATACTGTAGAACAGCTGCTTCTCAACATACTATAGTTGCACCTAGAACAGTGTATGATATTACTATTGCATTTCACACTCCTTTACACCAACAGGTGACAACAAATACAGCCTCCTTTACCTCCCCACAAGGATGCCATATTAAGGAAAGGAAGAAAAACCCCACCACTTTCATCTGTTATTTCTCTCGTTTTAGCATCTAAGGCAACAGCCCTGCATATTTTCCAAATAGACACTATTTAAAATATTCTGCTTTGTTTACCTGATAGTCTTACCTGTCCAGGCTCTAACAGTGGCTCCATTAGCTCTACCCCCTCTGCATAGACTTGAATTAGTGCAAGTAAATCCCTGGATTTGACAGCCTCAAGTAATTCATTCAGTTTAGCTGCTGCAGATGCACAAGTCTTCCTAGAGAACTTATGATCTACATATTTAGCAGTGATAAATTCTTTACGTGCAGTCCTGTGGGGTGTGAAAATAGATCTTGGTTTAGAAATTTTTAGAAAAATGGGTCATTAATTTAAATTTAAAATCACCTTGCCCAACTCAGGAGCTGAGAAGGGAAGAAGAAAACTATCTCATAAAGACTGTGTTATGTATTTTTATAATGCATGTCTTTCTTGCAAACAAGCCCAAAGATAAGGTATGTATTCAATTTTATCCTGCCTTCCTGTTACATATGAAAATTACTATGACTCTAGGGACTAAGACCAAAGCAAAAACAAAGCCTGAAATGTGATTTCTCATGGAAACATATCTAGATGTTAAAAACAGGATAAGCATGAAAAACATGTTCAAAGCAGGACAAAAGAAAAAATACTGAGTCAGCTAGAAAACAGCACAATAGGTTAAAAGGTCTTCTGTGGCAAAACCATATCGGTTATCATCTCTGTGCAACTCATACACCAGAGAAAGGAAGAAAAAGCTTGTCCCCATCTCAAGACAGTACCTGAAGCTAGGGTCATTTAGTCCAACTGTGTTTATCACCTGAGAGTATAATACAAAACTCAAAAGGGTTCAAGAATTCAGAATGAATCTTGAAACCCAAGCCTAAAGTTTTCTACACCGAGAAGCTGAGGTAGCTAAAACGCGACTACATGACAAGAGACTGAATTTTTAAGAAAGTCCACGGTTGGAGTAAAAAAACCCAATCTTCTGCCACGCTAGCCCTCCTCTGGCTTGGTTACTTTTTAAGACATTTTCCATCAGATATATATTCCACAGTAAACTTAACATTAAACCATTTAGAGATTTAAAACTTACATATCACTTGATGGACTGGGTTTAGGTGAAGGACTAGGTAAATTCCCCTCCATAATATCATTAAAACTAGTATTTCCTACATTCTTGGCCAGCTGCAATAAGAAAAAAAAAATTAAAATATGAGGGTGGGTTTTTTTCTGGCTCTAACAGCAACCTAAAAATTGGACTATTGATGTTCATTTTCCACACTATTAATAAAAGATGGAATACACAGGACTGCAAAATTAAAGCATGATTACATTTAAATATAAAGCAATTAAAAATATTTTGAAGTGTGAACCCTGTCATCCCAGAACTTGTACAATAAGCTTCACAGTCACACATAATTATTTGTATTTCAAGACAATCTGCCTCCAATATAAAAACAGAACGAGCACTAGGAGCACGAACATCGCACCAGTGCTAGTACACTGATCAGGAAGTTACTTTTGGAAAGAAGCTCAGATCTACTAGGAAGTCATGCTTAGTAAAATTTGATTTAAATGAACAGTAACTTTGCAAACCACTCAAGATTTCAAAAAGAGTACTAGTGCTAATGTTAAACCTATACACAAATCCAGAACTGCCGTCTACCTTCTCTCAATTTTCCCCTACAAAATCTCTGTAACAAGTGTCGTCTCACAGGCCTAACACAGTTGGAGAGATTAAGCTGCTGTAACCGGGTTTTTCTTGTTTGCACTTTTTTTCTTCCTTCTTTTCCCTTTTCAGCAGTCTCACATCAAATTCCTTTCACAACTTCAGTGTTACAGGATTTCTTCCATCAAATTAAATTCATCCCAACACTTTTCTGTCAAAATTAGCAACGGTCATTCTCACTTGTCAAGTTAAATTAGCTTTCGTTTTTTTAAATCACATGACATTTTTAAACTGTCCTAATTTAGGGTCAAGATCAGCTAATGAGAGGCAACATTCTCACAGCACTAATCACAACATTCACTCTGCAAAACCTCAGGAAATGAACATGGGAAGTCACAAGTGGTCAAAAGCATCAATAATATGTTATAGTAAAAACCTTTCCTTAAGATACATAGAAAAATATGAAGACATTCTGCAAAACCCATACCTTGAAAACAATTAACCGTAAACGATACAGCTGAATGTTTCCTATATACAAGTCAACACTTGACTAAGAAAAAAAAAATCCAAATTAAAGAAACTTACCAAGAGTTCAGACGTTCCTAATTTGTCTAATTCCAAAGACTGGATTCGAGAAATATGGACACCCATTTCTCTGTGTATTCCAGAACACTCAATGCAGGTTAAAATGCCCAAATTAGTTGATAGCCATGTTGGATCTGTAGAATTGAAAAACAAAATATTTAATCAAAGTCCAAGAAAAGGTTTTCAATGGTGGTAAGAAATCCCCAATGTATTCTGAAATGATTCCTCATTTAATGTTTTAACAAACGGAAACAAACTTAAGATATACTTTTCTCCAAACTGCAGTGCATATTTAACCGCAAATTGCTACCAATGGAATTAAGTTTCTCAGATTTAGGGATAGCCCCAAAGGCACTGAATTTAGTCTTATAAATCCACACTGGATGACCACATTTGAATACATTTAGGATTTGTTTCTTGTAGAAAGAAGGCAAGGCTTTTGTTTCCTGTTTTTAAAAGGAACAGATCTCCTAAATTCCACTATTGACAGCCTCTGAAGTTTTAATCTTTACTTCTTAAACTTTAAATAGACTGTTTTCATATAGGATTAACCATAGCATTTTCCAATGTGTAAAATGGTAATACGTTGCAGAAAATTTAAGGAACACTGGCTAGTCCAGCAAAGAAAAAAAATAAATAAATTGTTGTCATAGAGGAGATCTGCATGTAATATTAGAATAGATCTATGAATGCTACATAAGAAGCAAGACCAGTTTTTTAAGGAAAAGAAAACGCTCCAGATGTATTTTGTATACATACATGTCTTCAAATTAATCTCTTCCTTGATCTAAAATAGTGACTGATAAAGCATTAAGTCAAGAGTTTTAAAGCAGCAAGCTGGAGTGCAGAAGTGAAGCTTAAAACTTCACTATAAATTAAAAGATGAATGGGAACTATAATTGGAATTTTCTGTAGCTTTACATGATGAAACAATTGAATGAACCAATTCCAGGATTTGACATAATGATATTCCACTTTGTATTTTTATCTAGGTATTTCTTACTTGGATCAGTTCTGTATCAGTAAGCAGCTTCAAGATACATACTATCTACTCAGTTCCAAATCAGTATACTCAGTATCACCTTCTTGAAGTGTCTCTTTAGATGTGAAAGCTGTAACTGCTGCCAACTACCACATCAATTCAGCAGCTCCATGACAAGTTGATTCTTCTCAAGCTCTAAGAGACACACAACTGACCTGTAACTCTTTACTTCTGAAGATATAATCTAACAGGATTCCAACTTTGGCCTTCGTTCTTTGCACAAGACTACTTATTCCACCTCTGAATGTTTTTGATACTGCAATTCCAGTAGTCTCATGCCAAGAGAAAACCTCAGAGTAAGATCCTGGCCAGGTCAATTTTTCCACAATCATTGTCTAAGCATTACTCACTTCTACTTAGTAGCATGCACAGGATCAGTGATGCCAAGCAACTTCCATTCAAGTGCAACAAGCATCTAGAGACAGTGCAACAAGAACAGTTCAAACTCCAGAGGGGCTTGAACTGCTGGAAGTAAGCACAGACAACACACAAAAATATTTTAGTGAATTAAATGGAACTAACGTATGAAAGTCATATTTGTTCTTTTAAAAACAGGTTGAAGACTGATCAATACATCACTTAGGAAATTAGTTTGCACTCTACAAACACTTGTTTAAAGAAATTACTTTGCTCCCAACAAGAAGTTGATGACATGAACAAATTGAGATACCTGGTGAGCCACAATCACAACAGACTTCATTTCCGGGTAATCTCTGTATGTCATCAATAATGGCTTTTGTCAGATCCTCTAAACTGTTTTCCCCTGTGCTCTGCTCTCCACGGAATGCCATATTTAATGCTTCTTCTTTGCTGTTAGTCAATACTGATATCCATCTAGCACAAGATAAAGACCTTAATGAAGATCTGCATTTGCAAATACAAGTTAATCTATACACTGTAGAAAGCTTGCCAGGAACAAAATATTAGTGGGAATATAGGGAAGGACTGTGTTGGGGGAGAGACTGAGTGGGGAAAACGCGAGAGACGGAAAAGAAAGTATTGAGAAAAGGAAAGTAAGAATGAGAAAACACAAAGAGAAAAAGTCTTAATTGTAACGTCCCTTTGGTGAACAATTTTAAAGTCAAAGCAGTACAGTTCTCAGGTTCCTCAAATAAGCAAAAGCTGTGAAAGAGAAAGGGTGCAATTAAGCTCTTGTAAATTTAGCTGCTTTAAAACTAGGTGCCCAAGATCTTCCTGAAGTCTATCCCATTATTAAAGGAGAAAATTATAACCACTACTTTCTCCAGGGTGCATCGCTCTCGTCACAGAGGAGACAGCAAGCACGCTTTTGAATGTGTTGATGCCTAGTTGCCTTTCAAAATGCAGGTCTCGGTGCACTAATCAGAGCCAGACTGTAACGTCCAAATTAATGGAAATTGCCATGGCAACAAATGGGGTAAGGAAGAGAAGATGACAGGAGAGTAACGATATTGATAGCCAACATAAAATTTTAAGAGCAAATGTTGACTGCAACAAATCAAGACTCTTTAATGATATTTCAGGCACTAGCTCCCCCCCCCAACAACTCTGCAAGTTTTTGTTTATACAATAATGCTATAATTAAAACAAACAAAAAAGCCTCTCAGTGGCTGCTGCCCTTCAGGTGGAGGTAAAGAGAGGAAAGCAGTTATACTAAGGACAAGCAGATTGCAGATGCAGTGTTGCCTAATTTAGAAAGAAAGCAAGCAAGCAAAAAAATAATCCTCCCAGGTAGTGATATTAGATGTTTTTAGATCTACTACAATTACACATTTTTTACATAGAAATATTTTAAATTGGTGGTGGCCTCAATCCGTTTCCTGTTTACAGTACCACAATTATCTGCAATCATCAGTTTTCTGAAATGTGCCAAAATGGTTACGGTCATCTAAACAAATCAATAGAACTTCAGATCGAAATTCATAATTTCTCACTGAAATAATAATGCAAAGATAATCTTCAAAGGATTTCAGAGGGAAAATTATGCGTATAATCTTGCAATACAGATTCAGAGATTGAACTGGTACGTGGGAACTGTATATTATATACTTCATACACCTATGTTTTTTAAGTTTCTATGGGCAGAGAATAATCCTAGAACTTGTAAAAATAACTTAAAAGAACTTAAAAAATTATTCAAAAATCAACTTTAAAATAAAAGAGAAATTGAAAGATTTGAAAACAAATTTGCTCCATAGTTTACACGCTGAAAATAATAAATATGTCTCTCTTTTTAGTTACAGGATACAATATAAGAACCCACACTAGATGGCATTCTTCTGCAATTTTTCTGATGAAATCCAATCTCGCTAAAAAAATAAGAGGTGGCAGTGTCTTGTTGCTGATATTATAGTAATGTTGTGTTAAGCACACAGCGTAAAATAATCATTAAACTCAGACAGACAACATTTATTCTGACATTCGTTGACAATTTCTTTCAGGGTTACAATTTGATTAGTTTGTTAAAAAGGCAGAATTTGAATAAAACTCAACTATGCAGTAACAATTAAAAAAAAAAAATAGATGCAATTAAAATAAACATGACATGACTGAGCCAGCTGTTAGTTTGATACAGATTTCCGTATTATAAGTTTCTAAACTGTAAGAGCAGTAACTTATTTGGATTGTGTTTCCTCATCTAGAAGGAACCCACTGTCCAAGGCTGCATGTCATTGGTGTCATCTGCGAGACAGTCGGAGCGAGAGGCACCACAGTGACAGCTCTTCGCAGACATCAGCAGCACAGCCCATTTAACACAAGCACAATAACGGACACATTCTTAATGAGCGGTGCTATTTATACAAGTAGTCCCCAGTTGGTCACCAGGCCTTCCTAGCACGCTGCACGCTCAGAAATAAACAAGTCAAATCAGTAAATATGGTATATTAACACAGTGTCAACCGTTTATAAAAACTGTCTTATGACTGCTGTTCTTCCTCTTTTTTCTTATCTTTACTAGTCTTTTTTTTTCTTAAAAAAAAAAAGCTTTATTTCACAATACCACTGGTGTCAAGCCAACAGTCAAAAAGGTTCTAGTAATACTTTGTACTGTTCTTTCAAAAAATTTAAAAATTACTCAAGTTTTACAGAATTACTTTGTCTTCATAATGGGGCTTTGAGCAGCGTGGTCAGTGAGAGGTGTCCCTTCCCACGGTAGGGGGGTTGGAACTAGATGATCTTCAAGGTCCCTTCCGTCCCTTCCAACCTAAACCATTCTATGATTCTATCTAACGCAATGAGACAGCTTGTCCAATCTTCTATTACACATCTTTTTTTTTTTTTTTTGGATCACAGCAATTTCTTATGATCCTTTAAGGCATCTCGTTTGCTAGATGTTCCCAGTTTTGAAGAAACTCAGGAGGCTAAACCAAAATCTGGCATCATGGGTGACTTCTGGATCCAACGAGGGAAACAGAAGCATTCATTAATCTTGGGTGGACCAATCTCACTCAGATTCCTCTAGTTTTTCTTCAGTATTTCTAAGCCAGTAAAAGCCCCCCCCCCTCCCCCCCCCCCAATAACCAGTCTAATTGGGTTTTTTTTTTGTTTGCAATGAAAAATTCTGTCTCTTCTGACAATCGTTACTGCAACATTGCTGTTTCCAGGTAAATGCATAAACAGAAATAGCATAATATTTTTCAAATATTTGGAAACAACTTTTTTATATGGAAGAAGCAACAGAGAGTATCAAGACCTTCCAACTCAGTGTTCCCAAAGTAAAAAAAACGTGCCTGAAGACTGTTGCTAAACACTAGTCTGATGTTAGATGTGTGTTTCTTCAAAGCAAAATTTCTGAATCTAGCTTTGTTTATAATCCAGATGTTTCCTACAGAAATGGATATACTCTTGACCTTCAAAAAGATGGTAGAAAAGAACTAAAAGGTCATGTCTGGAGTATGCTTAGCCCTAGCCACAATTATCAAAAAGTAGAAAGCATCTATTATCGTGTATGTTAAAAAAAAAATCTGGTTGTTTTAGAGATCTGAGGTTATATTTCTTATAATATATACACAAATATATATAAACATACATACACAGACACAGTCCCCCCGGCCCTTGCGCACACTGTACTTAATCTACTAGAGAAACTAATAATCCACTGAGAATTTTGAAGGACAGTGAAGCAGTAACTAAAGGTCAACAGACAGCTGGCTGGATAAAAATCAAGAAATGAACTGGACTAAAGGAAATGTTTGAGGAGAAGCACTAATAAACCTGTAACAGCGTGTAGGCTTCAGTGATTTGTATTTTAAACTACCTGCTTTTTAAAATTATTATTATTATTTTTAAGTAGAAAAAGGTATGCAAGGTCAGTTAAACTAGAGTATAAAGAAACGCACCTTGCTTTTTTCTCTGTTTAGATGTGATTCTGGAAGGAAAGTGATTTGAAAACCTATTTATGCATTCATTTTTCACTTGGTGCACAAAGGAAAAAAGACAGAACAGAGGCAGCAGTAGAACGGTGGACAAAACACAAGATGGAGAAGAAAGGGTCAAGAGAGACACACATATACAAGTCTAGTGGAAACTGGAACGAGAGGATGACAAGTCTAACTGAGGAGCTACATCATGTGGTTCCAGCAGAACGCTTTTAAAATCAACAAGGTGGGAAGTGAAAGGGTGCTGTTCGCATGACACCTTAGATAATAAAGCTGTTTAGGACCTACTCAGTGGCTGCACTAGAAAAAACAGAACATTTGGTTATTATTGCAGTTTTTCATCAACGCATTAACGGTCATTCTGGTTGATGAACTTAACTAAAGATATTGCAGAAATTTTCCTGAAGAAAAAAAAAAAGGTAAGTTTCCATCTGCATCTCAAAGTACATATCATTACTCAGGTCACTTAAGTAATTTTCTGAAACAGAACATGTGTTGAGTAGCAGGCATTACAATACCTTTTTGTTGGTGGCCTACAGTGCCAATACAGCCAAAATATCCGTAGCTTCTATTAGTTTGTCAGCATGTATTCCAACATTTGGGTGCAACTAATGTCTGTTTAGCTAAAGGAAACTTTTTAAACATGCAAAAACATAAAAATATTCCACTCTACACTGCACTGGTGTGGCCCCACCTTGAGCATGGTGTGCAGTTTTGGGTGCCTCCATAAGAACATCAAACTATTAGACTGTGTCCAGAGCCGGGCGACCAAGATGATGAAAGGCCTCGTGGAAAAGACTTATGAGGAGCGGCTGAGGCCACTTGCCTTGTTCAGCTTGGAGAAGAGAAGGCTGAGGGGTGACTTCATGGCAGTCTACAACTCCCTCAAGGGGGGCAGCAGAGGAGAAGTGCTGATCTCCTCTCCCTGGTGACCAGCGATAGGACATGAGGGAACGGAAGGAATTTGCATCAGGGGAAGTTCAGATGGGACACTAGGAAAAGGTTCTTCACTGAGAGGCTGGTCAGTCACTGGAGCAGGCTGCCCAGGGAAGTGGTCACAGCATCAAGCCTGTCAGAGTTCAAGGAACATCTGGATGATGCTCTTAGTCATATGGTTTAGTTTTAGGTAGTCCTGCGAGGACCAGGGAGTTGATGAGTCTGTATTCCAGTACAAGTCATTTTCTCAGCCACTGGACTTTGAAGTGATAAACCAGAGTGGTTTTTTTTACAGTGGTAAACAAAAGGAAACTATGCTTCTAATGGGAAACAAAATCAGCCTGGAATTTCAAAACAGTCCAACAAGCAATAACTAAATTTATTGACCTGCCAATCAGAAGTAGTATGTTAATGATGTATTCTCCCCCTACCTTGCCCATGCATTAAGACAGAAAAAAACCCCAAAAAACAAAAAAAAACAACCTTCACCTTTTAAACCAACAAATGTAGTAAAAATTAGTTAATGGCAGAGACACAAAAACTTATGAGTCATCAAGCATATTACTGATCAGAAATAACAGTATTTTCTTCTTGACTGAGAAAATTACTGCAATAATTATGTTCCAGAATGAATGCAATAACCATGACTAGCAAGTCAGCTTTGCACTCTAAGAGCCCACATAAAGCTGTGGGAGACTGGAAGGAAACAGCAGCATGAAAAATAATTCTCCAGTCTTCTCATTTCGCCCATGCCTCCCAACGTGAAACTGCCAATGCCATTGCGTCCCAACACTACCAAACAACCGAAATACCCTACAAACATTCCCTGTACCTTTAAAACACACATGGAGCAACAGTCATCCGTTAGAATATGGACACATTACAGAAGAGCCCAACAGTCCTGAAGAACGAGGCAGCATGGGAGGCTCAGGCCTGCTGCCCTCTTCACTAGTAACTATTCCTAGAATTGTCAGGTGATTAGCATTAGATTGTAATGTTCTGCACAACACACGTTGGATGACACCAAGAACAATATTCAGGAGGTAAAAAAGTGGTACGTGGTTGTCAGGACAAGAAGTAGTTCTGACATAGCGGGAAGAAAGATTGTTTTAAGGAAATAAGCTGGTTGGAAACACAGGAACTGAAGTACACAAATCTCAGAGAGATATGCTTTGTTGTTTATTTCTAGGCCTACAGTAGAAAAGATACATTGCCTCTAAATATATTCTATGTGTTATATGGAGATCTGGTTTTTTATTTAAACGAAAAGGTATGATCAGGATGAAAAGAAGTAACTGCAAAAGAGGGTTGACACAGAAGATTAAAGGGTTGACAGAGGGTTGACACAGAAGATTAAAGAAGAATTTAAAAATATTTTATTTCAACCTTAATAACCTGATCTACTATATCATGCCAAGCAACTGCACACAATCTTAGTGGGTTTTTGGTTGTTTGGGTTTTTTTTTTTTTTTCCCTTAGTTTTTAATGTTACAAGGTTTTCAAAGAGCCCTGTGGCATGACACAAAATAGTTTACATTTAGAGATTCACAACAGCAGAAAAAACAGTAGGCACTACTTCTGCGTTAACTGAGAAAACTACTTCCACCATTATGTGTGATTTTTATACACCTCTATTGGCAAAATAAACTTGAAAAAATGTAAACATTCTTACGCTACGTATTCCTGTTCATCTTCTGCTTGAAAGTGGTATGTTCTGTTATCTGAAATAAATAAATACATCTTTTCATTTGGCACATCATACATTTTAAAATATCAACATAGTTATTACTAAAACCTATTTGGCAACTAAAGCTTTTAAGAGCAATTTCTCTTAGCCAGCAACATTAATACTTTGTTCATAGCTATGGAAAACAATTCTAAAAAAAACAGAGAAAGATGAAATTGTGAATTTTGATTTACATCAAATGTACGTAATTTCAGAACTCTTATGTTTAGGAACATTAAAGAAAAAAAAGTATGAATGAAATTTTGCCTTTCTGAAGTCAAATCTGAAACATAAGTAGCAGAAAAGGGCAAAATAAATTTGTTCGTATTATATAGTTTTCCCTCCATGTGGGGTAAGAAACTTCTTACTAACCAAAGGATGACATATGAACTGGGTATTGTCCCTCACATTCAAAGGTTTCATAGACTGTCCTCGTAAATATAGAATGTCAGAACTGCTTGTTGTTTGATATTATATACGTAAAGACTGAAAATAGGAAGGTGGCTTATCGACTTCAAAGGTGTTTTTAAAAATCAGACTGGATACAAATACCTGCTATACAAGACCAAAATGGGAAGAAGGGAAATCACAGAAGCTTTAATGCCAAGAAGACAAGTCACTACCAATTTTAAACAGAAGCATATTTTAGTAGGAGAGTAAGGGAACAAGAGAAACTGAGTTGTCCTTGACTTCCTCAACGACCCAAATAGCACTCAAAAAGCAGAACAAACAATGAAGGAAAACCAAGATGAGGCCAAAGGTGTTTTCCTTTTCCACATGGATACAGCTTATGCATGTTCCACTAAGCTGTTAAACATCTCTCTAAACTTAGGAGAATAGCACATAAGCTGCATTTCATGGCTTGTCAGAAATGAACAGTATTTATGTCACACACACACAAAAAAGGTTCTATATTCACTTGTCCATTCAACCTGTCTTCAAAACTAGAGAGATCTGAGGCGCTGCATGTATCTGGATATAGATGTGAATTTTGAACTGTAGCCTCATTTTTACCCCAAGTCCCCTGTAATGACACTTTTAGAAATCCCACATAATGCAAGATGGTACTTAAGTTGCTACATACGTGATATTAGATCAAAAGACTTCTTATCTTCAGCATTTGGCTTCACCTGGCAGGTCAGTAAATTCAGTTTAGCTGGTTGCCTGTTGGACTAAAAAGAAAATTTATTTTACTTTAAAAATGTCTTGATTTAGGATTATTTTTCCTTTCTGAGGAGCAGGCATGTGTGATATTAATTTGAAGTGTGGACAAGCATACATGTACACCTTGAAAATGCTTGAGACCAGCATGACTTTGACTTGGTGTGTCAGAATGGACAGACTGCTAAATCCAAACTAAATCTAAACAAAATTAAAATCTTCACAGCAAGCCTTCCTCACTATTTGAAAGAGACCAAAGGAATAAACCTTAGTTTATAATATGCTAATAGTGAAGGGTTTTTTTATTGTATTTAATAAACAATGGTAAAACTATTATGAAATTTTTCATTACAGTATGCCCATATTCTGATTTTCCTTCAATTTTAAATAAATGAAAGATACAACCCTAAAAATTTAAAAGGGAAGTGGGAAGCTGGAGATCTGGAGTTTCAGAACTTGGAATAAATACATCTACTAATATTCTCTGCTGTAATTAGGTCACTTAAGATGATAACAGGAAAGATGGGGAAAAACTTTATAGCAGGCCCTGTTGTGATAGGGCATGGGGTAATAACTTTAAACTAAAAGAAGGAAGATTTAGACTAGATATAAGAAAGAAATTTTTTACAGTTGGGTTTTTTTTTTGTGTGGTTTGTTTGTTTGTTTTTTTACACTGAGGGTGGTGAAACACTATCCCAGGTTGCCCAAAGAGGTGGTAGATGCCCCATCCCTGGAAAAATTCCATGTCAGGTTGGATGGGGCTCTGAGCAACCTGATCTAGTTGGAGATGCCCCTGCTCATTCCAGGGGGGTGGACTATATGGCCCTTAAAGGTCTCTTCCAACCCAAACCATTCTGCGATGATTCTATGATAACTAATAATATCTTTAAAGTAGTTTGGGTTTGTATAGGTTTATCAGAAACTATAGAGGTAATGAATTAAAATTACGATAGCTGGCAGATATAAAGTGAACTTGAGATGTCAGTTATCAGTAAATACTTCTGAACTGAGTTTTGGAAGTTGCTTACATTAGAATCAAATATAAAAGTAACACAAAACTTACAAAAACCCAAACTATCTAGAAGTGCATTTCCGACATTGTTAAATGTTTGTCAGAACAAGCTTATCAACGCAATATTTTTAACACTTAAGAAGCAACATTTCCTTGAAGGAGTAAATATGCAATTGGAGTCTCAGTTTTCAAAGTTTAATGTCAAACAGACTGTCATTATCTGAGCTTTTCATCACTGAAAATAAGCAAATTGCTTTCCTCTTGGCACTGCAATAGTAAAGAGCAAATGGATTGCTTTTACACAGCTACATACAAGAAAAGGAAAACTACAACCAATAGTGCAATTCAAAGAATTCTAAATTAGCAAGTCTTGAGCTGGACAATACATGCATTTTTCTTTCTAAACAAATAGCAATAGCTGAATCATTACTAACCTAGGCTTTACTAATTAATCATAGGTAATTTGACTAAGTGACTCCTCAAAGGAGGTGAGAATATCTTCCTAGCCATTAAAAAGAACTAACCACCAGTACAGAATACAATAACTTCCCTTTAACTTGCTTAAGATAGACAGTTAACTTTAGACACTGATACTTATGGCCATCAGTGGTATTTGGGGTAAAGGGAAAGAAGGGTGATGAAATGGGAACATCTTCTTTAACAAGAGTTAAGAGGATTGTTTGCAACAAGCTTGTGTCAAGCTGCCACAAGACAGTTTTAGGACTGCTTCCACCATGATAATGTTGTTGCTTCCTCATCATTTAGCATTCCCAGGAAGATACTTCATATATATGCCCTATTCCCAGAACTCAGTATGTTCAAAACTTTCCAAAATTTCACACTTTTAGTTGAAAGCACTCAAAATATTACCACATTCACTCATCTGTCAGATTCTATCAATAACATCTAATATCAAACACTTCCTGAGTTTCCAAATAATGTGCTTCACTGATATACCATGACAATGCTTATAAGCAAAATCAGCTGAAGTATTCATTGAAAAGTCTGCTCAATATGTTTGCCATTTTCTTTTCAAACTATTGATAAATACATTTAAGTATTACATCAATTGTCCTAAGCTATAGCGGCGGGAGCGGGGGAAAGAAAAATTTTGGAAGGCTAAAGAAGAGTTCGTTTACTTCATGCAGACTACAGGGAGTTTTGAAATTGATTTCCAACTAGTCTTTATTCTCATTTTCTCACTCTAACTGATTGAATAATTTTAAGTTTTTTATAAAACGAATGTTTTAAATAGTTTTATTCCTACGCAGGATGTTAAAATCTGCAATACAGACATCTATGTATGAGCCAGTTATTAGTCTTCCAGTACAATCAACAGCCAAAATTTGAGTTTATAACAAGATATCTGACCAAATCTACCCAGACTCCTTTGACTATGTTGACCAGCTCTCCAGTGGATGAGAGAGGAGTCTACATAATCTTGCTCTGATGCAGACAGCTACACTGTATACCCTTCATTTTGTTCAGATGAATTGCATCCCATATCCCAAACGCATAGTAAGAACAGGTGCACTGCTCCACTTAACCTGAAGCACTGTTGCCACTAGTGGTCAGCAGCAAGCAACCAGGAAAAAATTTAATAGAGCAACAAGTATGGCATTACTGCTGTAAGTCAGTCTCCAATTGCTGATAATCCATAGAACTTCAGTCAGAAGCAGAAGAGGCTTTTTTTTTTTTTTTTAATAGTGAATTAACACCGACAGATTCACAGGTAAAGGATAATGTCAATTTATTATTTTAAATAAAAAGGTATAAAAATAACTTACCGTTGCATGTGATATGGTAAGAATTCCATTTTTAACAGTGCACTTTCTTCTTTGCCATACTTTCCTTAACCTACATAAGAACATCAACAACAAAAATTCAGTAACTAGACATGATTTCAAAACACATTAATCCCATTAACATTTTGAGAAGATTAGCCTTGAGAAACAAACAGATGCAGTCAAAACTTCACTAAATGCCTCACCAAAAGTAACTTGAAAACTTATGGCAGGTCTTAATCACCTTTTAGAGACTTATAAAGACAATAGATTTCTTTTTAATATGACTTTTTTTTTTTTTTAGATTGCTTGTCATGCTTTTTATATTTACTATATTAAATTCAGATCTGCGTTCAGATTTGAACTGTAAAATTCTTGAGTACCTGTGGCACATGCATTAGGAGAATGTGCCTTAAGGACCCACACAGTACAAAACAGTAAAAATCAGTGTATGAACATAGTAACAGTTCTCACTATGTGTTATGCGCTCCTAGAACATACCCATCACTCTTCTTTAAAAGATAACCTTTCTTCTCACTGCCATATTCCTTATTCCCCTGAAGCTGATGCATACTATATCCTCCTTGCCTGCTCTGTGAATCCTAAAAAGGGGAAAACACCATTAACATTTCCTGACATGCCCAGGAAGTTTTCCTGACATTTAAGCCTATTTTACTTTATTTCTCTTCTCAACCACAACTCACAAATTAATAAAGATTAAAAAAAAAGAGAGAACTCCTAATGCATGTTTTACATCCATAGGAGAGCTTGCTTTTACATCATGTATCTTGAACTGACTGCATGTTCAAGATTGAATTACTTCGTTAGGTGTTTGAAGTACAGTATGGATGCAAATATGTATCTCAAAGTAATGAATTCTAAAAATACAGAAATTTAATACTGAATAATCTTATAATCAAAGAGTAAAATCTAAGACGAAAAACTCAAAAAGAAAAAAACATAATATAGCATGCATGCGTACAGAAACACATATATATAAACAAACAAAAATGCTAATAATTGCTATTTTTTAAAACCAATTAAAAATACGTATATAATTGATGAGTTTTAGTGAATGAAGTCAACTGAAATAACTTTTGGCCTGATCTAGTGAAACAATTAAGTGAAATGGATTAACATTTTATAAGCATATCAGAAAAAAAAAAATCCCCAAAAGTTCATTAAAACATTGACTTACTCTCCTAGACTTCGATCACGAAAGGCAAAAGCAACAGAGGAAAGAGAAAGCAAATAATTTAAAACAAGAATTATTATTTTACTTAAAAAACATGTTCCTTGAATATAATTTTATAGCTCCCATATCTAGTAAAACAATTTTTCCCCCTTCTAACCCCACTACTAAAAAGAAGGCAAGAATTACTTTTTTAGGCACACTGGTGCTTTTTCTCATTAAGTAACAAAACATCATAGCAAAATTCTGTGCAACCTTGCATATATGACATTGGCCTCAGAAAAGCAATTAAGATGACTGCAGAATCAAATTTTACTAAATGTCTTCCAGTCTATATTGCATTTAAATTTTCTAAAATGATAGCTATATTGTATCCTCTACTGAACTGGAGCGAATTCTGAATTTCCATTGAAACCGATCAGGCCCAAAGTTAATTTTTGCAAGTCTGTATAAAAAGGTATAATTAAGGACACACTGATACAGTTTTAAATGTAGCTATGAAACAATCATCTGCAAAACATCTGAGAAAATCCCCCCTCTCCCCCCCAAAAAAAAAACAAAAGAAAGGGAAGTTCAATTACTCCCTTCGCATAAAGGAGGAATAAAAGGCATAACCTTTTCTCTTTCAAAGTACAGTTTCTTCAAATTACCACAACCAATATATATTGAAAATTACTCCCCCCTATTGTATTCAGGGTCTTTACAACTGTTTTCCTTTTTGTATCAAATTTGCCATAGGAGTTTAGAGAAAATTACTTTGGTAAAACTGGCAGTTGTGGTCAGAAGCGGCATAAAGGCTGCTATGGGCAATGTGCTGTCAGCAGCAACTGTTTACACCATCGCAGTAAGCAGCTAATTTGTTATAAGTGAATTTCGAACCCCCATTGGCATTAGGGTTCTATTGGCATTAGCACAGGAAAGAACATAATGAGATAGAGAGCAAATCAGATGGAGATTTGGAGAAAATAAATCAAAACGTAAAGAAATAGTTAACAAAACAGACACAAAACATGATTCTAAAGACTAGCTATATTCAACATAAAGCTGTTAAGTTACATTTGTACTAATAATTAATATACAAAAAATAGGGAATAGAAGCCTGTATTAAAGGCCTGGTTTCCTTTAAAATTTAAGCTTCTTAACATATAAACATTTTTCAACATCTAAAATAAATACTTTACATAGTTAAAAATTACAGTAGTATGCCTTAAAATATTTTCCCCCCAAAGCTTTAAACCATACTGTTTTCATGAAATCAGATAATTCTTGCACAAATTAACAGAAACTGCTGTAACTTGATACCAAGACGGTTCACGGTGGCAAGAGGAGACATTGCATGTAACAGAGCCAGAGTAAATTGGACGTCCCGTAGCGAAGCTACAGCACTAGCACTTCTGCGCAACCCAAGATTCAAATATTGTCAAGATGTGCTTTTCCAAGAACCAGCTAATTGCAAAAATTACAGTAATAGTCATTTCATCAATGAAAGGACAGGTATGCCAGCAAAACGTGTAAGAGCATTACAGATGTCCATAATGCTAAATAAAGACCTCGAATGCATGCAACAGCAAAACAAGAGTTGCATTATGAGACCTTGAAAGTGTTAAGGAACAAGCTTAGCTCATTTAGTAAATTCGTAGTTTTCTCCTAAATGAAAGTATGGGTGCTGAAGAGTAATTTTTCCATACATACTGTTTCAAATTCAAAAAGATCCTAAATGCTTTAATAGATTTAAAAGCCACATAGGAATCTCTTTTGCCATCTGTGACAGCAAGTCAGTCTGAGATGGGCAGGAGGTCTCACTCATCTAATGGCAACACCAAAGAGGTTAGAGGTGTAAGAACTTACAATTTGGACAAGAATCACTAGTTTCAACTTCCATCACTCGCACAAAGGGTCAAACACAACCAGGGCCTTGATTTTATTATTTCAAATTGTTTCCCTGCCAAAGTTATTTTTTGAAAGAGTACTTCTGCATTTTTACAAATCCACCAGAGAAAATCCCACTCATTTCGTGTGCAATATTTCCATTAATCCATAAATTTTCCAACAGCGAGATTATAATGCACTACTGTAAAGAGAAGAATGTATTCTTAATCACAACCAACCAGGCCATCTACCCCGGTAAGAAAGTCCAGCTTTAAATACTTGAAGATTTGGATATACACAATGATGGAGGGCCGACTGGTGAAACTCAGGCCATGTGTTTGCAAGTTTCATTGTCACTTAACTAATGAGTAATGAATGCTGGCATGCTATTTCAAGACTAAAACACTGAATACTTAAATAACAGAGACATTGTTTTATCAAGTGCCTCAATATGTGCCAGCATCATTATGCTCTGACTCATGTAATGTAGCAGAATCACGAGTGAAAGTCCTCATATGTTGATTTTGAAAGAAATACTTGAGCATCAATGTGATCAAATGGTTATATTATCCAAAATAGTGGATTCTTTCATTAGATCTCTCTCTCCCATGATTTGCCTGAATATCTGAGAATCACAATATTGTTCCTTTTTTCTTTTAAGACACAATTTAAATTCTCTTCAAGCCAAGTTATATTTATCATTTAACTTTTCATATAGATATCATACATAAATACACACTTTTTTTCAAGAATCCTAGGATTTGTCTAGAGTACAATTGAAGTCAGAAAAGCTGCATAGTTTATTTTGCTGATGCCTGTGAAGCTTCTTTATTACTACATGTATCTAAGTTTCAGAAGCCAATTGGCTTAATTTTTATAGTTTAAATGAGGTTACTTTCCACTGAAACGGAATACTTTTTACTACTCATCCAGGGAACATGTAACCAAAAACTAAACACTATATTTCACTTGGTTATTCTACCTCATAATACTCTGTGAGCACCTTTTGAAACTTGACTTGTACTATATGCAGCCAAGTACGTACAATACATGGCACTGAAGAAGAACAACTTGTTTGTCCTTCTTTATTTCCGAGATCTGGCTGATTACCATGTAGCTTGAATTTAACAACATAGGCAGCAGCCAGGACAAAAGGAGGTATTTTTCTTTGCTTCCCAGATAATCAGCTTGTGGGAAAAAAAGGTACCTGAGGAGAGAGCAGGTCTTGTTCCTCTGTGTTGGGAATTAATCCATAAAAGACTTCAGAATGACAGCTCTTGAAATCTAATGTTCTCTGTTCAACTTTTGAGGGTGAGGATGGAGAACGAGCATGAGTGACCTTCAGAGTGATGTAGATACTAGGGAGATTACAGACGTAACGCATGGATGGGAAACTCTGCAAGTATTATGGAAGAGGTCTAGTAGGTCCATGTGTACATTGGAGATGGAAGGAAAAAAAATACCAAACAGCACTGGGGAAGATTGTAGAGTATGAGGTAAGGGACAACTGAGTACTAGAAAGAGCTGGCAATAAATTGGGATCTATTCAAAGGTGCTCTGTCATGCTCCTGTCATCTGTGACACCAAAGACATTCTACAAACATGCATGGTGCATTGTAAGGTTGTGTTGTCCTTCAGAACGATGGGATTAAAGACGCAGGGAGAGCAAAAGCCTTCTGGCCAAGGTTTATCTGCTATATAACATCACCACCACACTGTAAGGAATGAATCATCAATAATTCCTTATTACAGTTATGTAATTCCACCTGAAATAATTTACTAACTTCAAGCCATTTATCTGCATGCAGTAGCCATAATTACAATGTGCTCCCTACAAAATTACACAAAAGCCCATAAAAATACTTACTTGCCCCAGGTACCAAAGTCCTATTTTTGAAGAAGTTCCAGAAGAATTCCAGGAAAGTAAAGATCAGTAAGCTTCACACCACATAAGTAACATTAATGAAAACTACTTCTAAGAGTACATTTAGTATTATAAATACTGGAAAATACTCAGGGAAGCTTTTGTACAGAAAGTTTATGGCTCAAAAATCTCCTGGAATTCTCTGAAGGAATCAGTAGTAGACATGTGAGAAATCAGACTGATACAGTCTACCGGGACTTTCAATGGGCACTTAGTGTTCCTTGTGGAAGGGAAAAGAATGACATTGCTACAGGACAAGAGGAAAAGCCCTCAAATGAGATAACAAGATAAAAGAGAAAACAAATAAATGAGTTTCACAGAAAGCTGTGCCAGCACATGCAGTGTCTAACAGTAAAACAATCTGGAAAAGAGTAAATGTCAAAGTTTGCTAGATGGATTAAATTATTCAGGATACTCAAGAAAGGCTGACTGAAGAATTTCTCAAGGACCTCACGATAGTGAGTAACTTGACAATAAATGACAGGTCAAGATCAGCATAAACAAATGCAAAGTGAGGCAGAGGGAAAAAATAAGATACTGTGAGTTGACTATTAACATTCAGAAATAGGATGATATGGTTATAGCTTTACAGCTGATTAAATGTTTCACAGCTCCTTTCACAGCTCATAAAGCACTTGTCAAAAAGCAAGTCAATGTTAGGAAGTTTTATGAAAAAATAAAAGATCAGAAATGATCTAGTCATGCTATTGTAAAATCACAAGCACTCCCATCTTGAGTAGGGCACACAGATCTAAAAGTTCAAAACAAAGAAAAGGCAAAAGATTTTTCCACGCAACATGTAGCAATGGTGGGAAAGACACAGGTGTAAAAGCAGCTGATAGTTTACACGGCTTCAAAAAGCAACTGCACAAATTCAAAGCGAGGAAATCCATAGGGTGGCAGAGAGACTGCAAAGACAGTCAAACTACTAATGGGTGGGTATTCTGGGGAAGTATCACTATCTTTTGCCCTGCGTTTTACTCTACACATCCATCATTGATAGCTACTGGAAACTTGGCTAACTCAGTACATCTGGTTGTAAATTATATTCTTATTATATTTGATATTAGCAATACTGCCCAATCATACATGTGGATGATCATATATATGCAGCAGAATGGCATCTGTCTAATGTTTATTAATACTAATAATTCATATTTAATAATAAATATTTAATAAGCTGAGTAAGCATATAGCAAACACTAATGTTTTATTTACCTAAGAAAAAAGCTAACAGATGGTAAGTGATCTTTTCCTACAGGAAAGTCATCCCCTCCTACCTACCCTCCCAACCCTCAGATCCACCACAGGAATTAACCACAGTATTTCTGACTCTCAGGCACTACGATTTGGAAAAAGTCACAATACTGTCTCAGGTAAAAGTTGTGATATATATTACATCCTATTTCTGAGCTCAAGGAATATTCCAGAACATCTGCCCCCTTCACTGTTGATACCAGTGCAATTGACAATGTATTTTTCTTTTTAACTGCCCTGTCTCAGCCACTGCTATCTGGTTAACATAGAAATTTTCTTCCTTACAATATAGTATTAGCAAAAGGAGCTTGGGTAGGAGGATATCACCACAAAATCCATGTGATTTAGCAAATGAATAATAATAAGAGAAACCATATGTAAAGCCAAGCCTCCAGTTCCCGTTCTCGATCACCTAAGTCAGGAAAATCCTGACCATAATCTTGCAGGAGGATGGCAGGACATAAGAAAGAAGTGTGCATCCCATCCCTTTGTATTTTTTCCTGAACACTCATTCATTATCACTGTCAAGGAGAGGATACTGGGCTAGATGAAGCATTTATCTGATCCATTACAACTGTTCTTATAGTGCATTAAAGTGGTACATTAAAAAAGTATAAAATTACACAAAAAAAGGAATAATTTCATATATGAAACAGAAACAAAAAATTAATCTAAAACTATTGTTTGTTGATATGTAGGTCGAACATTCTAAGTATTAGTTTTGTCATAATGTTCAAAGTCCAACTTTTCTGAACCAATTAGCTCCACAAATTGAGCCTCAATTAAACCAATTTCCAAATACAGAATTCATAAATTCATGTTAACTCTGAGAATAACATGTCTAAATTATTTACCTCCTTCTGATCAAGCTGCAGAGAAGATTTTATCAAATCACGAAGAGCAGTAAGTTGTTTCTTTTCTTCATCTTGTGTCTGCTTTATCTATGGAAAGAGATTGCCATTATATGCTTTCTGGATGCAACTTTAATTTTAATTTTTTATGCATTCCAATATACCATTTTAGGTGTCCTTAACAACCAGCTCAACTACTCTGCATTTCTGTAATAATTGAGTTTATTTCCATGGACTAGTCCATTCTTACGTATTCACCTTCTATGCATGTATTACTTGAAAAGCAAGTTAAAATGAACGTACAATTCTGCATGCTCTGTTCTGTTATGCTTTAATGATTCACTATATCTAATGCAACCAAATTTGTCTCTAAAATATTAATTAAATAACTCCAATAAGCTTGACAGATGACATAAGGAATGAAAATACAGTTTAATTTAGCCACAAACTACAAAAGCAAATGGGATTATTATAATTCTGATTATGGAATACAAAAGCACTTGGGTGACAAGTGAGCTGTGATTCCACATTATTACTTGCTTTCAATGAACACCACAAGTTAATTCATTTAAAAATTGTGGCTTGGTTTTGAAAAATGAAAGTGGTAGCTAAAATTGGCACTAATAATGTAATCTGATTCAAAGATTCATACTTTAAATTACTTTTATTTTAATGCAACATTAAATTAGTATTAGAATGAGAGCTACTTTTCCTAATAACTCTAAAAACAGAATACAAAATTTAAGATAGTCAAGGTGGTGTTTTCCTAAGACTACCTATATTCAAAGTTTCAGAGAACACACTTTTCACTTCTAAGATGCAAATGAAATATACACCCTTGTAGTCATATCTCAAATGTATTTATATAAACAAAATATTTCTATTTTCAGACATTAAACTACTTATAAATAAACTTACATTATATAAGTCAGCAGCCAACTTTTCAATATATTGTTTGAGTTTATCAGCTGTTTTCAAGCCATCTTGGAAGAAACTAGAATAAAAAATACCTGTGATTTATCGGGAATACACATAATTCATAATACAAAGTAGATTGTCTTGTGAAGAAATACAGCAAAACCCAATAAAACGTATCCTATTCCTCCCATGTTCAGAAACAAAAAAAAACAACCCAAAACAACCCAACAGTAGTTTTAAAGCACAGTATCTTTCAACAGTGGAGATATACCATTGTGATTTTAACAAATATCAAATTAGAGAGATTATAGCTTAGAATCATGGACTGGTTTAGGTTGGAAGGGACCTTAAAGATGGTCTAGTTCCAAACCCCCCTACCATGGGCAGGGACACCTCCCACTAGACCAGGTTGCTTAAAGCCCCATCCAACCTGGCCTTGAACACCTCCAGGGACAGAGCTTCCACAACTTCTCTGGGCAACCTGTTCCAGTGCCTCACCACCCTCAGAGTGAAAAATTTCTTCCTGATATCTATTCTAAATCTCCCCTCTTTCACTTTGAAGCCATTCCCCCTCATCCTATCACTACATGCCCTTGTAAAAAGGCCCTCTTCAGGGACTTCAGATACTGGAAGGCTGCTATAAGGTCTCCCCGGATTCTTCTCTTCTCCAGCCTGAACAACCCCAACTCCCTCAGCCTGTCTTCACAGGAGAGGCGCTCCATCCCACTGATCATCTTCATGGCTCTCCTCTGGACACGCTACAACAGGTCCATGTTGTTCTTATGTTGAGGGCTCCAGAGCTGGATGCAGTACTCCAGGTGGGGTCTCACCAGAGGGGAGTAAAGGGGCAGAATTACCTTCCCTCTACCTGCTGGCCACACTTCTTTTGATGCAGCCCAGGACGCAGTTGGCCTTCTGGGCTGCGAGCGCACATTGCCAGGTCATGTTGAGCTTAGCTTATTTTTATCACTGTTAGTCAACATGTTTCCCCCTAGTAATTTCTAAAATCTTTTTCCTGTGTTCAACTTAAGTAAAGTTCCTGTAGTTTGCCTCTGTGGTTCCACTGATGACAAAGCTGTATCTTACCAGTTTCACCTCAACAAATTTCCAAGAAATTGCTGGCTTTCACAATAGTTTAAAAATTTACATAAAACCCTAAAACCTATTAAATAGAATAAACAAGGTATTTCTATAATTACATTCTAGATTTCAGGAACTAAAATTCATTTTGTACACCACATGCAGGGTTTTCCCTGGGCCTCTTTCTCCAACGCTCCTCTGCCCCGCTCACTTTCATACTCTCTACTGAAAGACTGCAGCCTAACAGGATGAAGTTGCAGCCACCTGGCAGACTACAATTATGACAAAAATTCCCCTATGTATCCAAAACAAATGCAAAACAAAGGGAAACAAACACTTATGTAAAAAAAGACAATCATAACTAAAGCTTAAAAGCGTTGCACTTACTTGCATTGTGCATGATAATACTTAATAAGGTTCTGCAGAAGGTCCACACCTTTTTTTGTCTTGATTTCGTTAACCTTAATAAGATACTGTATAGACAGTAAAAAACATGGTGATAATCATGCCTCACAACCTTCAACCGTTTTCAATCAATAAAACAGCATTTGCTCAATGAATTAATTATCTCTGTATTTAACCTGGGTGCTGACTCACAAGCCACCAGTCCACCACAGTTAAGCAAAATATAAACCACAGAACAGTTTATTTGGCCATTCCTAAAAGATTCAAACACCCCAAAACATTAAAAAAAAAAAAACAGGAAAAAGTTTAGTCTTTTACAATTGTCTGAAGATGTCCTTTTTTAAATGCTACTGCAGTAATTACTGAAATATTCTAAAAATATAAATACCATGCAATTTAAAGTAATCACCACTAAAATGAAATAAAAGAGAATTACTAGTATAAAAAGCAGTTTTATGGAGCTAATGTATCACTATCATTTATCACTTTATTAGAAATTTTAGAAGATTTCAGAAAGTATGTGGAAGAAAGATATCAAAAATACTTCCTGAACAGCTGAACTATAAATTAAAAAAAAATAAATATTTCCATAGTATATTTTCACCCCGAGAACCTTACATAATAATCTAAAAACAAAGGGAATAAAACAAAAGGAAGCCAAGTTTTGCAAAGTTGCTAAAACAGTTATCTTTGTATCGCTGTACTATGTGACATTGAAATCGTGTCTACCACAATTAAACGACAAAGCAGATTTCACCACCTTTAAGTAAGGCCCACAAGGTACTTTTAAATTGTGGTATCATAATTAAAAGCCGAAACTTGTTTCTTACTTCACACATCTGTAGCTGAAAAAGCCGCCTTTCCTTCTCCATTTCCTCTGCTATCTCAGCTCCTGTTATTTCAGTTCTGATCATCCCATGCTGTTTTGCATGTTCTCTTTTTTCCTTTTCAATTTTTGTGCTGAAATTTTAATTAGAAAACATTTTAGATAATTTCTTCTACTATCCTGTGATGTATTATTATTATTTAGGAAAAAAAAAATTCAAAGAAATATTAAAGAAGCCATTCCTAAGATGAGTTCCTCTATGATACCAAATCTTATATATCTTTTTTTTTTGTCTATGAACAATGGATTCATGAAAGTGCCCTTCCTTCCTTTCACCATTTAACTCTTTTCTCTAGTTTGTGTGATACTTGGGGAAAAAATAAAAAAAAAAAATCTCATTATTTCTATATGATGTGCTCCATAGCCTTCATCTCTATATACTGCAGTATAAAGCATACATATAAGAAACTACTGATTTGGCAGGAAAATGGCAGAATATTTTAATCAATATGCTTCATGCTCGTAAGGCGGGAATTAAGAAAAACAATATGGCAGCATACGAAGTTTACCACCTATGCTAAATGAGATGACTTCCAGTCATCACATTTTCAGAGAAAGCCAACACTGAAATTCTGAAATAGTGAAATGCAAATATGGAACTAAGAAGCTGCCCTGAGACTTTAATTACAGCTTTCCAGTGTGGCTGTCCTTACGCATCTGCTCTGCAGACTAACCGGATACTCCACGTGTAAGCAAACTCAGATTTCCAATACAGCCTAGAAAAGTCTAAACAATTTTCTGATTTCTTTTTAAAAAAAAAAAAGTAATCTGTCCTCTCTAGCAGCATTTTTGAAAAAAATAAGACTGAATCTGTACTTCTGTAAAACAGGTGACAAAGCACTGTGTGGTTATTCGACTGATACTCCTTGCAAGGAAAAAAAAAAAAAATTAAAAAGGATTAGGTTATTTGGTTTTGAACTCTGTTTTTCTCCAGCTAAGAAAATATAATAAAGCATAATCATAAATATAATAAAACATAATGTTTGCATGTAGAACAAAGCACTCTTCAGCACTGTGCCTCTAAACTAGACTTGATATTTGGTCTTGAACAAATTCTGAAAAACGGGGTTCCCTGAGAAATCTAAGGGACATCTCCCTCTCGGTCTTAAGTCCAAGTAGAATTTGCGCACAGGAGGGGGGCAGAGAAGAGTAACAAGACAACAGGCATCCTTCTGTAAACTTGCCATATTCAGAACGGAATCCCACAGATGATTATATATTTTGAGTCAGTACAAGATGTCTCTGTCTCTTAAGTTCCGTTTAATGGCATTTCGTATAAATGCACTGGCAAAGATATCCCTGATTTCACATATAGCATTTTGAGGGGCAGAAAGGATTTTTTTTTTTTAAACCAATTTGCTGTCTATAGAAAATTATTCAACCTATTTTTCAAAATATGCATTATCTCTAAGAATTAAATAACTAAAAACTAACAAAACCCAATTCTGCATGTAAATCTGAATGCTCTACTGAGTATGATGTTGTGATTTTGGGACAAGAATCTTCTTTGTGCCTTGGATTAGTAATAATCTCATTTCTGGTTCAGTTGTTCACAAGGATTTTACATTGTAATTAATTTTGAAGGAAAAAGTCACTATATGCAGGTAAGAAAATTATGCCGATAATAAGTGTTTCAGCAGTTCTTAGTGGCCTGATTTTTCTTTCATTGCATTTTTCCCCTCCTGGTTAGACGTAAATGAAGCAAAGCTAATAATAGGATTAAAATGGGGAATAAATTAAAGGGAAATAAATGAATTAACTCTTGAGAGCTCTTGAATTCTGATAAAGCAGCCGCCCGTCACTTCCTTGAGAGCATTCTGAACCATTCCACTAACATTTCTGCAACTATGATACTACTTGTTTCCAAACTTCTGTTTTTATAAATTATTCTTTCCCCACAGAAGACAGCTGTTATAGCAAGAAAATATTTTTAATACCACAGATATTTTAGAAGTCACACCAACTGCACTAATATTCTTGCCTTGCAAAAACATACAGTTCTGCAGTACACAACAACATATAAATCTTGTAATTTTTACTATCAATATATTTTATGTATATGGTTCTAAGAATGTCTAAATGCCATCTGAAATCTCAATTCACTTTACAATGTTCAGTATCTAAGCATTGCCTTCCTTACACTAAAGAAACATTGGGCAGTTGCATTTAACTACTCCACAGAGAACAAAATATTTTGTTTCTTTTAGTGCAGAAGAGAGTTCCACAGAAGAGTTGCCCCGCTCATATTTACATTTACATCTACAGATACAGTACACACACAGTTTGGGACCAGGAGTGGAAATTAAAAAAAAAAAAAAAAACCAACCACCCCCCCACCCGGGGGGAGTGGGGGGGGAGAGAGAAGGAGAAAAATACTTACAATTTGGTTTCATAATCCTTCCAGGCTTTGTCAAAAGGTTTTTTGAGGTCCTTAGGAAAGAGAAAATTTGCTTAGAACATTTTTAAAACTTTGTTTTTACAGTTAAAACATCAGGTTATAAATAGCATCAAAAAATACTGTTTTCTTTTAAAATTTTTCAGACAGCAGTTGGAAAAAATACTACTTTTGAATCTTGTAATGTATTTCTTTCCTGTGCACCTTAAGACAGGAATTTACAATGAAACTCTAAAGAAGCATCACAGTCATGCCAATTTTGAATTTGTTCTTTGGACCACATACAGAATATTAGTGGACGCCAACATAAGAAATAAATCTCATGGGTGCATGGAAAAGTCACAAGACACATGAACCTGAAAACATTTCTCTAAACAAAAAGCTAATTTTCAACACTTACCCCTTTAACACCTTTCAAGTCTCCTTTTAAGAGAGAATCCAAAGTGAAAATAACATTGTGGCTTAAACCCTGGAGCTAAGAAGAAAAACATTATACTGTTATCATTGAAAAAGATTTATTATGATCTTATCAAACTACTGCCAACAAGTCTTTGAACTTCATTGATGAAGTTGCAATCAACTCAAAATTTCTAGAGTAACAGCAAATTCAAGTCTGGGAAGAATTAATAACACTCACTTGGATCAGACACAGAAGTGTTACAATTAATCTTTACTTAGATATGGTGATATAAACCCAGAATTTTAAAAACAGCATATAAGCAAAGTTCTGAAAGCACCTCAAGGTAATTTTCAGTTTCTTCAAGCAAACATTTGAATATTGCGTAATTATTTAGGAAGCAAATTAGGTGTTGGAACAAATGTTTCTTATAGCCTCCCAAGCAAGAAGCAAAGACCTGCTGTGCTCCAGGCAGATAACAAACAAGGCAAATGTTCATTCAGCCACGAACAAAAGGAGTGAAGAGAGTCACCAGCTCTTTGATTGTTCCCAACTATTCAGGAAAACTGTTCCTTTCCTTGTCCAGCCTGGAAATCTGACATCAGCTTAAACTCTAGAGAGTTTAAATTTCACCCTGTTAAGGTCGTGCCTGGTTGATTACATATGTGTGGAAATGTTCCGCTTGTCTTTCCCAGTCTGAGGGCAGAAAAAAATCTACTGCTGTGATCCTATCTGAACACGTGTGGTGTGTACAGTTCCTGAAGAGTCATGACCACAGAATAGAGATGTATATTAATAGTATTCCAGCGAAAAGTCTGTTGCCTCTCCTACTCCCTTCGTTTCTCCCCCATGAATCCTTCAGTTCCTTGTTAAGGAAGGATAGGGAGAGAGATGGGAAGGCTGCAAGACAGCACATCCTCTGCTTGCAAACCAAAACAGCAGAGAAATGTTACATTAGTGGTTTTAATCTGCCATGTATATGGCCCAGCTCCCCTCTTCTATAAGGTCTTCTGAGCATATTTTTGTCCACAAAACTAATTTTTTTAAGAGATTTTTTGTGAAATAAACGTTCCGCACAGATGAGAATATCAAAATGATCACTGAAGCTGATTCCCCAGGTACAGTGTTCCCTTCACAAATCCCTTATACATTCAGGAGACATGTATGAAAAATTAAATATTACATTTTTCAAAAGTGACACTTGGCAACTTTACATACATGCATATAAAAAAAGAATTCAAAGAAATCTCACTCTTGTGTGATGGTTTATTTCTTTCATAGGAGTAATATAAAGTTGTGATGAAGCAAGGCATGACCTGTGTGCATTTGCTGCTGTTTGAAGAGCCAGGGTCTCTTACCAATTTACAAGCAGCTTCTCATATCGTGTCATTCTTTACATTATCCACTATATATAAAATAGTGTATTTTCCTTCATTAGATTCACTATCAGTCCTTAACTGAAAAGAAAAAAAAACAAAACAACCCAGACTTGCATCATTCTCCCAATATCCTGGGTAGAAAGGATTCCTGTAAGGTCCCCTAGAGATGTCTGAATGCCAGAGCTCGTGCACTGTTCAGACGCTCCTTGTTCTAACAAACACAGAAAGTGGTCCTACAAATCACAGTTTTCGAAATTGATGTACATTATCCTCTGGAAAGCACTGAGGTCTTGGCATGGCAGAGGGGAAGGTGGATCTTTTGAACACAGGTAATTATACAGCTACCTAATTATCACCTAATAGCTTGTCAGCCACCCTCAAGTTTTGTTATTTTCAGACAGCATGCAGATATCATAACTGCTAATTATTCTTAGTATGAGATGGATTCAAATTCAGAAAACATGACACACTCTTGTATCATCATGTTCAAGATATCTTGACAACTGTTTCACGTGCCAGTATTTTATATTTTTTTTTTAAATTCACAAAATCTTATATTCAAAATGTATTCAAAGCAAGATAAAGGAAAGCCACTAGAACATCTTAAGCTGCAGCCTCAAAAATAACATGAACACAAAGAAAAGGTTCTACACAGCTTAAAAGATCAAGATCTGAGAAGGGATTTTCTCCTTAATTGCAACAACACAATTAATGCTCAAATATTACTTTTTCATGAAGCAAAAAAGCAACCTGATCACTTTCAGTGATTAAAACCCCAAAAGATTTTTTTTCTTTACCTGGCTTCACTAAAGGAGTTTATAGTGGATAGCCTAAGCTTTGACTCTATTTAAAGAGCTAGGTTCTGGTTTTCTGTCATCTTAGCTTCAACATTTGCACATGACACCCTCCCCCCCCAATATTATTTCATAACAGAAAAAAAAAGGAGCCAGGGAATTTTGTAGAGGATTATGCCTTTCTGTAATTTGTCCTCTGTTGGCTTTTTATCTCAATACATCACAACTAACAACTCCGTAGCAGTATCAAGGAGACAAGTACTGGAGAAGGAAAAGAACGATGACTATTAAGCCATCAAGTGGTTAAGATAATACCCACTTTATCAATACACAGATTAAAGAAAAGGTATTATTGTTTTCATTCTCAACCACTTTAATCAGTTTCCACTTAGCACTCTTAACTGAAGTTCATATCTCAAAAGTGAATTTTGAGAAAGAATATTCCAAAGATTTTAACCTCAATCTAGTTCATAAAAACAGAGAGAACACAAATTTCTGCAATATGGATGGATATGGCAGATTTAAAGTAGTTATCAGTGCAGGCATGAACAACAGTACGCTACTGTAGCTCTTTTCATTTTTCCAAGTGTATCCATTAAGGTTAACCAATTCAAGCCATTAATACTTGGCTTGAAATTACTGAACAGTAGCCAGCTAGTATGTCAGCTAGGAAAAAAAAAACAAACACCCTAAATAACAGTGTATGACTCCAATATAGTAAAATTTTGGAATCATTTATTACACAGTTGAAGACTTGATAAAACGGTGGCGCAAATGAATCGGAAACACGTCTGATAACAAAGCAAAACAGTCACATATCTAGAGCAAAATAAAGCAAAAAAACCCTTAACAGATGGAAATACATATGATAATTTGGGGAGGAGGGATGTGAACAGAAGATAATTTGCCCGCAAAGATTAGCCGAGGACATTTACAGGAAAGAGAGGTGGGAAAATAAACAGGCTTTAAACATTTGGAAAAAGCTAAGCACCATGCAAAACACAGAAGTAATCTGCAAGTGCTCCAAATGTTCTTCCAAAATCTCATCTAGATCAACTTAAAGACACCAACACACTCAGTTTCACATACATAGGTCTTCACGCATGAATTACGGCATAAAGAATGAAACCTGGAATGGGAAAGGAGGTAGAAGTCTTAAAAAGCAGAGAAACTGATTCTGGTGGGACACTCAGAGATTGCTGAAAATGTACACCAATGTTGACAATGGCCAATCACAATGTAATTTCCTTTACAAAATGTTACAGAAGCGATCATTGTCTGTCATTAAAAAAAAAAAAAACAAAACCAGAAATAAAGCATATAAATATCATGTTATAAGTTTCAGATGTTCCGTTTAGTGATAACATCAACAGTTTATAGTAAAATTTGCATAGCAACTTATTTGTTTTTGTTAAACTGATTAATGGATATACTTTTATTCTTGACCTTGTGCGCAGAACAATCATTTCAAAATGCTAGTTTCCAAGACTTGTATATGTAATGCAAGTTGTTGGCTTTACTTCATATTAAGTGATCATAGCAGTTAAGTGAATAGCACTCTCGAAGTGATCACTCTGTAATTCCCTCACACAGAAGAAAATAAATTATTCTGTACCCTCCTTCTCAGGAAATATACATAATATCACAATTCACATGAAAATATTCAATGAATCATAATTCAAGTTCAAAAGATTTAATAAAAAAATCCAATTTTTGAAGTATTTTTATTGCCCACTGTGTAGCTCTATTCCTTATTCTTCTCCCTGTCTTTAAAGACAATTCATTCTTTCATTGTATATCTATTAAATAAGGCAGTAATAATCTACTATATGTAAAAAAAAAAAAAAAGCTTATTAGCTTGCCATTCATCTTAATACCTACTGCCATTTTTTCCACTTAATTTTATTAACATAAGCCTCAGCACTTGCCGTGGGGCTCAGTGCCATTACACAGGTCTCCTCTCAACTGCTTTTTCACTGGACCTCAACTTTGATTTCGATATTACAAAAATATTTATTTCAGTGTAATTGTATTAATCAGAACAATACTTAAGAACAACAGTCGATTAACAAAGCAGAATTATCTATCTTGGAGAGAAGAAAGGTGAAAAGTAAGTGTTTTTAGAATGCTGAGACATTTGTAAAATAAGCTCATTGTCTATTTGATGCTGCTGAATGAAGTAAATTAGGGAACAGCCTATTTTAAATCCTGTCAACAAGACTTTAGACAGATAATACTTCATAGTCTAGCTGAAAGACTATAATGTTGTTTTGAATGAGTGTGGCTTCTTAAATAAAAAGAGCCTTTTCCTCTCGATCGGCACTACTTTAAATAAATAAATATATAAATAAGCCCCCACTTCTTGTTTGCCAGTTGAAAGAAGTTAAAAATTTCTGTGGAAGCCCTGCAAGGAATGGTGAGGTCCAGAAAGCTTCCAAACTTGAGTGCTAGTTCCAGACTGTCCTCAAACTGCACTGTAACACACATTTGAAAATACTTTTGTAATTGTGTCCTAAATCAAGATTAAAGGAGGCCAAAATAACTCAGAATGACAGAAGTCTTTACAGAGGAAAGCAGGTCCATCGCATATCTGCTGGTCTTTAAAACTGCCAATATTGAAACAAACAAAGGATGATCCAGGTAATAGGCCAGAGCAAAGCTCTTAAAGAAAGCAAGCTTCATTAGGGTAAGTGTGGTCATCCTTAGATGATTAAGTAGGTGACGAAGAAGAAGCAAGACTCAGAAGGCAGAAATGAGCCCAAGCATGACGTGTCAGAAGTGACAGCCTGTTTTGAGTGTTGTTAGGGCCTGTGCAGTCTGAGATGTTTGTAAGTGAATCTCAGAGGAGCGCAGAGAGTCAGGTGAGAATGTCTGCTGACACTAAGCTACTCTGGGTAGTAACGCAAAAGCTAGGTAGAAGAGTTGCATAAGAACCTTGGAACACTTACCGCAGAGAGAGTGAAATTAAAGATTGAAGTCTATGCTGAAAAATGTAAAGTGATGCATACGGAGAAAAAACTGCATATAAAATCATGCTTATGAAATAACGATCACCGAGAAAAACATCTCAAGGAAAAAATACCTTGAAGTGACAACATAGAATCCCTTGAAAACATCAAGCTCAATGCTCAGTAATCATAAAGAAATCAGCCTCAGAAAATGGAATTAGAGATGGAACCATCTTCATGTTTGCCCCCCTCATTTCCAAAAGTACTAAGATACAGAAAGGGCAAACAAGGACAATTCAAGTAATAGAATAACTAAGACTCAGCTAGGAAAGTAATAGAGAAAGGGAATGGAAGAATGATAGCTATCTAAGTTCCTGGGAAAAATAGGGAAATTCTTATATTTCCTGTAAGATATAAGAATCAGGGAACAATAAATGGAAGGATCGAGTTCAGAGACAGCAGTTCATTTTAGTGCTCTGGAGGAATCCACCACGTTCTGTGCCAAGCATAGCGCACATTCAAGAAATCCTTCGACAAATTCATGGAAGTAATACCTAGCAAGGACTACAAAGCAAAAGATACTGCCTCCAGCTCCAGTGTTGTGGAGCTGAAGACTGTTTTCATGACCACAGTACAGAAGTTATCTCCGTATGTTTGTTCTCTTCTCTTCCCTAAAGATTCACTCTTGGGTGACCAGCAAAGCCAGGCTGCTGGCTACACGGACCTTTGATGTGACCTAAAGCAGCAGTGCTCACCCTAGGGACTCTAGGAAAGAAACCCTGTAATACTGCTTAGACTTTGCACACCAAAAAGCTTGGAGAGAAGCCCAACTGTAAGGAAAACATAAAATTGAAACTACCACTTTCTGAATACAACAGCTATCAAAATCCTGAAACATTATTTCACAAGAAATGTGGCTTCATTACTTTCAGTGTTCAAAGATATTTGCTATAACTGCAGTTTTATTATCCAGCTTTTAGAAGTAAAAGGCCTAAGATGAACTTTAGATGAGATAAACCTTTAAACCACCTTCATAAGCCTAATATTTAAGCAATGGATGCTTTATATAACACAGGAAGAATGGACTATTAACACCATTAAGCACACTTCCTACATCATTATTTTTCTTCCAAAAAAAGTGAAAGTTTCTCTTTTTGAGGTAAGACAAAACAGCCGTAACTAATGATACTGGATTTTTAACTTGAAAGACGTCAAGTTAGGGAATGATGTAAAATGAATGCCCATAGGAAGAGATATATAACACTGTCAATCACGAGCAAATGATGCCTCAAGTGATGTCTGAACATTTATATTTTTCTTCTTAACTGCCAATTAACAATCAAACACAGCAAGCGTGTAATGACACCCTATAGAGATAATATCTGCAAAAATTATTGTGTTGGTTTTTGAAAAAAACCTGAAAGCATCTCTAAAATTATCATCAGTCACCAGGATCATGATTGTATTTTATTTTTGGAAAAAATAAAAAAGAAAGTTTAGAACTCCTCACCAGGTTCTTCAGCAGCGTTGATAATTCTTTAGTAAGCGTGGAAAACTTTACAAAAGCTGTGCCAAGATCTGGATTATCCCGACTTAAAAAGTTACTTCCAAATTTATCTAGTACTTGTGCATAGTTTTCTTCATTTTGAACATGATCTGCAAAGAAAAAATAAAGGTCAGAAAGTTTATTGTAGACAGTAAATTATTATTTTAAGCTTATGTACTGCAATATAGTGACAAACCACCTGACAAACAGTGCTTTCAAAAAAGCTTTAAGTTATTGCATTTACTGAAAATTAGAATAATTTTAATATTAAAAACAACTATTTAGCAATAGACATACATACTTTTAAATCAGTGACTTGAATTTGTAATAAATCAATGAAAAAAGCTCTGTAGTTATTAATAAGTAATAAAATCAATAAAAGATCAATCAGACAATGTAAGTACATGTGCTCATTTTGGAAACAACATTGGAATCAACATTGGAATTTATAATTGTCTACTGTAATACTAACTTTTTTCTATTGCGATGTAGGACACTTTTGCAGAACAAATGAAGTCAATAGTATCAGACAGAAAACTAAGGAGACCAAGTCTGAATCTGACTGCAAGTTTAGAAGAAGCAACATGTCTTACAAACAAAGACTCCCTTTTCACCTGCTTTGTAAAATTGAGTTACCCCCCAGAATGGAATGTATATTAGTATATATCCAAACACTTGTTTTAGTATACTTATATAGAGAGGTCAGAACCAAGAAGATGAGATTGAAGACAGTGCAAGCAAGCGAAGTCTTTAACTCAAAGATGAAGGAAATTCTGAATTACAGAACATTGTGTCAGAACTGTTTTTCCTGCTTCCATAACTTTCCCTTCTGGCATCTGTTTGCCTTTTTTTAATTATTATTTTGTTTTTTATTACTCCCATTTTAGCGTCTTTAAACAGAAAATTTGCCACTACAGCCCTGTGGGACACACTTTATCACCTCCACCTCTCTTAGGGGAATATTGTTGTTATTAATTAAATGAACATTTCACTGTAATGAGTTTCCGAGTCTTACTATGTTGTGTTTGTTTTTCTTTTCTTTTTTTTTTTTTCCCCCTGTAAGCCACAAACACAAAACAGCAGAGCTATTCCAGCTAGAGCAAGTTCTGTGCAACGAAAGGGGGGAAAAAGAGAACAGTTGCCAATAGGTACTATGTTTTTCACAAAGTTTTCTATTCTTCAAGTTGTCATATTGCCTGAGAGCATTTCAATTATAAGGGGGAGGCCAGGAAGAAAACTGAAAAGAAGGAAAAACCCCCCCAAAATGACATACGTTTCAAACAAGGTTTGTGTATAATGTACCACAGTGCATAAATCTGCTTTGACATTAACTAAGAGCTGATAAAGAGTTAAAGAATAACACTTCTAAGGTATTATGGGTACTCAAAACAAGGGTGTGCTAAAGCTTCCAAAAAAAAAAAAGAAAAACTACTAGAAGACACAAAAAAAGGTGACACTGCGTATTTACCAAAAACAAACTCCAACCCACACATCAGACAAGTTACATTCTAAAATCAGACATTAACACTGAGGTTTTCAAAATGCCAACTATTTAAACATATATTAATAAGGAGTTGTAACTCAAACAGTATGTTTTTAATAACAGTAAAACTGTTTCAAAAGCACACTGTTTTAATCAAATAGCTTAACATTAAAACCAAGGAAACCACTATCTACTAATAAAATATGCATTTTGTTTTGATGTAAAAGCTGTTGCATAAATATACACAGATGACTTTATCTAAGAAGGCACTTTGGCTTATGCAGTCCTGAGCTAATAAAGCTCAAACTTATCCTACTGCTCTGAAGGAAACGGAAGGATAATGGAACAAGGTTGGAAAGAAATCTGCTAGATCATGGAAGCTCCGTCTTTGTCAGTGAAGCTCTGCCAATCCCGCCGTATTTCCCAGCATTTTGATTTTAAGTGTTCTGTTGTTTTATAGAGCATTTCAAAAATAGTTTTTTAAAGAGACTGAGAGTGCTGAAGAAGAGAGTTTCCTTTATCAGTGGAAAGGCAAAAGAAATTCCCGGTCAGAAAAAGGAAGCAGGAAACAGATCATTGTCCTAGAACAATACATAGGAAATTCTCAAGAATCCCAGATCGCAAATCACCTAAATCTAGACATAAGGCTTTGATTATGATGTAAAAGGAATACTTCTGTAATTACTACACATACACACACAAAATTAAAGTACTGTGTATGAATAATAAATTTGCAATTTTTACGTATCAACACAAGTCTTGTAAAAGGAGAAGAAGAGGTAAGGGAGTGCCCTACTTGACCTTAAAGGCACATAGATGAAAAATTAAATCTGCAACGTAGTCTATGCTAAAATGCAACACAGAAAACCGACATGCTTAGAGCAAACAACATGCTTTAATCTCCATGTAGGTGCATCATGCAAAACACAGAAATGACTTCCCAGCATCCTAAATAAAATCTCCTTTACATAAAGAAAGCTATAATGTGCATGACTTGATGTTTACTTCCTTAGATACAAGTACTGTAGGAAGGACTTCAATAACCCTAGAGAGCAAGATATGAACTCTGACAGCAGCACATACAAATGATAATGTTTGCCTTCTGGAACTGGCTCATGTCTTCTCCGTATCGTAAACACAGCTGAGTACTGTGATGAAAATGGAAGGGCTTCCCCAGACAGACATCCTCCTCCTCCAGCAGCTCCCCAAGAGGTGTGAGAATCACAGACAATTGAGGATGTGCTCTGCACCCACTGATGAAGGCTGCTCCCTTCAAAGGGGCTACGGGCAGGGAAAGGGGCCTCACTAACCATCCCCTCCCCGATGGGATCTGGCATGGTGGCCAGTACCTGAGCCCATGTTGAGGACCTCACTACGGAACGGCAGTATAAAGCAACATACTGGACTGGACACAGCAGTGGTATGTTCCAAGCTGAAAGACATGCATCTTCTCTTTTCCACAATTCACACCTCCAACTCAGAGAAACATTCAGCACAGAATTTACCTTTGTTTTGAGAAAACCCTGGGGCCCAGTGTGCAGCGATGTTGTGGCATCCCTTACTGGTGTGCTATAACGTGCATATTGGGATCATGTATTAAGAGGAAATAATACAAACATGTCTGAAGATGCAGATCCAAACAACTGAGGAATGAACGACAGCCACAGCAGCTTACAGCAGCCTTTTGCTACTCCCCAGAAGCAGAGAGACGCTTGCTTTGAGCTGCCAGCACTGTGGAGGCTCAGCCTTAAGGACTCCCAAGGCTGAATCCCACCTTGTTCTGCTGCCCCGGGCAGCCACCTGAAGTTGCCTGTGCCTAAAGTCACCTTGTGGTAAACTCTTCCCAGGACAAAGACAGGACTTAGATTCCCAAGGCATACAAAGAATTTGTACTCTCTCACTGAAACCCACAACGTTCATTAAGTACTATGTTTCTTTCCCATTCAAAAGTTACCAGAATTTTAGTGAGTGCTTCTGAACTCAGTGAAATTCACATCTACTTGTGCATATTAAGTAAGGAAACAGAGGAACAAATACTGTGAAGAAAGGTTAAAGAACAGCCTTTCTATACACTGAAGCTAGAAAACACACCACTAAAATTAAAGCCTTAAATTTCCTTTGTCAAAAACAGTTTTGTTCAGATATATTACCTTGCAAACACTGAAGAATATAACAAAGAAGTGTTAAATAGTTTACAGAAGAAAAATGCACAAACACAATGCTTTTGTGTCACTGATTATATTTAAATTGTGCCCAAAGAAACTTGAAGAACATCTAAATTACTGAGAATTACTTCTGTATAACTGTTTAAGTCCAAAAAAAAAAAAAACCACCCCAAAAAAACAAAACACAAACCAACCCACTCACATTCAGAATCCTGATCAACTTGAAACTATTTTTATATTGCACTTATAAAACAGCTTTGTTCCACAGGTAGCCAGAGGAAAAATAACCAAGGTCAGAGGGAAGCTGCATCTATGAATGGAAAAACATACACATGAAAAAAGACTCAGAAAGACTTTAGAAACAGCAAGAAACCTAGCAAGGTTAAAAAGTATGGCAAAAGAAGTTATTTGAAATAAGAAAGCATCCTTTCTCATTTCATCCTTCACAAAGCTGAAATCTAATGAAAAAATAATATAAAAGAAAAAAAAAAAAAGACTACCATATTCTTATCTGGACTCGATAACAATAATGCCTTCTGGACTGAGATTGCTAAACCGAGAAGTAATAAAAGCCTCTTTCATAGATGTCCAGAGCAAGGAGCATCTCAGCGAGTCTGCAAGGTTCTCTAGATCATCACGGTCTAAAAGCACTGAGAGGTAAGCCAGCCCAGAAAGGTAAATGACATTTTTCTTTGCATCTGTGTTCATCGCTGATGTGCTTGAAGAAGTTATCATGGAATAATCTTCTTTAAACTCTGCTTCACAGGATTTATACCAAATCTAAGTGCTAACAGTAGAATTCATAAAAGCTGACAAAATGAGCAATGGCACATCACTTAGACCCACACACAGAAGGATGAAGTCGGCAAACTATAAATAAGGGGCTTTGCTTTGCAACTATATAACAGCCTCAATACTACAGGAAGAATGAGAAGCAAATATAATAGCTATTTTTAATAAGAGCTCCATAGAGAACTGAGAATTCAAGTATGCACCAGTAGAGCAGTAATGCTTATATATTCCTCAGGCAATTTGTAGAAAATACAGCGCAGAACAGAATTGGTGGACATGTGGATAAATACAAAAACGTGAACAAGAAACACAGGTTTAATAAAAAGAAATTTTTACTTCACACTACCCCCCCAAGAGATCAACAAGCATGTGGGGAGAGGAAATCCACTTTAAAAGATCTGTTTGGATTTCTGAGAAGGTCTGTCCCTCACCAAAAACACTAAAAGGAACTAAGGAAGTTAAGAGGGATTAGTCTCACACAGAGGAAAGACAGGTAAAAAAGATGTGCTGGGGAAAAGGAAACTCTCAACAGAGGGAGGTCACCAGTGAAGTCATGTATGAAACAGTGATCAGGCCCACATCATTTAAAAACATATAGAATCATAGAATAGTTTAGGTTGGAAGAGACCTTTAAGATCATCAAGTCCAACCATCAACCTAACACTGCCAAAACCACCACTAAACCGTGTCCCTAACCACCATGTCTGCCCATCTTTTAAATAGCTCCAGGGATGCTGATGCCAACATTACCCCGGGCAGTCTGCTCCAATGTTTGACAACCACTTCCGTGAAGAAATTTTTCCTAATACCAATCGAAACGTCCCCTGATGCAACTAGAGGCCATTTCCTCTTGTTCTATATATTTCTATATTAAGTTATATATAATATATAATATAAATGAGTTAGGAAATAAGATTCATTGTGATAAACTGTTCTTCCTATCCATACAATACTATAAATTATTCAGGGCAACAGAAACAAAAGCTGACTCCTAAGGTGAGATTAATCTGTCCAAACACAGACTTCTACAACAAAGTCAGCCATATTGGAGCTTGGGGTCTACCTTTCCTCTTAATTTCAGCGTAGGAAAAGTTACAGCTCAGCTCATCCTCATGTAAATGTAGAGGAAGTCAGATGTATCTCACCCTAGAAGTCTCTACCTACATGCATAATTCTGCACAGTCTATGGCAAGAGGCTCACATCTGGGTAACTCCTTGAATGGCCAATGCATGAAAGTGTTTGTTAGGCAGCGTAACACATGGGGGAAAACACTCCTAAATTTAAGAATTTATTGTTTAAGCAGACATTATACAGAAAGGTTTTGGAGTTATATCACCTCCCCATTCAGTACCAAGCAAAACAACACTGAACATCAGAAATCATTAAGAAAGAAACAGAGCATGCAGTAGAGCAACATAAAAACATTACTGCAGTGGACTTTTAATTCTGTGTGCAGTTGCTGTCCTTGTTGCCCAAAATTCACTCCTTCCCTTTTTAAAAAAGAAAGTCTATGCTGTCATTTTGGAGAGAGAGAGTAAGGGCGATTAAATGTATGTGACAGTTTCTGTAAAAAAAAAAAAAAAAACATAAAAACCACAACTAAAAAACCATCTCCTCCTAAATCCCCTATGGCTGCTGAGTTCAGAAGAGGGGTATTGTGGAAACAACTCGATCCAGAAGTCTATTACAATAAATAGAATGGATGACACCAAATGAAGTTTGAATTCATCCACCAAAAAGTCCTCCAACACTACTCTAGCAAGCTTTGGGACTTCAAAGCCCCCTACAGACTCTCATGCCCCAGAACATGCATAAGTCCCTCAGTTTCACATCAAATGAGTCATTCTGGGGGGCTCGAGGCCAATGCTTTGGGACATGGACAGGGTCAGTCTCCTCCTCAGTGGAGCTGAGGCCTGACAAGCATGCTTGGGACAACTTTGCAGGGGAGCAAGGGTACATTTAACTAGATTGATGCAAGACTACAAATGATAAAGGTTTACATGATTTTCAATTCCTTAGACAAAATTAATTGTAAAAGTCCATTAAAGAGTACCAAGCATCAAGATATCAGTCCCGACTCAGGTAATTCCTGGCCTTCATATCATTGTGAGCTGAGAAAGTGTCAAAAAATATAAAGATTTTTAAAATCACTCCATCTTTGTACTCTTTTTCTACTCCTCAAACATCTGCTGTTGATCACTGAAGGAGACCATATGAACTGCTGGTCCGGCTCAGTATTTTTAGTCTTGCACAGATTTTATGTTTTTATTTCTCTATCGTGTAAATTCTTTTGACTGTATTTGGGAGTTATACCAGGGAACCAATGAAAAAAGAGCCATTGAAAAATCTACAACAAAACTAATTGTGCAATCTACTGCTGTGTTACAATTCAATCCAAATGTTATGGGAAACCTAGTCAGAACAGATTCTCCATTAAGTTTAAGAACCATTCGTGTACGATGGGTTCCTAGTTACAGATGCAATCTATCATGCCAGAAATAAACAGCAAGCCAGATAAGATAAAAGAGGGACTTTTTAAAAGGGCATGTAGCGATAGGATGAGGGGTAATGGCTTCAAACTGGAAGAGGGGAGATTTAGAATAGATATCAGGAAGAAATTTTTCACTCTGAGGGTGGTGGGACACTGGAACAGGTTGCCCAGAGAAGCTGTGGAAGCTCCATCCCTGGAGGTGTTCAAGGCCAGGCTGGATGGAGCTTTGAGCAACCCGGTCTAGTGGGAGGTGTCCCTGCCTATGGCAGGGGGGTTGGAACTAGATCTGTAAGGTCCCTTCCAACTCTAATCATTCTGTGATTCTGTAAGGGGAAAGTGGTGAGAAAGAGGTATCAGTTTGTACATCTCACTGGATTTCGTAAACGGTACTTTCCCAAACAGTACTTTCAGATGGGGAAAAAGGGATGGGACCTTTCTAAGGGATTTCCACATTTCTGTGTTGGTATGTTTTCATTTCCACAGCAGTAGATCTAAATCTAAGTATGACAAATGGGTGAGGGATGTGCACATGCAAAAAAAAAAAAAAAAGTATTTGGGTGACATTTAAGCTCCCTTCGTAACAGTAGAGAGTCCCTTGTGGTTCAGAATTCAGCAATGAAGAGGAACAAACCAACACACCAGCGGGCCAGGGCTTTCTGAAGAACTGTATTTGAGACATTGCATTGTGTGAATGTCACTGTTCAAATGTTACTTCAGGCAAAAAAAAAAACAAAAGGAAAAAAAACACCAACACAACTCAAAAAATCCTAGCTATGACTTTTGGTAGAGTATGAATTAGATTACTGAACCGCAGAGAGAATTTCTATTGCCCCTGAATAACCATTTCTCACCAGTCCAGCTGGAGTTCTCAAAGGATATTATGAAGCAGGGGAGTTTTAAAAAACATTTCCTAGTCTTGGAGTCTAAATATGGTCTCACCTTCTAGCAAACAATTAAGTTTGTAAAACAAAATTCTGATTTTGAGTTCTCAAAATGTAGTCTGAGGCTTTCTTTTGAAATACAGAAATTGTCACCTAACTCTTGCTTGAGCTGATAAACGACAATGCATTTTACAGCGGGTTTTAGTACATTTTATGTGAAGTTAAACACCAACAAAATCCACTTTCACCACTGAAGCATAAGAAAATAGCTGTCTTAGCAATTCTCTGTACAAGCAGGCTGAATGAGATTAAGTTTTAACTCAATCACTTTCGTTTTATATTTATTTTTACAAGTTTTTTTTCAAACGTATAACTTTTTTTCACATGTATAACACATGCTTTTGTCTTGCTCTTACTAACCCTAGTTTATGCTTATCAATTAGTGCATGAATTGCATCCTGTGCGTACCTTTTCAAATTATAATGTAGCCTATCACAACAGCATTCTGAAGAGGGAGCTAGAGTATTATGTATAGTGCTTTCTTTATCCAATAGAATTTATACTAACTTGTACCTTTGAAAAAGGGCTTGTTCAGAACGAGGAGAAAAAAACCAACCTACCAAAAAAAATCCTAACTATCTCTGGTCCTTTTTAAGTGCAGAGGCAGCCAATTAAAAAACCATTAACCAGTCTTCTATTGCTTTTAGTCAATGTGACTGGTTTTTTATATAGCGTGGCCTACTTACAGGCACTAAAAACAGTATTATTTTTATTACAAGACTTAAATGAAATGATAGGTAAAATCTCTAGTATAATTGACATATTGCAAAACAGGCAGAACCCCTTTCATGCGTTCTGCATTTTTCATCAGTTTTGAAATTCAGTAAGTACTTTCAAATGGAAAAGCTGCTTGGAGCATCTGAATACTTATAAAAGTATAAAACTAAACACACATGTACCCAATACTATTCTCACTTTGCATCAGGCTTCACAGTCTATTAGGAAAACATTCATCAAGTGAAGTTACAGAAAAGCTAATTAAAACATGCTGCTAGTAAAGCAACAATTTGGTGATTGGCAGAAAGGTTAAAAACCTACAACACAGTAAAAAACCCACATACATCCATAAACATGGGTCAATGGGACAGCACACACCATACCAAAACACCACAGAAACTGAGGCAACTCAGAAGCTGTTCTGAATAAAGAAAATATTTGCTTAACTGATAATTACTGGTGGGGAAAAAGAACTGGGATTTTCAAAACCCCAGTAATTACAACTAGGTGGTTACTGGAAAGTATACAGCTCTGCTACCATATTTGGCACAGTTTTAAGACTTTAAGAGAAACAGAAGTAGAAGCCAGGTATACTTCATAACATTTTTAAAGCCTAATTTATATATTGGCCTCTGATCGTTATTTGTTACTGAACTCAAACTGATTATCAATTCATATTCCAGCTACCTACCCTCCCATCAAAGTTATTGCTATAGCTTCAATAAAACACCAGCTGTGTCTTCAAACAAGCAAAATAACGAGGGGAGAGCCAAGTGTTGAAGCAACAAACACATCTATCTGTAGATATTGTTTTTCATTTATTTTTTAACAATGAGAACTTGTTAAAAATTGTATTTCACTTAGAAGTGCACTCCATAAATTCAATGTAGGACACTGCCTAGATTGAATAGCTGAAGGTAACTGCTTGAAATGTTACGACAGCAGGAAACTTTACCCATGTGAATTCTTCCAGAGGCCTTTGAGAAGGATTATAAGGGTAAAAGAACCGGAGAACACATTAATTTGATGTATAATCAGAAGCAAAGAAAGGAAATTTTTAAATTCAAACACTCCTAAACTGATAAGCATCTCTTATGGTACATACTTCAACAGGGTAAATTGCAAGACATTTGTCAAACTTGAAATTAAATGCTTAGGTTCTTATGTAAAACTGAAAACAATGTCATACCTTGCCCGGAATTATATATTGCTTTCACAGATTTTTTCACCTTCTGTAGCGCAGTTCTGTCTTGATCCAATGCCTACAATAACAACAAATACACAAACTTTAAATACTTACTTCACTGTTCAATAGAATACACTATAACATTTAGAAAGAAACCCACAAAATAAGTAGTATCACAGGCTGGAAAAAACTGCCGATACAACATATTTGGCCTGCAGGAAAGTCTGAAGTCATTCAACTACTTCAAGACAAATTAAAGAACTAAGCTGAAAAAGCTCAGAACGCAGAGTAGAGCAGCAGTGACAGTGCTAGAAGAAAAGCAGTACTTCAGTTTTATAAGGGACAAAGCATTTATTCAAAATGTAATATATTTTGAAAAAAACCCCAAGAAATAGTTAAGTAGATGCTTCTACTGTAGCCCTACAATTTCTGCTACTACTAAATTGCTTGTTAGTTTCTACGGTTTTCCCACAACAGTGGTCTTCCACCTATAGATACACATTATCTCACTAACCTCTTGTCCCAAACTCCACAACGGAATTTTATAAATACAGAAGATGAAAAGTAGCAAATAAAAAGAAAAGGACTAAGAACTGGTTTCGTGCAATATAATGTGACTGAAACAAAATATTTATAATAATAATACTCGAATATGCACTTGCAGGATTCCATCATCCTGAATTTCAAATTTTCTGCAATAGTTTCAAAATCCAGAATAAAACGTTATTAAGTAACGATGAATTCTGGATTAGATTTCTAGATACTTTCTTTTTTAAGCAACACAACTTCACCCTACCCACTTGTAATCTGATATAAGAAATCAAATTAACATGAGAAAGAACTATTATCATAAAGCAAAACATAAAATCAAAGTAAACATTAGTCTAGACTTGTGCAATTAAGAACCTTAAAAGCCCCATACCAGTACTGTGCACAGTGATCCGATTAATTTCATTTCAGTGTGAGTTTTGGATATTCTGCATACTTAACGCATTGTACATGGTTCCCAGCTATCCATGGAGAACATACACAGAAATGTTTAAATTATTTCCTGTATTTTTTCCAGGCAATTTCCCATGATATATGTAATGTTTGATCAATAGCTTCACATTTTAATGAAGCGTTTGCCGTGTTATATTCATGTTCAAATCACTGAAGACTGGAGAACATGTACTCAGAATGACTGTCAGGATAGCAGCCCAACTGAGCCTGTTAGCTGTTGTAGACCACAAAGTTCCTTGGGTAGCCATAGTATCCAAACAGCTTAAAGCCCGGAGCTTCTGTGGGTCTGATACCTGAAGACCAAGGCAGGATGGCAGCTATTCCTACAGCAGGGTGCACCTCATCAGAGAGGGTCATCACCAGCAACACTATGAGTGAAAACTTCACCAATAAGCAGAGCTTTCACTCTCAAAGCTGAGATGACTGAACTATATTGCACTGGGCATTAAGAAGCTCCAAAAAACCACAGCAGGAGCTCCAGGTCAACTAGAGTGTTAAGCACTGGAGATGGTCATACATGAGGGTACTGCTCCTGGGTAAGTTCAAAACGCTGAATGTTTTGGTGTATGCACACTTACAGTAGGAACCCCTATAGAGAGAAGCCAATTAATATAGAATAGTTCTATTTTGGAGTGGCACAACTTTAACCAAGCAAAATATCATAGTTGAACAATACATGAAAGTCTGTAACAAAAGAAGATGTAGTGTTTCTGTTCTTTAACTGAAAACTACCATATTCTCAAATCACCACTTCTATGCTAGCTAAAACTAGACATTTTGGAACCCCAGTATTTATATAAGTGCTTTCTAATGCTATTTATCTCTAGTTCTTCATTTGCAGCAGAACAACGGATTCAAATATTCAGAACTGTAAATATCATTTTTCCTTTTGCTCCCCAGTAAAATAGTGAATTTTACTTGAGTTTTATTTTGCCAGAAAGAGTCGAAATTTTTAAATTTAATAAAATATTAAGAACTCTGTGTTCCTTTTCAAGACAGTGCACAGCAAGTGATTCTCCTCAGATTCCTTTGGAAACACTGTCAAAAGCTTTTGCTTCTGCCTGCATGCTATGCCAGACAGTTGCTATACATTTCTATTGAAGTTTACCCCATCTTCAATGACCAGAAAAAAATAATGATTGACTTGTCTAGTAAGAGTTTGAACACAGAATAGTACAAGAATTTGAAACCAATATTTTTGAAAAAAGACAACAGTTAACGTTGATAAGATTCAGACATAAAAGTTTGTACTAAATTCTAATATTGAAGCAAACTGGACACTCAGGAGGAGAAAACAAATATAAAAACTCCAAGGAAGATGGTACTTGTTCCTATAGATATCAACCTAGAAGACTAGGACAAATAGACTAGAAAAATCTTCCAAATTGGATTTGATATAGAATTAATTTTAATCACTAATATGGGAGCAGGAGGGAAGGGCACAGCCATTATTTTAAGAGAGCAATCACTGAGCAAAGCAATATTCAGAGATGACATCCACTGCCTGAAGGAGCCAGTGATCTAAGTCAGAACGACATCACAGGTCAATTTTGTATTTTTATATCTGCAAATACGATCTTTACATGAACTAGTTCTTCTTAGTCCAAAACTCCCTAAACGAAACAAATCCTTGTAACCGTATACCCAGGCAGAGTGTAAAATGCCTACCACAGTGGGAACCCAATCCTGTGTAGGATTCTGGGTATACAAAAACTGGTATCTAGGGGGGTTTGGGGTGATTTTGAGTGGGGTTTTATTTGGCTGTTTGTTTTACATAAGTGTCAGTAGTCTGTTTACCAATATATTACATTCTTCTTCAATGTCTTTCACTAATAATTTTGTGCTGCACTCTGCTGCAAAGGAAGTATGCTGCGCTCAATGCTCAATTCAACATTACAAGTTGAAGAGGAAACATCGCCCCCCCCCACACTGATTTCTGTTTCAGCCTTACAATAATAAAAAGACGAGAGTGGTTCAAGACACTGACACTGACATTAGTATGCCAGCATACATGATTAATCCCTTCAAGTAGATTATTATCCAGAGAAGATGTATTTTCCAACTGGAAAAAACTGTTCATCCTCATATCAGATGAGAGATTTTCACTCAATTTTTTAGGAGATTTGCCCTAAAAAATTCCATATCCTACCGCTACCAAAACGCACCCACAAAAACAATACACCAAAACAGATGTGTTTTAAACAGTTACAGTATCTTGCACAAGACAAACCCATGACAGAAACTTGAAGGCTAATAGAGCACGCACAATCTATGTACTCTTGACAAAAACCCCTCCATATGTTTTAAGAAATTATTTTCATATATTAAAAACAATCCATGTGGAGTATAAAATATTTGAGGTTATACACACAGATGGGTATAACGAATGCTTGGTAGTCATGCATGTATTGACAGACACAAGATTAATTCTTTCACGGAAAATACACATATGATCTATTGGCTTCAAGGAACTAAAAGAATTAAATCTTTCGCTTGCCAGCTAAAAAACTAATCCCACCCTGGCACAGAAGTGACTGACATTTACTATTGGCTGTACTAGAAAACATACTTGCCACCTGCTCAAGTCCCAGTTACAATATCCATGTAACAAAGTAGAGCAATGGCACCTTACAAAGTTATGGCTGTTCAGCACCAGCACCAGTTTTCTTCACAATAAAATCCAAATTTCATCTGATGGGTAATAAACGCAGACTAGACAGGTTAGTAAACTATTACACACGACTGAAACTGCAACAAGACAAAACCCCATAATTTCCACAGTGAAATATACACAAAAGAAAAGAAGAGAGTCAAGTGTTGGTCTCCTGTAGCTTACCCACTCAGAAATGAGCAGACTACCAAACTCACTTATTTCTGCACTTGGAGAAGTGATTCGAACCACCCTTCCCATCCTTCCCGCTCCGCTCAGTTTGTATTGGCCCTGCCAATCCCCAGTTTGAAGTCTGTTTCCAACTGTTGCTTGCAGCATGTGTCTACATGACGAAAACAGGGGAGTGGTTAAGAATTTTCTAGACACTTAATCCCTTCATGTAAAAGACAGATACAGACAGGCACAGTTTGAATTTGTCCTGAATTACTTAAAACCCCAAAGGGTCCAAATGAGAGAAAGTAAACCAAACCAACACATCAACAAGGACTTATCACTGCAATAACCGCCACCAGCATCACTGAGGACACCACCATTTACCAGCCATTCCCAAAACAATACCAAAAAGATACTACTATTTTTAAAAAAAATGTGATTTCCCTGAAAATTGGAAACGTCAAGTGTTTTAACCATAAACTAATGAAATGAGCATCACTAACCAAATTTACAAAATAGTTTTTTTCCAGAAAATACTTTCAGGTAATGCCAAAGCTTAGCAGAGATCCCATCAGCTGAACTTCCCTCACAGCTCCTGCTGTTAGTTATGTGGCCTGATGCAATGCAACAGCCTCTCTCCAAACTGGTGTACATGAGAAAAATCATCAGCCCTTCAGTGCCGTAAATGTCACATTAGATAAGCAAGCTCATTTGTGTAGTCTCCAAAAAAGAGTTGCAAAAATAATAATCACTAAATTATTCTTCAAGTATTACTCAAAAAGGAAGCCCAATAGCTATTGCTTGAAAAAAATCTCTAAAAAGTCCAGTATTGCTAATTGTAATTTGTTTTGACAAATGATTTTTGGACCCCTCTTTGCACCCGGACCCCTACCCAGCAGCCTCTTCTACAAAAGCATGAATGTAGACACTAATTGCTATCTATGTATGATTGCCATAGATAAAATGAAGTTAGCATCACGCTTTTCCTCATGAGCGTGTAGCGGATATTTGATCTCGGAAATGCTCTGACACCTTTGGGAATACTTAACAATATTTTGGGCAGTTCCTTCCTTTAAGTTCTCAATTGAGTTACATTAATATTCCTGAGTTTAGCTCATTTTGTGCAGAAGGTACATTTAGAGATAACTGAAAAATAAAACTATGAGATTTGTTTTCACATACAGTGATGACACAGATCAGATTCATTTTCTAACTGCTGTTGTGTAGGAGATGCTGAAAAGCCCACAATGTGACAACACTTGAAAACATCGACTGACAGATACAAAATTTTCCCCACAGGGACAGGATCTAAAACAGCCTCCACTGGGTAGAAACTAATCTTGGTGATAAAAATCACAGAATCACAGAACAGTTTGGGTTGGAAGGGACCTTAAAGATCATCTAGTCCAACCTCCCTACGATGGTCAGGGACACCTTCAACTAGATCAGGTTGCTCTGAGCCCCGTCCAGCCAGACCTTGAACACTGCCAATGATGTGGCATCCACAACTTCCCTGGGCTCAGTGGGGCATCCACAGCTACTTAGTGCCGATATTCTTGTCTTTACACTGGCAACAACATACCCTGCACTAGGGACAGCTGGGTGAACACCTATCATTCACGATAACCAAACTCACTTCATTACACTAGTCAGCTTTAATACTACTAATTAGAAACCTAAGACAGCAAAAACAGTGGAGAAAACTTAGCGGTTTTCATGTCACTGCAGCACAATTTTACCTATTTCTTACTCCAGCAACGGATAAACACACTAGCAAGATTAATGGGGTAAAATATGGTTAAAGCTCAGAAACCAGCAAACCCATAGCCAGGCCCACAGCTCATGAAGATGCCACTGCACAAAATTCCCAAGTTGCACACGCAATTTTTGCCAGTGTTAAAGCTGCACAGCACCAGCAAGCGGCTGCACAGACCACAAATAGAGGAGTCTTCCTATACTATAAATGCTTCTGCGTTTAAAAATAAGTGCTGCTGTTGCACTCTGCTTTTTAGCAAGTCATGGCATATTGTCAATCTTTTTTCCCCCTGAGTTGATCTTTTTTGTCCACATTAACAATCTGCTAGGTACTGCTTTAAAAGCACAACAGGAATGATTTCAATCTAAGAAATAGAAGCCTATTTTCTACCTGTGCTCTCGCAAATTCCTCCTTACATGTGTTTCAAATTCCAGTGGAATAAATTACTTTGAGAGAGAGTACTACCAAATACTACCCTCCAAAATAATTTTTTCCAGCATACAGTTCCACAGACATAGTACATAAATGAAATTTTTTAATTAACTTATTGAAGATACATGTAACTTGAAAAACCCAATACACTGTAAAGTGCTATTCTCATTTAACAAAATCTAACCTAAAAAGCTTATATGCAAAAGACATAACTAAATACAAGTCAAAAAAGCCCAAAATAGAACAAGGTTATTTATTTTCTAGAACAATCAAAAAATAAATAGATCAGAAGACCATGAATAGCTAAGGTAAGGTCTTTCAAAAGGAAGCAAATTGAAGAGAAGATGGCATGCACAGCATAAACACAAATGCAGTAAGTAGACATGGTAGCAGACACAGATTTATTAGAAAGAAATGTGATTCTTAGCAACTTGAACAGGAAAAAAAAAAAAAGCACAAAAGTATCTGGAGAATTGCTCCCCCTCACCATATCTGACTGTAAATTTCACTAACAGCAGAGCTCTTCAGTTGCCGCACCAGAGTTAAATACCACAAAATATTTTCCTCCTGTGTTAACTCTTCTCTTTCTTCTTTGTTTGAAACCACCAAATGTTTTGCAGCATGCTCTGTGTTTAAGCTGTTATCCCAGTAACTCACAGGTGTTATCTAGTCAGGGAGGGAAGATGCACCAGATCAGGACTTGTGAGTTACGATTATTACCACCTTCTCAGGCAGCAAAATTCTTCAAATACTGTACACAGACTCTATGAATGTTACAGAAGCTCAAAAATGGCACTCAGGGATAAATAAAGTACTCACTCCCTCATCCATTGCCAGCCTCTCAGTGGTGTTGCAATCACCCATCACACTTACACCTCCATAAATGTCAATCAGTATTGCTCTTTGCTGGTATCAGCTGGCAGCAGAGATACGGAGGACATCAGAAATACGTTCATGTTAGACTAAGCCATTTCAAAATGTTATTACTAATATTACAGAACCTTTTTTCTTTAAAAAAATTGCATCATCGGGGCAGGGGATGGGATACACATGGTCCCTTACTTGAGAACAGAAACAACCTATTCTCCTTCTCCTCTTGGCCCCTGAAGAAATACTTAAATGTATACATTGATGCATAATTGCAATATTCCATTTCCGAATTAGTCCATTCAGAGAGAGAAAGCAGGTATATTAATGCATTAAAATTGTTTTACATTAAAAAAATAAAAAGTTGAATTGTTTCTATTTGCTGCAAGTTGCGTATTTCAAGAGTTTCATGAGGTTAAAATAAAAAAAAAAAAAAGGGGGGGGGTATTTCCATTACAACATAGACCTTGAAGACTACTACAGCATTCTGGGACACTGCTCACAGCTCAGTTTCATTTTGTTATTGGAGGGTGCTATGATGACAGACTCAATAAGACTTCGTCTTATATCACGTTAAACCTGTAATCACTACCACTTACTATGAAATTCAGAGCTACATTCAGATGATCAGCTTGGAGAGTCTGCCATCTAGTCCTTCTTACTGTACCTTATCCAATGTCCCCTGACATTATAGGATAACAATAGGAGGGAGAATACCAACAAATCTAGAAATAGTCTAGAAAATAAGTACACGTTCTTTTTTTTTTTTTTTTTTTTTGAGGTGAAAGTTAAAAATGGAAATGAGAAGTTTTACAATGTACAACAGGAGTTGTGCTTCTAATTATTATGATTAGACTTTGGCTAGAGATGTTCTACAAAATGCATGAGAGGGGTTTTGAGTCTCCCCACAGAAAAGAAAAAATAAATAAAATCACAAGAGCATAATTTAGATGCGAAGCATTAGAGTTCATTTGGAATTTCAATATCATGTTCTTTGATACAAACATATTCTCTGAACATATTCAATTTAGTGGGGGAAATTACAGAAAAAAGAAATACAATAATCAGAAGAGTCAATTCTAATATTTTAATAAAAGCTGCATCTAAAACCCCCTACTTTCTCCTACATTGTCTTTCATTTCTTTTGATCAACATGCAAAAATAGTTTTCTAATGTACATTTATGCTAAAATGCACATCTCATCTTCACTGTGGTACAGAAAACCAAGGGACCTCTGTAAGCAATATAGGCCAAAAAAATCCAATGCATAAATATGTGTGTAATACATATTATGTAATGATGTATATGCTTTAATTATCAGAATAATTCTATATACATCTTAAGACCAGAGTGAGATCTGCTTTCTCAATATACAAGTAAAATACAGTAAAATGAGAAGGGATATCCAAGCTAAAACAAAGACCTATAATCTAATTAGGTTCTCTGGGGTTTATTTTGAAGACACTGGCAAACTGTTTAAGTCTAGAAAGGAATTTCTGACATACATACAAATGCATAAGCTATAGCAATCAATCAAGGTGGAAGAAAAGGATATACTAACATCACCAAAATGCTACAGTGTAAAGGTGACCTTAATTTGCCCAAACTGCGTACATGACCTGACAAAGTCATTGGGACAACACAGAAGCTACCACTTTCCGTTCCATAGGAAGGGCACTTCAAATACAGTGCTGATTTTAAAGGTATTGTTTTAAAACCACAATGAAACTTAAAAGAATTTAGCAGTAATTTCCAGCCTGTTAGGAAACAGTACGAGTGCTTTGCAATCAAACTGCTACTTACTTCACAGCATTTTTTAACATAGTATTGTGTTTGGTAAAAATAGTCCTACGCTATTTCTCTTTAAGTCTGTATTAGAGAATAGATGCCCTTAGGGAATATTCTATAATTTTTCTTAACAATATTAAGCTTCAGATGTAATTTACAGCCAAGATCCTAAACAGAACTATATTACGCTAGCAACAACTTCCTTTAAAAAACTCAGTCAGATATAAAAATAGCTGCACTGTATTCCATTTAGAAAATGCAACTGATTTGTCTGATCACAAATTTAACTGAATATTGTTAATATAAACAATGCCACGTTTACAACATGAGTATACAGTTGTGCTACTAGCTGAAGAAACAACTTCTGTTAGGGAATGCTTATCTGCCAAAAAAAAAAAAAACTTCTGTTAGGGAGTGCTTATCTGCCAAAAAAAAAATAATAAAAAAAATCACAACTTTATGACACTTTTCAATTAGATTGTTTAATAATTTTGTGAGGCACTGTGAAGCACGTCATGCAAATCAGAAAAAAAAAATAAATGGAGTTTTCAGGAAGGGAAAAGTCTTAGGAATAAACTGGGAGAGAGGTGACTGTTGGAGAACCTGGAGCTTTTAAAGCATTGAAATTCCATAGATTCAAAAGCAAAAATTAGTCAAAGATAACTTCCCCACATATGCAGCACCTAAGCAGAAGCTTCAAGTTCAGTGGAGGTAGAGACGACCACACACAGTCACCCTTCTCTTCCTCAAGCTAGGGCTTAAAACACTTTTGCTAACACTTGTGCTAAACTCCCAGGCATACACCCACACTGAATATCAAATAATTGTGCTACAAACTGCTCTATAAAATCTTATTTCAGTGCATTTTTGTCAGATAAAACATAAGCTTATGTACATAACTCACAATCACAGACATAAGGGACCTTAAACACAGCAGTAAGTATTCACTTCTTGGAAATCAATATTCTTGCTCTACTAATAGCAACAGCAGTTGATTCAATAACAGCCAGATTCTAGTAGCAGCTATTGATTTTTAATTTATTTTGCTTGGAGTGAAAAAAAAAAACCAACAAAACACAAACAAAAAAAACACCACAACCCAAAGCCCAACCAAACTTTCATAATGCTCACAATTTATAAATTATTGTGATATTAAATGGAAATTTTAGGGAAATTAGGGGTATTTTTTGGTCTGTTTACTCTCATCTCCCCCTTTGAATGGGGCATTCCTGAGGATTGGAGCACCTCTCCTATGAAGACAGGCTGAGAGAGTTGGGGTTGTTCAGCCTGGAGAAAAGAAGACTCCAGGAGACCTTATAGCAGCTTTCCAGTATCTGAAGGTGGCCTACAGGAAAGCTGGAGAGGGCCTTTTTACAATGGCATGTAGTGACAGGAGAGGAGTAAGGGCTTTAAACTGGAAGAGGGCAGATTTAGATTAGATACCAGGAAGAAATTTTTCACTGTGAGTGTGGTGAGGCACTGGAACAGGTTGCCCAGGGAAGTTGTGGAAGCTCCATCCCTGGAGGTGTTCAAGGCCAGGCTGGATGGGGCTTTGAGCAACCTGGTCTAGTGGGAGGTGTCTTCAAGGTCCCTTCCAACCTAAACCATTCTATGATTCTGTAACTACTGCTTATTTAAGGGGATTTAAAGCATACGGATCCCTGGACCTTGTCTTCTGCAATAAGCAGCAAGGAAGGTGAAAGTAGAATCAGTTTCCGTTAAACCACCAAATGGCATTTCCCACAGGATTAGCTAGAATATAAATTAAAGGACTCGGATCAAAGCAAAATTTGGAGATAACGCTTCTGTGTACAGGGAGAACCAAAAAACATCAGTGAAAAAGAAATTGTTTGGTTTGGGTTTTGGTTTTTTTTTGTTTTTTGGGTTGTTTTTTTTTTAAAAAAAAACACAGCAGTCTTTCAGCTAAAGTGGATATGTATCACTTCAAAAGAGTACAGGTTGACAATATTCTTCTCTCCAAGGAATATAATTTATGAATCAGGATGGAGCAAGGAATTTGGGAAACTAATGAAAACCAAGACTTCTACCACAGAGTAACAAGAGTGCACAGACAAAGCTGATAATTACCATGTAGCTTTTCATTCTTGTATAGTATGTAACTAGAAAACACAGGTTACACTGAAACATAGGACAAAGCAATGGCATAGTTTAAAACCCACCCAAAAGAGCAGTAATTACATAACAAAGTATATTTAAACAGAAGCCAAGTTATTCATGTTTTAGTACAATGACTTTTTATTTTAACTACACAGTCCCCACCCCCAATCCCCCAAGCACAAAATTAAGACTAATACCAAAATCATTAATTTACGGCATTTATCGTAAAGTTACCTTGGTTCTCAAAAACGATTTATTCATTCCAGCTCGCTCTAAAAATTGTATTAGCTAATCCTAATGGATGCAGTTAGTGCTTAAATAAAAAGAACATGTCAACATCAGGCTTTAAGATACTCAAGAAGCTCGCACAATTGATGAATGACTTTACATAAAAACTAGAGACTGAGGTACTCGAACAATAGTAGATTGATAGGCTGCAGTATTTTAAAATTAAGTAACATCACAGTAGCTCTCACAAAGGTGCAATGAAGCAGCTATGAACAAACTTCTAAATTTATGCAACAGTGTACTCTCTTGACAAACACCCTTAGACTTAGATGCTATGGGACATGACACAATGTTATCACCAATAAATGAAGTACCTTTTCACAAAGCCTTTTACTTAGCCAGAAATACACTGTCTCCATTTTAAAATTCCTACAGCTTCTTCATTGCATTTTTTAATAAAACTTTAAAACCTCCAAATGCAATTTAATTCAGCGGAGGCATATGAATGAAAATAGATTTTTCTCCTTTTCCGTAAGAAATACCAAATGTTTCAATCTTTCAGATGTCTACAGAAAAAACACAATAGATGTCTTCTAATATACACTAAGTGTATACGTACAGTTAAAAGATTCTTTTTGGAATGCAAAACAAATGTATAGAAAAAAACATAATGAACAATGAACATTTGGACAGGTAAGATGAAACGGTTAAGCCAATGAAGGTTAAAATCAATAGCAATCCACATTCCAGCTGGTGTATTATGACCAGAAGCAACAGGTCAACAGGCATCCCTGCAGGTTTCTGGAAAGCTGCAGTGCTCACTTGCTCCACAGGACCCGAAAAACACAGTTTTCCTGTCTCCCTCTCCCCACCACTCATTCCCATTACCTCCTTGGTGCCAGCACACTAGTGTTCAGAAAACTAAAAAGTCAAGAAATTAGATCCGATGAAAATTGCCTTTTTGGGTGCATTAGGGCCACCACAAAGGAGGACACCTACACACGTGATGGCTCTACCCCTTTCAGTGGATGCATAAATTTATACCAGATTAAAATTGCCATGTGACCATAACCTGATAAGACATATGTTATTTAATATTTCAATTACATTAAGTTCTGTTCCATCACAGCTGCGTCCCTTGCTTTCCACCTACTTTTGATCCACGAAGATACACTCTGAGACAGTAAAACTTGGATCCTTAGAAAACAACTCTGTGAAAAAGCAGCAATATTCATGCACGTAGGAGTTAAATTCAATTTTCTCCTTCGCCAGCAGTGGTGACTCAGGCTACAGATTTCCTTTTTTAATCTCATATTCTTTCTCTTGATTTTAAAATGGTTATATCCTTCAAAAATTCAGTCAACTATTTAAACTACAGTAACTAACTGCAGTTCCTTATGCCTTTTCTCACGATCTTCACAAGTGCATAAACCATTGCTGAAGTATGGACTGAAGTTTTACATTTGCGACTATAGAGAATTACTGCACTTAACGATACCAATCAAGCAAAATTAGAAGAGCACTTTATGCAACTTTCAGTGTGATGTATTAACGGTCTAGTAACCCATTTTAAATACCTCCTGCTACTTTTACAGGACCATTTATCCCCTACACCACACATCACTCCAAGCACTCGGCACTTCCTCTCAGCACGCTTCTCGCTCAGAGAGAGAAGGCATTATTTAGTGAACATGAATTATTTCTAAAGGCTAGAAGCTGCCCTTGATAAGAGAACTAAACAGAAAGAAAAAACTAAGTGGTGCAACAGAAGTTGGAGGAAACTAACAGTAGCGTTTCCAGAAATACTTACCTTGAATTTCCCTTCACAGAACAGCCCCTACAAAAGTCCCACCTATTCCTCCTTATTACCTGAGACAGAAAGTGCAACCCTTCAGGTCTCTGCAGAGCAGCTACAGCAGGCACAGACTGCATCTCCGGAGACAAGCACATGCCAAGATAGAGGCCAAGCACCCTGCCCATTCTCATAGGCCTATAAAAATCCCAAATGATGAACCTGGGTGGATATCCAACAGCTGAACACAAAAGGCAGAGGACTTTAAACTAACCAGCAGGCAGCAAATTTAAAATTAAAAAGTAAAATAAAAAACGGAAAAGCATAGCACTTTGCACTGCATATGGTAAGCAGTGGATCCTCATGGATCCTAAAGTTTTACATACTTAAAATTAAAAAATATAAAGGAATAAAGTCATGGAAGAGATATGCAGCTTGACCATTAAACATAAATTTAACACCTTTGTTCTGCCATTCCCTGAGCTGCACATTACTGGAGACTGGGAGATCATACTGGAGAAGGTATGTCTACATCTCTGCCCTTCTCCTACACTCTTCCCTTGTCATCTGTTGTTGGCTAAGTCAGAAAAGAACCTAGGCTTTTATCAACTTCTGGACTACCTCAGCACAGCTATTCTTCCACTCGCTAATGGTATTTCTGTTATGTAAGCTGCAACGACAAGGAATTCACCAGTAGATAACCATGTATGCACAATACCAACCAACAGAGAAACCTCCGTAAAAGAAACGGAAAAAACCCAAAAAGCCCTGAAGCAAACTAGGACATTTTTTTTCCCCTCTTCCTTCATATAGGTTTTGTTTTCTTCATCTATCATTGCAAAACTCCCAAAAACTATTTATATATAGAAGGAGGAAGATTTCTGAAAGGTTTAATAATAATTAAGCAGTGAGGTATTAACTGAACAATTATGCTCACCTGACCAGTGAAACATTTCATATAATTTGGTTTTTAAATGTACATAGCCCTTAGACATTAGTCCACATTTCAGAAATTATACTGATGGGCTCTAGCAAAATCAAATTATTAAACTTAAAACAAAATAAACAATTTGTTCAAGTCGCCATTGTATATTTTACAGTACATCTTAAACTCAAAAGAGAACAAAAGCTGGATTGTTTCATGTATAGATTGGAGAATGTTTGTTTTTACAGTCATAGAAAAAGAAAAGCTGTGATTTATTGCCAGTCTTAACAAGGACAGCTGTTTGATATTGTATCTTTTGCCCCATACCCACAAAGAGTGAAAGTCAATTTATTTCTTTATATCATTCCAGAACATCCAGTCTTTTATGCAGTGAATGGAAACTTACTGAACTAATGCACCTAACTGAAACACTAAAAGTATAAAGTCTTTTCAGAAAGCCATTTTGTTTTAATAAAATCCATAATCCTTTACAGAAAAATGAACTGACAGTTATTCAGCCAGCTCCTAGTCTTTTAAGAGCAACATTTTTAACATAGATTTTCTTTATGCACATACTGTTTTGGAAAGAATCTTGGTGGATCAGACACTGAAGAAACCCGGCATGCTGAGTTCAGCCCATTAGTGTTCTCCTTACCAATGAGGGCAACAAGGTATGTTGCATTTGAGAAGTATCTAGCTTGACACAGAATATTTTGACAAAAAAAAAAAAAATAAAAATGTTGGTGAACATCTACCAGGCAAACCTCAACAAAATTCCAGTTTATGTCATCACGGGTTTAGATTAAATTAAGGGTAGGGAAAACAGAAATCATAAAAAACATGGTAGGGATGCTGCCTTTAAGTCAGAAAGTCTTGGTTCAATTACAACAGCTTTTATGGAACTCCAGCTCAGAATGTCCCTGTTCATAAACCGGTGGAACAGCATACCAAGACAAATATCACTGCATACTGTTTCTATACTCTTTCCACAAGCATCCATTTCTCACCTTGGTCAGAGACAGCTATGGGCCGAGCAAGCAAAGGTACTTACATTCCCATGACCATAAATCTTTCCTTGTGAATTCACAAGAGAATATTGTAGGATTCTATTTCTGCCTTGGCTTACTATAAGTTACCAATAGGCAGCTAGAACGGAGTAAATCCTACACCTGGCAACTGCAGTCTTTCAAAGCTTTCATGAACGTCGCATTGTTTGCTCTCTGGGAGCCAGTACTGCACAGAATGCTAAGGGCTGTATTCGGCAGGGCTGAAGGCAGGACACAAATAGAACGGCACAGCAGAAAAAGAAGCTGTGTGCAATGATGCAAAAAAATCCTATTGCTGATTTGTATTCTGCCTGAATACGAGGAAGAAAGTAAGAAAACCTCCAGCTCATTCACATGAGGAATATAAATAGAAAACTCAGTAAAGAACTATTTTTCTAAGCATTGGCATTTGGAACATATTCAAACTCCAGTTTTATACTGAATAATCATAAAATGCAACACTTGTTAATCACAAAATTGGAGAGTTCCAAAATTTGGAAATAGACTGATTTAATGCCAATGTTACATACAGTTTATGTAATGTACATAAATAGAAATCATAGTTAAAGACACATAATACAGTAGGTGATAGCAACTGTAGATAACTATCTCCCATGGTAGATGCGATTTTATGGTACATTTCACAATAGTTATAAAAAGCTGAAAGGCAGAGCTTGAGGACCATAAACAAGGGATTATTTTACAAACATTCGACTGACAAAGTCAGTTGAGCACTGAGGAAAAAATTGGTGTTAAGAAAATAACACAAACAGTGAAGCAAAATAAGCAGCACAGTGGAAAAGCATTTAAATGTATACCACAATAAGGAAAAAAAGATGAAGCAGATTTGCAATCCAGAATCTTTTCAAGGGGTATTTATTACTTGCAGCTCCCTCTTCAGGAGGGTGCACAAAACCAAAGCCACCTGAGAGGGCATGGGAAGGGAACTCCTGCCAGGTGAAGCTTTGCTGTTGTTTAAAGGAGGAAAACCAAACAAAAAAACAACCCACAACTGACATATTTGTGCCACTAAACAAAATAAAGACTGTATCTAGAGACACAAGTAGAACATAATATTAGGATAGAACCTGTAAAACAAAATATACTTTATCCACAGAAGATACATTTCAGACAGGTTTACTCCAGACTAGATCTATACTGCTCTGTGCACTGAATGCTCAGTAGCAGTCAGAGTGCATCTCCCAGTTAATTTTCATCCAAAAGTAAGCCAGTTTTGTCCACTATAAAACTGCTCCATGCCATGAGACACAGCATAAGAGAGGCAATGAGGAAATTCACTTCAAAACAACACTCATGCTCCAAACCAGAACACAGAAAACAGTGCGGAAAATTGAGACCACTATCAACGACTTCTTGTCATCAGATGAGTCTGATTTTCAAAAGGCAATAAAGTTAGACTACCACATGCTTCCTCATCCTCCAGTTCTTTAAATTTCGTGCTCATTTCTGTATAAAATTGTATCCATTCATCGTCCTTTGGAAGTAGGAACTGTGTGTTATCGGTTGTGCAGAAAAGGGCAGCTATCACTAGGCTACTATAGGAAGAGGCAAGAGGCCCTGCTTGATATTAGGTATGATCTTCAGAGAGCTCCACCAAAAAAAAAGGAATAATCTAAAGCCAAAAGTGATACTTAGTACTTCTCGATAAAGATTTGCTATCTTTAGACGTGTAATTTGGTAAATAAACCTCTTTTGAATCAAAATCTGTAAAAAGCCTCGTTGCCATGTTGGATATATCCCAAGAGACTACCTTGTACTATTTTTAGCCACACCCAAAAGAAAGCAGAGGAAAAAGACAACTGTACACACAAACTCCATCCAAATGGGTTACGGATTGCTGAGTCCAGTACCTCGATAAAGGTGAGGTTCCATGCTCCTAGCTCCAAGGTTGAGGTTGTATTTCGAGCAGACACACACAGCACGAAGGGTTCCTCATGCTGGTCTCCACTCTGGCTGACCAGGACAAAGGTACATTACTGCAGTGTAACTTGCCTCATACACAGAGATGTACACATGCAAACAGGTCTCTCAACCAGCCCCGAGATCTCGCTGTGTCTCTGGTTGTTGGCATGGACCTGCTGGTCCCTCTCGTAGCCAACTGGCAGACCTGTTCTCTCAGTCTCTCCCAGATTTATGGCTGCTTCAATACCTGGCCCCCAAGCATCTTACCTGCTCTCCACCCTAATAATAGTCCTGCCTGATATTTATTAGCTTAATACTGCACACTGACATACACAGCCACGCAGTCTGCATGCACTCCAGTTGCTGGCACCCCAAGGCACACAGGTCCCTATGACCCAATGGTCCAACTCCAGTCTGGGTTGTGCTCTGACACTGGCACTTAGCGCTCCTTATATACCTGTGCATATAGAAGAGAGCCCCCTCACCCAGGAAAATATGACTTGCCCCTTTATCCCCCTATCTTTTTATTTTCCTATGCTTCCCAAACCACCTCAAATCCTCTTTTTCCCTGCCTTTGGTCCCTCCCCTAAACATTCCATAATAAGTCCTGAAACTCTTCCATGATATTCTTCCCCTCCATCCTATAATAAGTCTTATGGAACTGATCACCTTCATGTAGCAGACTCAGGAAGAGCCAGGTCAGGATGCTTCATTTCTCACATTATTAGGATTTCCCCACCTGCCCCTGTTCCACTGGGTTTGTGGGGATGAACCTTTTATCACACAACCTAACATTCCCCCCAACTTAAAAGTAAAGCCGGAGATAATTGTACCATTGTACACTTTATACCTCAAATACTCAGGAGTTAAGGTGCTGTGATATGAAAAAAAAAATATTTTTTATAAAGATTTGTTTTAAAGACTGCAAATCAACTCAGAAACTTAGAAAGTGGCATATACAACCTACTATCTCCTTAAAAAAATGAAGAGAATAAATTAATTTTTAATGGCAAAAAAGGACTTACCTTGACCAATTAATGACAGCTTTCTCATAGATTACACAGTCAAAAAAGTTAAATAAATAAAGTTTAAGTAAAATCATCAGCTTCAGCAAAGGCTGAAGTATTCTTACTTATATTACCAAAGTACCCAAGCATAAGCCAAACTCCTTTGGGGTAAGAACTCTTCAAGTGCCGAACAAAGCCTCTGATCTGACAGAGGCAACACATGAAAGAAAATGACTGTGCTTTCTTACACGAAGGAGTACAACAAGACAGCCCTTGATAGCATGACAGACAGTTCTCTTTTCAAGTTCCTATTGACATCACGAAAGAGAAATATGTAACAATTGAGCACACTCGTAGGGAGTTCCTAGCAAGCAGAAGAGGTATCAGAGAAGTCAAAGCAGCTCCCTTTAAGTCTACAACCAAATGAGCACAGAAGGCCAGAGTCAAGGATGGACACAAGTGGAAGATGGCACGAAAGAGACAATAGGTTAAGAAAAAGCAGAAAGCTGTATGGTTACTCCTACCCCAAAATAAAAACAAACAGCTGAAGGTATATATACAAGCAATCACAGCTATTTTAGAGGAATCACAAAACACCCATTTCCCATGGGAACAACCTTCAAGATAACACACATTCTTCATCCGTATCCCAGAGATCAATGAATTTTTCAAGTAGTTGATTAAAAAAAACCAACCAAACAAAAAAAAAACACATAAAAATCTCTGCAAAAGCAGACAATTTCACTCTCACCAAGTTCAGACCTTGGTCAGATCAACAAGCTCCAAGATGCTGCATTTCATGCACCTCTGGAAGTGCCTTGGATTTTTGATGTCTGCCTTGCTGCATGCCCTTAAAGAAACACCACATTTGGTAATATTTCTTTTAACTTACTGACCTGAAAGATTTACAGCCCACATTGCATACAGACAAACCAAACAGTTGAGTGAAATCATAGATTCATGACAAGCTCAACATGACCTGGCAATGTGCACTCACAGCCCAGGACAACCGTATCCTGGGCTGCATCAAAAGAAGTGTGGCCAGCAGGTCAAGGGAAGGGATTCTGCCCCTCTACTCCACTCTCATGAGACCTCATCTGGAGTACCACATCCAGCTCTGGAGCCCTGAGTACAGGAAAGACATGGACCTGTTGGAGGGGGTCCAGAAGAGGGCCACAGATGATCTGAGGATTGGAGCACCTCTCCTATGAAGACAGGCTGAGAGAGTTGGGGTTGTTCAGCCTGGAGAAAAGAAGACTCCAGGAGACCTTATAGCAGCTTTCCAGTATCTGAAGGTGGCCTACAGGAAAGCTGGAGAGGGCCTTTTTACAATGGCATGTAGTGACAGGAGAGGAGTAAGGGCTTTAAACTGGAAGAGGGAAGATTTAGATTAGATATTAGGAAGAAATTTTTCACTTTGAGGGTAGTAAGGCACTGGAACAGGTTGCCCAGGGAAGTTGTGGATGCCCCATCCCTGGAGGTGTTCAAGGCCAGGCTGGATGGGGTTTTGAGCAGGCTGCTCTAGCGGAAGGTGTCCCTGCCCAAGGCAGGGGGATTGAAACTAGATGATCTTTAAGTTCTCTTCCAACCTAAACCATTCTATGATTCTATGGTTAACTGACCACAAAATTCGAACAATGAATGTGATAAAATACAAACCTAAAAACTGTACAGTCAAAAAAAAAATGCACTGTTCCCCAGGTGATATTATAGGCAATAATACCTAAATAAAAGGGAAAAATGCAGAACTTCAAATTTTGTTCAAGAAATGGTCTCCCAGTTTGACAAACGAAATCCATACTGCTGCTGTGCCCTCCACATGCACATCTGCACATGGCACAAAAGAACTTGCAGCCCAGGGCTGGAAGACAGGCAGCACTGCACCAATCGGGCTCATGAAGAGAGAGTACCTTCAGCTGGCCACGGTGCCTGAACCTGCAAGAACAGATGCTACAGAAACTTTGCCCATGAAACTCTGAAAAATACTGATTTAGGTTTTGGCCTGTAATTATGAATACCACAAATAAGTTCAAACTTACACGTTTCATAATGCTAATATTTACAGTAATAATTTTTAATCACTAAGAAATCTGAATTCCAATTTATTACACTAAACTTCCTTGAATTACCTTCACATGGCAACAGGGAAAGACTACACAGTCACCCAGGTAACAACACATGTTCACCTGCTACAAGTACTGTGTACGTGCTCTTACATACAGAAACCATAAAATTAAAAGAGAACTTCACTGCAACATCACTATTTCACAGCAATTAGTAGCAGCTTTGCTGCTCTTCTCAATTGTCCTGTGAGGTTAAGAACTACAACTTTCTGGACAACCTGCGGTAGCGTGTAACCTTATAAATCAAGTATCCTAGCCAAAATAAAGTGTTACTCCTATGATGAAGCGTCACCAAATTCAACTGATATCAAGTAATTCACAGAATCCTCAGTCTCATAAGACAGCAAGGCTTTCTATGATACAGCAGTATCTTCCACTCCCTGCACGTGCAATTTAAAGTGAGGTAAGCTATCACAGACTCCCGGAGTTAGGTTAAGTATGGGATTATAAAGTGTGTACTGGATGTCTTGTGAATCTTGGGAGAAAAAAAATATAAAAATATCTCAGTTATATTCTAAGCTTTGTGAAACTGAAAGAAAAAGCATACCAAAACAATTAGCTGGAGGCAGTTTTCTACTCTAAAAAAGGATTTTCCAAAGATGCACTCATGAAGCTACCCAGAATACTCTTCCAGCATACATTTCCAAAACTCATCGCTAAAAACCAAATACCTTGTGCGGCTCTTCATTTCACACTTGAGTAGTACAACAGTTAATCTAAAATCCCAAAAGTAAAGATTTTTCCCCCGGTTCTCAAAAGGCAAAACTCAGTGCTGGTTCTATCATTGCAATGAATCCAAAGTACCTTCCTACTTGGTAAGAAAACAGCTGATATAAATTTGACACTCCAAATTAAAACCAGCCTCTTATTAAAGAGAGGTTTTGAGAAAGATCGCAGTGGAAGGGACAGTCACACGGCATCCTGCCTTTTTGACTATGGAAACTTGTACAGAGCCCTTATTCAAAAGCAAGGCTGTCAAAAACATACCACTATTTTGTATACCGAAACAACACTATTTGAAATCAGCTTCTCCCCTTAATGTCTTATAGAACACAGATGTCTTGGCAAGGTTGGCACTAGAAAAAACCCTAAGCTATTCAACCAGCTGCTTTGATTTTGCTATGCCTGAACAGTCACATGCTCCGTTGAGACCTCTATTCTGTTTATGCCTTGAGTCTGTATAAAGCTTTTTGTTGTTTATTAGCATGAGCAGCAGTTTTTAAATGATTTCTTGTGATACAAAGAAACAAAACAACTCCTGTAGAAATAATTCACACAAATTAATAAAAATAAAAGCATGTCAATAAGTTTTTTAATAATGTATGAATGTCCATAGACCATACAATGTAAATTGGGTTATTTTTTTCCAAACTGTAGATGTATAACCAACATACAGCATCTTAACAAGTAAAATTGAACTGAACCGTTAATAACTACCCCTGTGCATGCTCCTAGCCTGGAGCAAACGCGAAGTAGCTTAGCCCGTATTTTTACAGGTTATCTTCCATTAACAGCACTGTACAACCATTGCAACCACCTAACTTGCAGGCCTTAACTGCATCTGCACTGTACGTTACAAAGGAGTATTATGACCAGAAGGTATGCTTCCCAAATCGCCTAGCAGTTTCCAAGCAACTCACTTGTTAGGAAAAGCACTATATTCAAAAAGTACCAAGAGAGACTCTAAAACATATGTAGCTTAAAGGTATCTTTTAGACACTCCAAAGACAAAACGTAATTGTCAGCTTGGAGCCCAATCGATCCAAACTGTTTGTTGAAGAGGGAGAAAAACTAGCTGTCCACTCTTTTGCTTTGCCTATAAATACTATTGTGTGAGCCTTCCTGAGCGCTCTCAAGAAGAACAACATATCTGTGTGGTCTTAACATCAGGTAAATCATCACTGGTGCAGTTATCGTACTACTGAACTAAAAGCAGGAATTTTTCACTTAACAGTGGCATCAGTAAACATAAAGAAATAATTTTTTAAAAGGTTGTGCTACAGCTCATTCACCCAAAATCACATCAAATAGGAAATATTTGCCACAAAATGTTTATTAATATACAATAGAAATATTTCTTCTGAATTGTGTATCTTATTATACATTAAAAATACCCTTAAAATATATAAGAGAATTCTTGAATGAGTTATTCTTTTCCAAGATGATGCTTTTGTTACAGTTGTTTTAAAAACAACTGAATACATCCAATCTTGAGAGAAGAAAAACAATTATGGAAAAGCATGGAGCTTTTATGTTCGTTTTGCTTATTCATTCCACAGACCCCTTCATACTTGAAAAGCAGGTATGGGTTACTGTCTACTGTTATCATAAGCTTAGGAAAAACTTTGGAAGTCATTTACCCCAAAAACTGTAGACCCCATTGTGGCTAGACTTAATTCAATACCTGTAATGATACATATTTATCCCATTCAGTAGCCTGTATAAAACATAATTATTGGTGTACAGAGTGACAGAGTCTGTACCACCAAAAATAGTTAAATCAGAAAGACTTTGCAGCGTAACATACTTAACAAGTCACAAAAAGGGACAGGAAAGTTTTACCACACTCTCAGGCACACATCTGTTAATCAGCCTGTCAAATACAACAGGCTCAAAGACAACAGACTAGTTAGCAAGATTCCTTGACCCATATTTGCATCTCCAAGAAGGAAAGAAAAAATTGGAGAAAGATTAAAAGGCAAGAGCCCTCCCTTTTTTCCACCCACGACTTCAAGGATAAGATTAGTCATACACACAAACGCTGCATCAAGACGGGTTGTGCTTTCTACCAGGTGCAGCAGGAGGTATGATGAAAGAAAGAATCCAGGACAGGCACCTCTCCAGCTGACTCAGTGCTAACTTGTGAGAGAGACAGAGAGAGGGAAAAAAAAGCTCTAAGTGAAGTCAGATGTAATTCCATTTAGTACCACTTTCCCATTTTTTTTTTCCCTAAATTATTTAGAAACTTTTGCAATTCTGTTGTCCATTCTCAAAGCCATGATGAATGTTTTAAATCTGCACTCTATTTTATTCTGTTTTGAGTTGACTGTGATTTTAAGGTAAAGCAATAGTAATTTTTTCATCCCACCATGTACCAAATTACCAAAGAGAGGCATGCTACCAAACACCCCAGCTGCCTATTATAGCCTTTAGATGATTCAAGGGGTCATCGGAAGCACAAGTTCCCATTTCAACTGAATGGTTCAAGCAGTGAAGTGGTATGACAGGCTAAGAAACTCAGAAATTGTACCGAAACAAATTGAGGATTTTCTATAGCCGTCTGGATTTCCAGAGGTTTTGTGACCTAACATAAGTACCGGCTCACAACATATGCAGCAGAAATTCCTACTGGGCCTGTAGATACTCAAAAATCTGGACATCAGCATCAATCATTACATCCATTCTGCAAAATCTACAAGGCATGCACAGTAAGTCGTAAAAGCGCTGCATTTGTTATATGCTTCCAGACCAACTCTACCGAAACCTTAGTTCTCCCAAAATTGTCAAACTTGCTACACATGCAATAATCTTGTTGAACTGATTTAAATGTCAAGTACACTTATCAGTCAGACTAGTTCCTGGCAAATACTTCTAGGTAATTTCATGTTAAACAGTCTCACAAAAAGTATTGCGCTATCAAACTGTGTGCTGATGTCAGGCACGTTTTGATCAGTCTTTCACTACTCTAATCCACTGCAACGTGACAGTTGTTATTACCACCATTTGGCTAAGGACATTATCAAATTCAGTATTAAAGTAACTTTACTGCTAGGCATAAGTCCTACTCGGTGTATTGGACCTACAGGACAAGGTTTTGGTAGCGGGGCAGTGGTGGGGGCTGCAGGGGCAGCTTCTGAGAGACAACACGACAAGCTGCCTCCATGTCAGACAGAGTCGGCTCCAATTCCACTAAGGACCCAATACGCATGGCAATATTTTTTCAGTTATAAGTGACTCCTGAATTTGTCTTTGACCTTGGGAGTATTTTTTTTTTTTTATTTTGAGTGATTTTACCATTTCATTCATCACTTAATTTATCATTCATTCAACTTTATAATGAAAATTATCACTTTCATGAACTGGGTAAAGCTCTTCAGGTATGTTCCTTACAATCCCCTTTAATGAAACACCATAACAACCAGTAAATGCCATTCATTAAGAAATAGAAAAAATTTCACATGTGAAAGGCTACTGAGAATCCATAGAAGAATCTACTTCTCTTAGATAACCTGCAACATCTCAGTGGTATCACTGCTTGAAAACAACTGCTCTCGGCTGCCACGGTGGTGCCCTGCGACCTCTTAAGACCAGCCTGGGTCATAACGTGATTACAGAGATAGGAATCTAGTTTATTTATCAACCTTCAAACAGCAATCCTCCTATCAATCACACAAATTAACCTTGGTACATGCGTCTCATCTGCTTCTGGCCTAAGCTGAAACCTGGTAACTTCCTATACACACTGTGTAGATGTTTCATTAATATTACTGCAATACTCCAACCATTTGTGCAAGTTCCTGTTTGCTATTTCAGTTTCTTTTAATCTGTTAGTAAGCATGGGTGACACCTGGTTGTAGTGCCAGCTTACCCACATTATTCAATACCGAAGTTTACAATGTAAGGACTAGAGAGGTTTAAATATATTGAGACTGGGGAACACAACAAAAAGCATGTACCAGAAAAATCTATGCAAGCTAAAATTAAAGTAATGGTTTCAATTTGCTGTAAGTGATGGCTTGCAGGGAATAACTACTGTTTTTCTTCCTAAACACTAAATAAGTTTGAATATGACACCAAATGTAGAGTTTGCTAATTTTATGAAGTCATATCTTAAAACTGTAGAGTGATTCCATTACACCTAAAAAAACCGCTAACATTTATTTAAAATTATCTGAAACCCAAACACTGAATATGTGGGACATAAACTGAAAAAAAAAAACAAACAACTAACTTTACCATCTATAAGAAAAATTAAAAAAGCAAGCACAGAGCATGACATCAAGACTGTAATATTTTAAGTACTGGCCTTAATGACCATAAGGGAATAACCTATCCATTCACGCGCAACTTTAATACTAACATGCTGGTAAAAAAAAAATTACAGTCCTTTGTATATAACATAAAGAACACTCATTTCAAAAAAATAAAACTCCATTTTCCCTTGCATTAAATTTAATCCCACAGAAGTCTGGTAAGCAAATTTTCTAAAGCCTAGGAACTTGCCTGGGAAAGAAAAGCTAAATAAAAAACATTAACACTTACAGGAAAAAGTATGAAACAGTAAGACTGCCGTTTGCAAAGGAAATGAAAAAAAGCAACTGGATAAAGTAAACACTGCCTGGCACCATAACAGAACTACTCCCCAATGAACATCAAAGGTCCCCGAAAAAACTATGCTGTCAATAGCTTCGGGCCTCAAACAAATTTCTAGTTAAGCCTAATGATGTATTTTTCTATCTCTGTAAAGAAAAGAAACAATATGGGGAGAGCCAAGTGCTGAAGACAACATGGAAACATATTCCCCAACTCTGCATGAAGAACTTCATTGCCCTTTTCATCCCCTTTCCTTTTTTTCTTCTCCCAGAACTGCATCATTTTGCATTGCCAGCACAATGCCACTCATGAGGCAGATGCCCTTTTTGGTATTTTTTTCACACTTAAAAACTGGCAGCCAAAACATCCAGCTCAGGAAACAAATATTCTACTAGAAAAGAACTACAGATGTCCAGTCAACAAGGATAAAAGGAAGGGGAGGCAAGCAATTTCATTCTAGCCTTTGCTACTGTACAGTCCAGTGCTGCCCACTCCCTGTTCCAGGCACACACGCAAGTCAAGAAAAGCAGGCTGGGGAAGAGGGGCAGTAGCAAATGCCACTGCTGCTGCACGCCCAACTATCACTGGCTAAAGGGGAATTGTGCAACACCAGCACAGTGGTTCACCTACCCTTTGATATAAGGAAGTGTACTGAAACAAAGAACAAAGACACGTCTTGGTTAACAAGTTAAGCCTGGAGGAGTACGCCCTTTGCTTCTCCTGTGTGTGCTATGCAAGTGATCAAAAGAAAGAGATGAGAAAAGCAACCCCAAAGGCAATATGAAAAACCAAAGTTACCCTTTTCTTTGACTATCAGTGTAACTAATAACAGTTGGCTACACATCTTTATATCCTCAACCGATCTTCTCCACCTGAAGTTTGGTAGTCTGACCTCTCTCCCTGATGAACCTCATTCAGGAGGGGAGCAGAGAAGATACGTTCTTCCTGTCAAGAGACATGCCAGCAGTGTCACCTACACAGCCAGTGTCACAACTTCTCTTGCAGTGCATGCAAGAAAGTTTCCATTTCCTGCGCAGGCACCCGCGTGGTTGATGCAAGCTCCAACAGAGCCGGAGCAAAGACTCTGCCGGGCAGCAATGTGCCGAGGCACAGAGAAGAGAAGAAAAAAGCAGCAAAAATCTTCTCGGTAAAGATACAAGGATGACTTTGTAAAAAACAAAGGGGTTTGTTTTATTTTTAATTTAACTTATCCAAGTAGGTAAGAGAAAAAGCAGTAACACTGTGAACCTTAACCCTCATTTTACAAAATTAATTACGCTGTTTTTAAGTACTATTCTTTTTTTTTTGTAGTAAACATCTGCCCAATTCTCAGATGACGTAAGAAAGCACTTAAGACCATTTTCTCTGTAGCAGGATATTCTAGTATTAGCTTCGCCACAGAAGTGCTGTCTAATTTTCCACAGAGAAAGAAGGAAGTTTCCTGACATTCTGAATATCAGCTCAATGGACAGGGCCAATGCATAGAAAGCATGTTCATTGATCCCATTTGCTAGTGGGTGTCAGAACCACTTCAAATAAATAATAAAAGGAAATTTAGATGCTGATGTCTTCAGTATGCTTCTAAGCTAAAATTCTTCCATAAGCGTTCCAGTCTCACAAGTGCTTTTAGCTGAAGCTAGCTGGTTAAAAGGTCTTTTTCCTTTAAAATGTACTAGCATAGGCATTATTAACCCAATTGTGACAGTTTATTTCAAAACACCCAAACTTTTTGGGAGTACATCGTAATTAAGTTTAATGTGAGATGGTCTTCTGCTGAAACACTCTAAATATTTAGTTGTACCAAATTAATACTCAGATATAATTTTCAATATTACAGTGTTTCAGCAAGATATGTTGAAGGAGATCTCCCATTCTCCCTGACATGCAACTTCAAGTCTTCAACAATAATATTTTAAGTGATTGTACCTACATAAATGAATGGCTGTCATTTCAGAAACATATCTTTTCAGAAAGACCACAATGACAAAAGACCCAGTAAAGGAGATTACTAAAAGAAGACATCCTTCAACAAGTTGAAGTTATGGACAAATGAGGAAATCACACAAGTACTCTTCAAATTAAATATGAAAGTCACGAAACAGGAGATTTAAAGTAGCAATTTTTCTATGTGCATAAAAATTAGTGTATTTTTCAAACACATTCGAAGCAAAAAGCTTGTCTTAATTCTGCTGTGTACCTCCTCCCTCATTCGCACACCTCAAACTGACAAAGAAACTGACAAACTATAGGGAAAGGGGCAACAAAATTAACACAAATCATGAGTTTTGTAAAGAGATCTCTGAAGATCCAAGTCATTTAATAAACTATGTCCACTTTTTGGTGGGCAAATAAGTTTGTTGGCAACCTATTTGTCACAAGCCTATATGAATTTCCCAAAAGATTTAACAATGTTCAATACCCAAGGTTCCTGAAAAAAAAACACTAAAACTGACATGAGATGGAGGGGAACCATTCTTCAGGAGCAGCAACTGTTTAAAAAGAAAGGAAATAGGAATAAACTGTCAGTTTTGTCCTTCAAGAGAAGTCATCAGGAAGCAGTTCTATCATCTGTGCAGCTCAATGTATTCATACATTATCTAGAAAAGGATGTGAACGGCGAGGTGACAAAGTTTGCTGATGATATAAGCTGTTTCAATAAGAAAAATAAAAACTAGATGTGGAGAATACAGGTAACCACAAATACTAACTGTCCATTAAGACAGCAAATGAAAAAATAAATATATACACAAAAAAGCATAAAGCAATGCACACAGAAAAAAATATTTTTTTTGTAAATTTACATGTATAATGTGAGTCTCTGAATCCCCCATTACCTGAGTAAGCAAAAACATGCTGCAGTTTTAAGAGAAGTTTTCCTGAACATTCAGGAGTCACCAGGATATCAAACCATAATGCTGCAAGTCATCAGGGGTGGAGTAAAAGCAGCACAGAGGGCATCAGTGTACCAAGATGCAAGTTCACAGTACATCTGCATTTTGTTCTTTGTACCTCAAAAAGGTAAAAGATGGATAAATGAAAGCAGCTAGGTTGATCTCAACTAAGAGAGGTGGGGTCACACATATGTACGCTAAGATTCTTCAACTTGAAAAAGAAATGACTGATGTAGAACAAGAGGTCTACAATCTTTAAGGAACAGAAGAAATAAACAGGGGAAGGTTACTTATTTTCTTATGCTATTAAAACTAGGGACATCAACCTAAATCATCAGGATGCGGGCTTCATTTAGTCTGCTTTTTCTCTTAAACACATCCTAGGTAAGCCGCAAAATTTAGGTCTCCATGGATGCTAACAAATTCTTTCTGAACTCACGTAATTAATGAGAGGGATACCCAAGACATCTGTGTGTTTCATAGTTCCTCACCTTCAGCTCAGAAAATTTCTGAGCTGCAAATTGTTGGAATAGTATCACAGCAAGTTTCCCTGGTCTTAACATTCTCCCCAAGCCAGCTGCTATTGATCACTGACTGTTAAATGGCAGGATACCGGGTCAGGTGAACTTGTGGTTTGACTCAATGTGGTGGTAGTTTCTGGTGAAAAAAAATTGACAGCCTAGAAAACTTTTGAGAACAGCTTGTGTAAGTAAAATTTTTGCTGTTTCAATCATAGTACACAATTCAACTATGGTTCTCATCCCACACAATGTGTTTCAATTCCAACCAATTCACCTTTCTCATTTCTTAATGCAGATGGTCATATTCACATAAGCCAGGGAGTTTGAGAAGCTTTAAGTTCAAGCAGCTACAAAAATGGATAAAAGTTATAACTAGTACAATTTAGAGGGACATAGATTGTCTTTCAGAACGAACTACCCAGCAAAACAGAATCTACAAAGTTGTGAATAACAATTTTATTTCTGAAAAATAAAAGCACCTTTTATAGAAAGGGGTTTTAAGTAAGTCTTCTGGAGATCTTTCTACAAGCATTGAAGTATTCAAAAGCCTTTCACACAGATTTGGTATCAGTCAACATCAGGCCCCTCAAGAAGGTACAAGGTACAACAGAAGAATGAAAAGCTGGCTGGAAAGCATGAACATCAATGTAAAACTAAGTCAGCAAAAGAAAGGATTTTTCTGCTTGTAAGAATTTTATTTTTATACTCAGTAGTAAATATACTTGAATCTTAAGTAAATCTTGCAAGTAAATCTTGTATCTGTAAGTAAATTGTTTACTATGGGCTGTAAATTAGTACCATCCAAATGTTCTGCACAAAGTCAGAGCAAAAATTCATGTAACTTCATTATAACGTACTACACAAGTTTAATACTGCTAAGGTTTTTAAACATCACTTCCTCTTTCCTCAGTTGAAATTAATAAGTTTTTTGCCTCTAACGTTCTGGAGCAATGAGATGAAACATCACGCTATTAGTTACTAAACTATATCTGGTCCCCAGCAGTTCCTGGAACATGATCATAATCTTTCATCATCTAGCTTTTGCTTGATACTTCATCATAAGGCCCACGCAATTTTTTGGAAAGCAATGTCCAAGACAGCACAACCCATTACACAAATATATCATATGCACTTTAGGAGCACATCAGTTTGTCTGCCATTGAACTTGCCATTCTCTTGTCTGCATTTTTGTTTTTCTAGACAAATTGTCTTTTCGACCAACATATTCTTCTATTCCATTTTGTCAACTCTAATATTAGAAGAAAGAAAAAAATGCTTCAAAGGCTGCAAACTCAATGGGGCAGAACAGCAGCTCTAAACCAGGCTGTAGAGGCCACCTACAACGTACAAAGTACGCATCTGACCACATTTAGTTTTAGCAACAAGGTAGTAAGTAGGGCTTCTTCAAACTCAACTGAAAGCCTCCTAGGAAGGCTCAAAATGGATCTGAACATTAATCCACAAAAAAAAAAAAAAAAAAGCCCAACACAAGTAAAACCATTGATCACTGGAAGCTTGTTTGAGCCTACAATGTCGTGCAATAAACCAATGTACTTGTACCACCCTAAACTGATTGACTGTCTTTAAGTTTCAGGAGAGAAGTGACATGCTTGGGGCAACGTTCAGTCTTTATGCATCAGCCTGATGCAAATGAAATACCTATATATCGCTGAAGAAGTAGCACGTAGAGAAACAGTGCTCTATTTGCCTTGTTAGTGGGCCAGAAACCATAGCACAGAAAGAGAAAAGCAGCAGCTCAGTTCACACAACAGCTTTGTATTGAGGTGTATATATATTTTTTGTGTATATACCCTCACACAAAGGTAAAACAGTAAGGTTAATACAGAACACAGAAGCCCAATTGCAGGTTCCATTCACATCTTAATTGTTACTGTGTCTAAGACACAGACCCCTATGCTGTGTCACTAAATGACCCTGTGTCTCTAGAGCCTTTTATTTTAACTTGGCCTGACCCACCTTATATAAAGGCTGGGTGATGCTTAATCAATTAACTGCTTTTAATGCATTTTCAGTCTGCTATGATCATACACTTCTAGGCTTGCATTCTTTTTCCTTCCTGTTAAAACTACATGCTGTTCAAACCCCACTCTGAAAACAGAAATATTATATTTCCCCTTGCAGTTTTATGAGACTACTAGAATCTCTGACTTTTACAATACGAATGAATTTACCCACACCCCTGTCAAAAAGACCAAGATGACAGATTAGGGTTAAAATCTTCCATTAATTTTAAGTGCTCAATACACAAGCATTTTATAAAATTTTATATGTTCAATGAATACACTCAAATGCCTTCAGGTGATCACCTCAATATTCTCCTCCTTCAACTAGACTACCTGACTTCAAGGCGAACTCTCAGAAGCTATGAAATCCCAATTACTGGTCACCTGGAAAATGCGTTGTTTATGTGACTTTTCTAATATCTCAGGCAAATTCATTAACTGGACAGGGACAAAATTCTCTTCTCTAGCACTCAACTGACAAAAAGATCTTCAGTTCTTTTTCCTGCAACTGCTCACTTGACATAACAGGTTTTGAGGACAGAAAGGAGATAACACTAAAAAGTCTTACAGCTTGTGTAAGCAGTGGTTAAAAATTTATACATCAAAACCCAGAGTTTTATACATTTAGTTCATCTAGAGTTGTTTTAAGAGTGATCTGATCTTTATTTAAAAATTCTCAATCATGGTCAAGCTGTAACTTCCTTTGTAAATTCTTCCAACAGAAGCACCAGAAACTCTCCACGTGGTCGAGTTATTGAGCAGGTTGGTAGCACAGCGCATGTGGGTGCTGACTGGGAAGTCCTTCAAGCACTGTGCTTCACACTCCGATGGTCAGGAATCACAAACAGATACCATGTTTCTTGCATCTAATATGTTCTCTACAGGTGCATCTACTTACTTTTAAAACCTCAAATAAAGCTCCAGCTCTACTTCACACTGCTTTATGACAAACAAAGTTCAGGCTTTCTTCCTCTTCCACAGATTATAGAATTGTTTCAGAATTAGACTCATATAACAGCTTGATGAAGGATATTCCAAAATGCACTGTTGAGTAAGCCATAAATCACAGCCTTCTGGTTTAACTTTTAGCAAATGGACAAAAAGGTCCAGCCTGCATGTTTACAACAGGCAAAATCATTCTATCAGAGAAGAGGCATCCATCCAAATACCTTTGTGCACATTGTATGCGTGCTTTCACCATACTACAACTACCAGCAGAGTATCATCGCTCCATCCACTAGTTCACCCTTACAGTTTGACTCATGAATTAGTGATTTCTTACTAATCCCCAAGTCAGTCACTGTTTCCTGGGTTTAAAGCGTGAACTATGCTCTGCACCTTGCTAGACTGCCTGTATTTAGCCTCCTTATTTCCCTTTGCTTTTCTCAAGGCAAACACACACGGACACACAGAGAGTTTCAAAGAAACAGTTGTATTGCTATAAAAATAATCACACTCTGCAATGCTCACTGCAAAACAAACAAGACTGTTTTAATAAATAATTCTACATGTCAATTTTATTGTACAACTATTTTAGGGTAGCAGTACACACACCTGGACCCAACGAATTAGCAGCATTACTTGCAGGAATGAGTTATATGACACCAAGCAATAGAGATAACAGAAAAAATAAATAAAAGGTAGGATAGCTTTTTATTGTTACCATCAACAGACAGCAATACAGTGAAAAAAAAAAATCAAATAAAATTGAAAAGGAATACACAGAAAGGCAGATAACTGCTTTATTTGCAACCAGGTTTGGCCTTCCACACAAAAATTAAAGCTATAGAAAATGTCCAAGAATTTTGTAAGATTCAAAGAGACATTAGTTGCTTCCCTATTTAGAATATGCACAATATACACTGATTCAATTTAAAGGAAGCTGCTTTGCTGCAACTTGTTGCCCAATTAAATAAGATGAGAAAAACAGGAAGCTATACTAAACTACAAATGAGTTCAGCAAATAGATTAAGCTTTGCTGAAGTAAAGCAACACTGTTACAGATATTTTAACCAGAAAGTACTGTACCCATGGACAAAAATATTTTTGAAGAACATGCTGGAACAAAGCAAGCAAGGAAACATTCAAAGCACTTCAAATGAAATGGGGAGACAAGGAAGGGTAGGCAATGAATTTGAGGGTTTAAGTCAGTAGCATCTACGACAAAGAGCTTCATTAACCTGCAAAGTGTCAGCAAAGAAAAAAAATGTGTTTCTTCTCGTTTTCCCTGCCAGTTTAAATAAGGTCTCCTTCCAAACACTCCCTGTGAAAAAACACTACCTTGACAACAAAACTGCCCAGAGGACTATAAATATTTTTAAAAGGGAGAT